>NC_133334.1:99088961-99392961 GCF_042186555.1 Aquarana catesbeiana | reverse complement strand
GCAACAATAGACTCCCCCAGCAACAATAGACTCCACCCCAACAACAATAGATTCCCTGCAGCAACAGTGAACCACCTACAACAAAAATACACACCCAGTAACAAAATATCTACCCAAGCAACATTAGACCCCCCAGCAGCAACAACAGATCTCCCAGCAGCCAGCAACATAAGACCCCCTCCCCAGCAACAATAGATCCCCCATCAGCAACAGTAGACCTTCACACAAAATAAGATCCCCACCAGTGACAATAGATCCCCCAGCAAACAACATCAATAGATACATCAATAGATACAACATCAATAGACCCTCCAGCACACCCCACACCCCATGCTATTACATACATTCAGTGCTGGAGGTGCCGGAACTGCATTCCCCCACGTTCCCACTGAAAAAAAAGCCCTGTGTAGGACAGATCAATACCTATTTAACCCCTGGGTGGATCATATGGCAGGATGGACAGAAAATCTAGGCAGTTGTAGTCCCTTTCCCCGGGATGGCGCAAATGACCCCTTTCATATGGATATGATTAAAAGCCTCTGTCTAAATGACAAAGACGCATATCCATATTATGGTCCTGATCCCCAATGGGACAAGGGCTATATGTGAAAGGAAGGGGAAAACTGGTTGACATACGCTCCCTATTGGTATGATAGAACAAATAAGAATACTAAACCTCCCAAAATACAGGATAAAGATCAAGCTTCGGAGAAGAAACATGAGTTAGAGAAATCTCTAACCATGGAAGCTTCACCGTTATCCTTCCCCCGCCCTATAATACTACTACTTCCACTGCCCCAAAAGGTTTATACCCGAGTCTGAGAGCTGAGGACTTAGATTTGCTAGCAGGTTACCATGTTACACAAACCAACAACCCTAATCCTCCAAACCCTAACCCAAATCCTGTCCCCCAAAGACCACAGGCACCACCTCCACAACAACCACAGCAACAGGCAGACAGAAACTTCATAGTTTCATCCACAGTAAGAGATACAGAGGAAGAATCGGATGTTGAGGAAGGTAAGGATAATGAAGTGACGGGAGGGTCCCTTATTACTAGTGTTACTGACAGACTTGGTATAACTAACATAATAAGCCCATCAGGAATTCAAAGCGAAACTAGAGCTCAAAAGATACAATGGAAACAGCAAGAAGCTCAGCAGCTGCCCTTCATGACCGCAGGTAACAGTCTATTAAAGAAGGTTATAGAGCTTGAAGACATAAATCGCATAGTTAAAAACTGTCCTAAACCCACTGTCTCTGCATCCGCCACTCTCGCCTACCTAAAAAGAGCTTGTAAAGGCAGAAACTACACACAGAAAGATATGAGGTTAATTATTGAGGGTGTTGTAGGGACTGGTACAGGTTAGGACTGGACCAAGGTTGGAACTATATCTACTGTAGAACTGGCGGGTACAGCTGCAACCGATTACAAGCTTGATGCGTGGACTGAATTAAAAACTCACATGCTAGAGATTTTTAAACCAAAATCTTCATTGCCCACCGCCATAGCATGCACAGGAGAATCAGTTCTTGAATTTTGGAAAAGATTCAATGATGTGTGGACACAGGAAGCTGGTTTAGGTATTCAGCCAGATATGGATCCATTATTGATCCAGACTTTCCTGAGTAATCTCAAACCCCATTTAGTGGTCCCAGTCAAACAAATGATTACTGAATGGTCAACTCTTCTTAGAGCTGACTTTGGCAAAGCACTTTCACAGAAAGATGCAGCAGGTTGTTTTGATATACCAAAGCCATCACCTGTCTCCAGACAACGTTTCCAAGGAAATATGAAGGAAAACGTTAGAGGAAGAGGTAGAGGCAGGTTTAGAGGCAGAAATGGAAGAGGGATGAGTCGCCCTAGAAACAATGGATGTTTCAACTGCGGTGCCGAGGATCACTGGGTGAGTCAGTGTCCTCACCCCACCTCTCCTCAGACTCCCGACTACAGCTCTGCCCCTAACCAGACACAACAACCACAGGCATCCACCCAACAAGGTCCAACATTTCCAATCAAATGGGGAAATCAACAACAATGATGGGGCCCGGAGGGTAGAGTCCCAGCTTTTCCTTTTGTCTCAAATGATTTCACTGACAGTCCAAAGGTTGTTATTTCAGTAAATGGGACACCCCTTCCATATCTCATTGATAGCGGGGCCACTAGGAGTACTATTTCTGAAGATCATTTCAAAGGCAAATGGGAACCAGCAGAACCCTCTTTGGGAATTAATGGGATACTGACAAAAACATATAGGACCCCACCCCTACCAATAGAGGATGATGAAGGTTACACCATATGCACACACTCTTTTAGGATAATACCAAGGTGCCCTGTAAATTTGATGGGAAGAGACTTGTTTGGGCCACTAGGAATCACAATTAGAACCAACTCAGAAGGAGGTCTAGACATTTCCTCAGATAAAATCACTATAGTAGCATGTAAACCAGGTTTGTTGATGCTGTCATAATGATTTTGAGGATATAAACCCCCAGGTCTGGTCTACATCAGATCTGGATGTAGGACTTATTTCATGCACACCACACAAGGCCACTCTCAAAGAAGGTGCATTTCCTATCTATCACAAACAATATCCACTCTCTAAGGAAAAGATGGATGGCATAGTGCCAATGGTGAAAAAGTTTCTGCAGGATGGGGTCCTGGAAGACATTATTTCTCCATACAACAGACCTGTTAACCCTGTAAAGAAGCCGGATGGCTCCTTCAGATTTGTACAGGACTTGAGGGCCATAAATTACCTCATAGTCCCAATAGCACCCATTGTACCTGATGTTCCATCACTCCTGTCCTCCATTCCAGCAACAGCCAAATGTTTTACTGTGATTGATTTAAAGAATGCTTTTTTCTCCGTCCCTGTAGATGAGGAGACACGGCTACTCTTTGCTTTTACTGTGTCGATTGACCAACACAATCGCCAGTTTACCTGGTGTAGAATTCCCCAGGGTTACATAGACTCACCTGTGGTCTGTTGTATAGTACTCCAAGCCACCCTCAGGCCTTGGACTGCCCCTCATGGTTCTGTACTGTTGCAATATGTTGATGATCTTTTGATTTGTAGTTCTTCAGAGGAGGACTGCCGAGCTGATAGCCTATCCTTACTGAAATGGTTACATGTATGTGATCACAAAGTGTCTAAGAAAAAATTACAATGGTGTAAACAGTAGGTTGAGTACCTAGGGTTTGTGCTGTCTCTGGGAGTTAGGAAAGTCAGTCACAAAAGAGCTGCCGCTCTAGTAGGTCTGCCCCACCCACTTACCAAGAAAGACATGCTTTCCTTTCTTGGAATGATTGGTTACTGCCGCCAATGGATACCTGACTGTTCTTTCTATGACAATATATTGAGACAAGCAACCCTCTCTGAAATGTCTGATATTGTAAAATGGTCTGATGAAATGTTAAATGCTTTTGCCATGTTGAAATGTGCAATGGTTACCAGCCCGAGCCTCGGCCTCCCTGAATATGGCAAAATGTTTCACTTGTTTGCCAGGGAAAATTGCAGAACCATGGCAGGAGTACTGGCCCAGGAACATGGTGGGAGACTACGCCCTGTAGCTTTTTTCTCAAAGGTGGTTCCAGTACAGGTGCAGGACATGCCCCCGTGTCTCAGAGCGTTGGCTTCTTGTGCAATGGTTGTAGAGATGGCAACACCTTTTACCTTGGGTCATGACACTACCTTACATACTACACACAATGTCACCTCACTCCTCAAAACTTGACATACTCAGCATATGTCAGCACAAAGATTGAGTGGGTATGAAGTCATCCTCCTGTCCAATCCAAACCTGAAAATAAAAAGTTCAAACATAAACTCTGGCCCAGCTCCAATTTTGAATGCCTTATTACGTCTTAAACGAGAACAGGATGACTTACCACCACCCCATGACTGTACACAACCAATACATCAGGACACTTCACCTAGAGCAGATATGCTTTCAGTACCAATCCCTACTGCACAAACAGTTTTTGTTGATGGCTGTTGCAGCAGACCAAGTGATAATGTCTATCACGCGGGATATGCTTTGGTCCAACTGCCGGATACTGTCCTCGAGGCCAATCCAATACCATATCAGTCTGCACAGGCTGCTGAATTGATAGCATTAACCTGTGCATGCCAGCTGTTTGGAGGAAAAGAGGTAAACATTTACACCGATTCCAGATATGCTCATGGTGTGGTCCGGGACAATGGTGTAATATGGCTTCGCAGAGGATATGTGGCAGCAGATGGAAAGAGCATTTCACATTCTGACTTAGTCACAGCATTACTAGATGCAATTCAGTTGCTTTCAAAACTAGCTATCATGCACTGTAATGCCCCGTACACACGGTCGGACTTTGTTCGGACATTCCGACAACAAAATCCTAGGATTTTTTCTGACGGATGTTGGCTCAAACTTGTCTTGCATGCACACGGTCACACAAAGTTGTCGGAAAATCCGATCGTTCTGAACGCGGTGACGTAAAACACGTACGTCGGGACTATAAACGGGGAAGTGGCCAATAGCTTTCATTTCTTTATTTATTCTGAGCATGCGTGGCACTTTGACCGTCGGATTTGTGTACACACGATCGGAATTTCCGACAACGGATTTTGTTATCGGAAAATTTTATCTCCTGCTCTCCAACTTTGTGTGTCGGAAAATCCGATGGAAAATGTCCGATGGAGCCCACACACGGTCGGAATTTCCGACAACACGCTCCGATCGGACATTTTCCATCGGAAAATCCGACCGTGTGTACGGGGCATCAGGCACATACAGGCCAAATTACTGATATAGCCAAAGTGAATGCACTAGCTGACAGAATTGCCAAATAAGCTGCATCTACACAAAAGGCAAACATTCAAATGCCCATGCTAACACCTCAGCCATGTTCCCTGAAAGAGACACATTGGCTCACGGAACTGCAGGCTTTTGCTACCCCTGATGATATTGCACAATGGAACTGTGATGGAATAGTGCAAAAGGATCCTAAAACAGGATTATTCTGCAAAGGGGGGGGACCGTGTCTTCCTGTTGCTATCGCCCCCCTGTTCATTGCACAATACAATGGACTGGGTCACAAGGGCTGGCAGGCCACATGTGCACTCCTAGATGCAGATTTTTTGATTGTAGGACTACCTAATCTAGTCAAAGCTTTTGTATGGAGATGTGTCACTTGCATTAGGGACAATCCAACAAACCCAAAGAAATTAAAACATGAACATCTTGAGTACCCAACAACACCGTTTACCCATTTACAGATAGTCCTTACACATATGCCCAAAGAAGGAAAGAAACAACAATACCTTTTGGTCATAGTGGACATTAGGGATGAGCCGAACACCCCCCGGTTCGGTTCGCACCAGAACCTGCGAACGGTCCGAAAATTTGCACGAACGTTAGAACCCCATTGACGTCAATGGGACTCGAATGTTCGAGATCAAAAGTGCTAAATTTAAAGGCTAATTTGCATGGTATTGTCCTAAAAAGGGTTAGGGACCAGGGTCCTGACCCAGGGGACATGTATCAATGCAAAAAAACCTTTTAAAAACGTCTGTTTTTTCGGGAGCAGTGATTTTAATGCTGCTTAAAGTAATTTAAAAAAAAAAGTGAAATATTCCTTTAAATATCGTACCTTAGGGGTGTCTATAGTATGCCTGTAAAGTGGCGCGTGTTTCCCGTGCTTAGAACAGTCCCTGCACGAAATGTCATTTTTAAAGGAAAAAAGTCATTTAAAACTGCTTGCGGCTTTATTGTAATGTCGGATCCTGGCAATATGGATGAAAATCAGTGAGACAAACGGCATGGGTACCCCCCCCGTCCATTTCCAGGCCCTTTGGGTCTTGTATGGATATTAAGGGGAACTCCGCACCCAAATTAAAAAAGGAAACAGCAGTATACAGCCTCTGTACTCTGAACAGCAGTATACAGGCGGTGCAAACAAGACAGGGACTATAGGTTTGTTGTTAAGTAGAATCTGTTTGTAATTTTGAACTGGTACATTTTTTACGTGTTTAGCTCCAGTCAAAAAATCTATTTTAAGCTTTTTGGAAAACATAGGGAAGGGTTATCACCCCTGTGACATTTGTTTTGCTGTCTGTGCTCATTTTCAGAAGATTTCACCTCACTTTTTGTCCCAATGAGAAATGTTTTTTTGAAAATTTGGGGTTTTTTGTTAAACAAGGATTGGTGATAAAGCATCAGTGGAAAGGAGAAAAAATTTTCCCATATTAACTCTTACAGGAGAGAATTTCCCTTCCTAGGGGTAGATTTCATCTCACTTCCTGTTGTCTCCTTCCGTTTGCAAGTAGGAGTCATTTGTGAATGAATGAATGAATGATTTGTAAAGCGCAGCAAATGCGAACTGAATCGCCTCAAGGCGCTGAAGTTTTGTAAGTTGGATGTTTGAAAGTAGGGGCCTGCCCTATATACTCAGCAGAAATTTGGGCCTTAGGTGTTGTTGTGACCACAACACTGTAAGCCCTCACAGGGCCCTGCTGTGAAACATTAGATCAAGAATTGTAATTACATGCCCCTGTTGAACAGGGGCAGAAAAATTGGGCCTCTGGTGGTGGTGCTGGTACCACAACACTGTAAGTCCTCACTCGCTCCTGGTGGGCGCAGAAACGGGCCCTGCTGTGAAATATTAGATCAAGAATTGTAATTACATGCCCCTGTTGAATAGGGGCTGAAAAATTGGGCCTTAGGCACTGGTGCTGGTGCCACAACACTGCAACCCCTCACAGATACTCTAGTTGGAACGCAGGAACGAGCCCTGCTGCAAAGTATTGCATCAAAAATTGTAATTACACGCCCCTGTTAAACAGGGGCTGAAAAATTAGGCCTTAGGCACTGGTGCTGATGCCACAACACTGCAATCCCTCACAGATACTCTAGTTGGAACGCAGGAACGAGCCCTGCTGCAAAGTATTGCATCAAAAATTGTAATTACACGCCCCTGTTAAACAGGGGCTGAAAAATTGGGCCTTAGGCACTGGTGGTGGCGCCCAGAACCAAAAATGTTCTTACAAGCTATCAATGTGATCATTGAGGAGGAAGAGGATAATTACTCAGGATAGTCACTCAGCATCAGCATAGGCAGTCTTTGAAGGGATCTGAGATTTCAAAAAAAATTATTCGGTTACATCAGCATCAAGTGCTTGGTAGCTGATGGTGATCCAAGACTGATTCATTTTTATGAAGGTCAGTCGATCGACCGAGTCGGTGGACAGATGCACCCTGTGATCGGTTACAAAGCCTCCAGCAGCACTGAATGTGCGTTCCGAAAGAATGCTGGATGCAGGACAGGCCAGGACAGATCTTGCCCCTAGGTATTCCTGCACCATGTAAAACAGACGCTGGCGATGGTTGCTGGAACTGATCATACCTTGCGGCTGCGGACTAAAAAATTGTCTGAACGCATCGGTCAGACGGCCACCTTCTCCACCGCTCCTTCTTTGACTGACCGAAGCCTCAGCAACACATTGTCCAGAAACAGGAGTTTGTAACCTCCCAGTCTCTGGGAACACGTTGCACAGACCTTTCTGCAAGGCCTCCCGAAGATATTTCATCCTCTGCTCCCTCTGCGACGGCAAGATAAGGACCGCAACCATACCCTTGTAACGTGGATCAAGGAGGGTTGCCAGCCAGTATTGGTCCATCTCCTTGATATCACGAATATGAGGATCCTTACGCAGGCTTTGTAGGATCAGGGAGGCCATGCAGTGTAGGTTTGCTGAGGCATTCGGTCCGGAGTCCTCTGGGTCAATAAGGATGACATGGTCCGCAGCCACCTCCTCCCAGCCACGTACAAGTCCATGTGTTTCTTGGGACTGATCCCTTAAAGACTGCTGCTGATGCTGAGTGCCAGGCTCCACCTCCATACTGACACAATCCTCCTCCTCGTCCTCTTCCTGTGTGATCGGCAGGCACGCAGGAACACTGTCTGGATAAAGGGGGCCTTGAGAGCTAAGGAAGTCCTCCTCTTCCTGCCTCAAGTGCCCTGTCCATTATTCCATGCAGCATGTGCTCCAACAGGTGGACAAGGGGGACAGTGTCACTGATGCATGCACTGTCACTGCTCAACATCCTCGTGGCCTCCTCAAATGGTGACAGGACAGTGCATGCATCCCTGATCATGGCCCACTGGCATGGGGAAAAAAAACAAGCTCCCCTGACCCTGTCCTGGTGCCATAATCGCACAGGTACTCATTGATGGCCCTCTGCTGCGTGTGCAGCCACTGCAGCATGGCCAACATTGAGTTCCACCTGGTGGGCATGTCACAGATTAGGCGGTTCTTGGGCAGGTTAAACTCCTTTTGGAGGTCTGCCAGCCGAGCACTGGCATTATATGACCGGCGGAAATGCACACAGACTTTCCTGGCCTGCCTCAAGACATCCTGTAAGCCCGGGTACCTGCCCAAGAACCGCTGCACCACCAAGTTAAGGACGTGAGCCAAACAGGGCACTAGGGTCATTTGTCCCTGTCGGAAGGCAGAGAGGAGGTTGGTGCCATTGCCGCAAACCACCATTACTGCCTTAAGTTGGTGTGGCGTCAACCACCTCTGAACCTGCCCCTGCAGAGCTGACAGAACCTCTGCCCCAGTGTGGCTCCTGTCCCCCAAGCACACCAGCTCAAGCACTGCATGGCATCTTTTGGCCTGCATAATTGCATAGCCCCTTGAATGGCTACGGAGCACCGCTGGTTCCGAGGACAAAGCACAGGAAGAGGCCATGGAGGAAGAAGAAGAGGAGGGGGTGGAGGAGAGAGGTGTGTCACAATCATTAGTAGTGGCATTTTGGAGGCGTGGTGGCGAAACAACCTCCAACACTACTGCACCTTGTCCTGCATCCTTCCCAGCTGCCAGCAAAGTCACCCAATGCGCGGTGAAACATAGGTAACGTCCCTGTCCATGCCTGCTGGACCATGAGTCAGCAGTAATATGCACCTTACCACTGACCGCCCTGTCCAGTGAGGCATGGACATTGCCTTCCACATCCCGGTAGAGAGCCGGAATCGCCTTCCATGAGAACAAGTGGCGTTTGGGTACCTGCCACTGAGGAACCGCACATTCCACAAACTCACGGAAGAGGGCAGAGTCTACCAACTGAAAAGGCAGCAGTTGAAGTGCTAGCAATTTTGCCAAGCTAGCATTCAACCACTGGGCATGTGGATGGCTGGGAGCGAACTTCTTTCGGCGGTGCAGCAGCTGGGGCAGGGAAATTTGCCTGGTACAATCTGACGTCGGTGTACCAAAAGCAGATTGCCCACAAGTACTTGGCTGTGACACACCTAATTCTACACCTTCATTCCTCTCAGTGCAGGTCTCAGAGAGGATTGAGGGTATAGTGGGGTTGGAGATCTCAGCTGATGAGGAGCAAGGAGAGGTCCTCTTTGTTCTTTGGTGTGGGTCTTTTAGATACGCTTGCCAACGAACTGCATGGCAGGTCAACATATGTCTGGTCAAGCATGTGGTGCCCAAGCGGGAGATGTTTTGGCCACGCGAGATACGCTTGAGACATATGTTGCAAATAGCAGCGGTGTGATCTGATGCACTCGTCTCAAAAAAGGCCCACACCAAAGAACTTTTGGAATAACGTGCAGAGACAGCAGCGCCCTGCACATGCGGAGCTTTGGGGTGTGATGCAGTCAGTGTGCTGGCCTTAGGCTGGCCCCTGGAGGGCATCCTGCCTCGTTGGTGATGTGCCTCCTCCTCCTCTCTCCTATCAGGCACCCACGTTGAGTCAGTGACCTCATCATCCCCTCCCTCCTCATCACTGGAGCAAACCTGGCAGTATGCTGCAGCAGGGGGAGCATGACTGCCAGACTGCTGTCCTTCTTGGGCACCCCCTCTGTCCGTGCTCACGTTACTGCCTTCATCTAGCTCAGTATCATCATCAGAGCCTTCTAAATGCTGGGCATCCTCCTGGAGCATGTACCCAACACTGTGGTCAAACAGTTTGAGGGACTCTTCAGGAGGACATGGTGGGGCTAGGGAAGGAGTCACTGATGCCATTGAGCCGAGGGAAGGGGCCGCGTTGGCAGCTGCTTTGCCAGACAAAGTACCCTGAGCATGGGTGAGAGAGGATGAGGAGGATGAGGATGGCTTGGTCATCCACTCGACCAAGTCTTCTGCATGTTGTGGCTCAACACGGCCAGCTGCCGAAAAAAAGGCCAAGCGTGCGTGTCTCCACGACCAGCACTGTTGCCTTTAGACACAGAGCCTGCTTGCCCTCTTTTATTGGCTTGTGACTATCTGCATCTCCTTGTTGGCCTTCCAGACATACTAATGGCCTGTAGCTGCACTAAGCTGGGATATACTGTGTGTGTATATATATATATATATATATATATATATATATATATATATATATATATATATATATATATATATATATATACTGATACTGCAGCTAGCAAAATCAGCGGCCTGCCTCTAGTATGAGAACACCACCAACCTTCTACAGGTAGCTTTAGGTGAACACTGTGCAGAGCTCGCAAAAAACTAACTTGTAGCTTATTTAGCTGCCTGCGGTAGTAATAGGATCAGGAAAACACCACCAACCTTCTACAGGTAGCTTTAGCTGAACACTGTGCAGAGCTTGTAATACACTAACTTCTAGCTTATTTAGCTGCCTGCGGTAGTGATAGGATCAGGAAAACACCACCAACCTTCTACAGGTAGCTTTAGTTGAACACTGTGCAGAGCTCGCACTACACTAACTTATAGTTTTAGCTGAACACTGTGCAGAGTTCGCAAAAAACTAACTTGTAGCTTATTTAGCTGCCTGCGGTAGTGATATAATCAGGAAAACACCACCAACCTTCTACAGGTAGCTTTAGCTGAACACTGTGCAGAGCTCGCAAAAAACTAACCTGTAGCTTATTTAGCTGCCTGCGGTAGTGATAGGACCAGGAAAACACCACCAAGCTTCTACAGGTAGCTTTAGCTGAACACTGTGCAGAGCTCGCACTACACTAACTTGTAGTTTTAGCTGAACACTGTGCAGAGCTCGTAAAAAACTAACTTGTAGCTTATTTAGCTGCCTGCGGTAGTGATAGGATCAGGAAAACACCACCAACCTTCTACAGGTAGCTTTAGCTGAACACTGTGCAGAGGTCGCACTACACTAACTTGTAGTTTTAGCTGAACACTGTGAGGAGGATGTACTACACTAACTTGTAGCTTTAGCTGAACACTGTGCAGAGGTCGCACTACACTAACTTGTAGTTTTAGCTGAACACTGTGAGGAGGACGCACTACACTAACTTGTAACTTTAGCTGAACACTGTGCAGAGGTCACACTAAACTAACTTGTAGCTTTAGCTGAACACTGTGAGGAGGACACACTACCCTAACTTGTAGCTTTAGCTGAACACTGTGCAGAGGTCACACTAAACTAACTTGTAGCTTTAGCTGAACACTGTGAGGAGGATGCACTGCACTAACTTGTAGTTTTAGCTGAACACTGTGCAGAGGTCACACTAAACTAACTTGTAGCTTTAGCTAGCTAGCTAACTCAAATGAAATGACACTGTCTCTCTCTCTCTCTCTCTAAGCATGCAGGCGACCTTATATAGTGTGGGGCGTGTTCTAAACCCCCTGAGCCATAATTGGCCAAAGCCACCCTGGCTTTGGCCAATTACAGCTCTCTCTACTGACGGCGCTGTGATTGGCCAGGCATGCGGGTCATAGTGCATGCTTGGCCAATCATCAGCCAGCAATGCACTGCGATGCCGCAGTGAATTATGGGCCGTGACGCGCCACGCAAATTTGGTGCAAATGGCCCCTATCGTTCACAATTCGGCGAACGGGCGTACAGACGATGTTCGAGTTGAACATGGGTTCGACTCGAACACGAAGCTCATCCCTAGCGGACATGATGTCACGCTGGCCAGAAATCTTTGTCACCAACAATGAAAATGCACACTGTGGTGAAGATCCTTACACAGGAAATTATTCCTAGATGGGGATGTCCATTACAAATAAATTCAGTCAATGGCACAGCCTTCAGAGCTAAAATCTGCCAAGATCTTGTAAAAGTACTAAAAATAGACTGGAAATTTCACCTCCCCTACCATCCACAGAGTTCAGGGATTGTAGAAAGAATGAATAGAACAATTAAAGACAGGATAAGGAAAGCTACGGGTAGGAATTTTGGCAAATGGAGAAAAGTTCTTCCAGCTGTATTAGCTGAAATCAGAATGACCCCTCACAGTTTGACAGGTTATTCCCCCTTTGAGGTACTCATGGGTAGGCCATTCCCCACACCATGGGCTAGTCATCCTTTGATGGTGGAGGAAGGTGATTTGGAACAGATACAGGAGGAATATGTAAAAAAACTGATTGAAACTCATGATATTGTTGAAAGAAGAGTAGCTCGCACCTCTCCTTCTTCTGCACAGGTACCAACCCACCCGTTCCAGGTCGGTGATCAAGTTGTGGTCCAGAGGTTTCAGAAGGGTCGAAAGCCACAAGAGGTTACATTCGGACCATTGACCAAAGTGGTAGCCGTCACCAGGACCACCATCCTTACCGAGGAAAGTCCTACCTGGATCCATGCCAGCAGGATAAAGAAGGTTGATCTAAACCCAGGAATTGAAGAAAGGATGAAAAGAGGTGAAGCAGGTGTTTTAAGTCCTCAAAAGACAAGCATAGAAATAAAGGACAGTGATGTCACTCATTTCACCACAGACTTCTGGGAAGGCCTTTTGCCTTCTGGTGATGTTTCTACTAATGATCTTTGTCCCAGTGTGGATAATAACTAACTGTATCTATCATCCTGATGACTTAGGAGCCTTGAAACTCATATGTGGTAAAAGTGAAGTACACACCAACCATACTGACTTTCACCCCAGAGATCACAGTAAAAGAGATGTCTCTAATGAATTGATCAAAGAAACAGTTTTTTCTAGAAAAATGTTATTGTTAAAATTTAAATATGCTTATGCTAGAAAGCCAGGATATGAAAAATGCTGGATTTGTAGTATGTTACACCCAGAAACTGCTAAGATCCCACTTTTAGCTGTCCCTCTAAACTTCAAGTCATTATTGAAAAATACTCTAGTCTTAAGTATTAAGAATGTCTCAGAAGGATACCGCAATCAGAGTATTATGTTTTACACTTTAGGAATGACACATGAACCCGAGTGGTGTGTTCAGTTAGGCAATACATCCAAAGCAGTAGGTATGTGCTCCAAGTCAGTATTTTTTTTTTTTTAATTATTTTTATTGAATTTTGTGACTTAACACATAACACACATACAACCAATGGGCAACATACCACATCAGTAATGGCCTCGCAGGGCCACAGATAAGACTAACATAAAACTACTAACTTCCCTTTTCCCTACCCGACCGGTACCATAGACTACCCATGTAATGATGTACACCTCATAACAGGTTAGACTTTATACCCTGCTTAATTAACATCATACATATGTAACTAAAGGGAGACATACATGGAAGAGAACAAGGGAGCTGCACACCCCGAAATAGATAAAAGAATTTTGGATTCCCCTAATTGGGCTTTAAAGCAGCAAAATATACCATTACAAAGGTCATTAATAAAACAATTTATTTGACAAGATGTCCAATGTCATATTTTCATGTGGAATCTAGTACAATGATGAATTCATATTCCATAAAACGGCAAAATGCATATCACATCATTACATTACATGGTGTAGTAAAATGTCGAAGCCCCGACGCGTTTCGACCTGTATGCGGTCTCTTCAGGGGGCACATCTGAATCTATAAAGCAATGCAAATATTGAGAATAGTAGATAATTTTCTAAAAAAGATCACATTAGATAAAACATAATGATGGGTTTTACCGTTGAAGTGAAGTAGACGTGTCTAGTGGGGGCATTGGGGAGCCATGGAGGGGTCCGGGAGGCGCGCAGGCCATCCCCAACCCCCCACCCGGGGAAAGAGCCAGCCCCAAGGGCTTGCAAGGAGCCACACTGATACACGTCCCCCCGGGGGAGCGAGAGACTGAACACCTGCAACAGATATCCATAAGCAGCCATTAGAGAAGTAACATATTTGTGTATAAGTCATCGTTATAAATATTGATTTAAATTGTATATGGAGACCAAAAATGTGTGTATGTTTTTATGTTTTTAGGGATGGTAGTTGAATCACATAAATTAAACAAATAGATAATCAAGTTGAATTGGTATTACTAGCAACCCCAATGCAATGTGCAAGTAGTGCCTGATGTGTGAGTGAAAATGTGTGCTGTGGGTGAAAAAAGGGGGATCCTAGGGAAAGTGCATAATGAGGGAAATCATAGTGTGATAGTGTGATGAACCAAGTGTTGGCAAAAAAGTGAAGGGTAAAAAACAAACCAAACAAATACAGTGAGGAAAAGAAGAAATGAAGAGCCAACCAAATGGCAGTGTGTGAGGAAAAGAGGGATGTGAAATGGGATGGTGTGACTAAGAAACATATTAAATTTACCTTGTGCTATATAGAGTTGTATGAAGTGTGTGAAGCTGGTTGGCTTGGCAGAGACCAAGCTGCAATTACTGAAAAAACAGATACCGTTTGTCCTGACCAGCATGGAAAGACTGTTGACTGGTAAACATTTTGGTCTCCTATATATAGCTAGGCTGAGGCTGATGGGATAATCACATGCAGGTGCCCAACTCCCCCACCCATCCAGGATCATGGCGTGTGGGCCGCCAGCTGCAGCCCACGTGTGGCTCCCTCGGCGTCCCGGAAGACCGAACGGTCCTGACCACCGTCATCATCTCCATCGCAAAACGCGTGACGTCATGACGGCGTGCGCGAGCCGGGCCGCGCACGCGCACACCGCCATAGACACTCCGGAGGTGAACACGGGACGCCGCCGGCAGGGTGAAGCTCGCCACGGCGCCTAGTGATAGACGCCAAGCGGAGCAGACATGGGGGCATGCGGAATATCCACATGCCCCCACCCTGCCGGGAAGTCTCAAGGAGGCCAGGCTCCACCCAGAGGAGGGAGGGAGAATGAAACCGCACCCACCGGGACCTAACAACGATCCCCCAAGCATGAGAACCACATATAAACTAGCATTTTGCATGGTCATGAGATGTACCGAGAAAACAATATTAGATGTTGCATATATTAGACAGGAGCAGAGTGCCAAAGCCCTAACTCCGGACTCCTGCATGAAAACCAATAGAGTTTAGTCATAAACTACCATGTGAGATATTAAATATCATGCAGTACAGGGGTCTGTTCCTCCTGGTGCATGGAAAGGGAAAGGATTGGATCCCAAATTAGAACAAAATATGTTCAAAAGTTGTATATATGTTAAAATTAAATTGGTAAATGCAGGAATCTGAAGGTGGCATAAGACACACTGCTTCCTGTTTTGATCTCTGGTATGTCAAAGCGGGGAGGGGTGTTTAACCACCCAAGAAAATTGTAACTAAAGGGAGACATACATGGAAGAGAACAAGGGAACTGCACACCCCGAAATAGATAAAAGAATTTTGGATTCCCCTAATTGGGCTTTAAAGCAGCAAAATATACCATTACAAAGGTCATTAATAAAACAATTTATTTGACAAGATGTCCAATGTCATATTTTCATGTGGAATCTAGTACAATGATGAATTCATATTCCATAAAACGGCAAAATGCATATCACATCATTACATTACATGGTGTAGTAAAATGTCGAAGCCCCGATGCGTTTCGACCTGTATGCGGTCTCTTCAGGGGGCACATCTGAATCTATAAAGCAATGCAAATATTGAGAATAGTAGATAATTTTCTAAAAAAGATCACATTAGATAAAACATAATGATGGGTTTTACCGTTGAAGTGAAGTAGACGTGTCTAGTGGGGGCATTGGGGAGCCATGGAGGGGTCCGGGCGGCGCGCAGGCCATCCCCAACCCCCCACCCGGGGAAAGAGCCAGCCCCAAGGGCTTGCAAGGAGCCACACTGATACACGTCCCCCCGGGGGAGCGAGAGACTGAACACCTGCAACAGATATCCATAAGCAGCCATTAGAGAAGTAACATATTTGTGTATAAGTCATTTTTCAGTAATTGTAGCTTGGTCTCTGCCAAGCCAACCAGCTTCACACACTTCATACAACTCTATATAGCACAAGGTAAATTTAATATGTTTCTTAGTCACACCATCCCATTTCACATCCCTCTTTTCCTCACACACTGCCATTTGGTTGGCTCTTCATTTCTTCTTTTCCTCACTGTATTTGTTTGGTTTGTTTTTTACCCTTCACTTTTTTGCCAACACTTGGTTCATCACACTATCACACTATGATTTCCCTCATTATGCACTTTCCCTAGGATCCCCCTTTTTTCACCCACAGCACACATTTTCACTCACACATCAGGCACTACTTGCACATTGCATTGGGGTTGCTAGTAATACCAATTCAACTTGATTATCTATTTGTTTAATTTATGTGATTCAACTACCATCCCTAAAAACATAAAAACATACACACATTTTTGGTCTCCATATACAATTTAAATCAATATTTATAACGATGACTTATACACAAATATGTTACTTCTCTAATGGCTGCTTATGGATATCTGTTGCAGGTGTTCAGTCTCTCGCTCCCCCGGGGGGACGTGTATCAGTGTGGCTCCTTGCAAGCCCTTGGGGCTGGCTCTTTCCCCGGGTGGGGGGTTGGGGATGGCCTGCGCGCCGCCCGGACCCCTCCATGGCTCCCCAATGCCCCCACTAGACACGTCTACTTCACTTCAACGGTAAAACCCATCATTATGTTTTATCTAATGTGATCTTTTTTAGAAAATTATCTACTATTCTCAATATTTGCATTGCTTTATAGATTCAGATGTGCCCCCTGAAGAGACCGCATACAGGTCGAAACGCGTCGGACTTTCGACATTTTACTACACCATGTAATGTAATGATGTGATATGCATTTTGCCGTTTTATGGAATATGAATTCATCATTGTACTAGATTCCACATGAAAATATGACATTGGACATCTTGTCAAATAAATTGTTTTATTAATGACCTTTGTAATGGTATATTTTGCTGCTTTAAAGCCCAATTAGGGGAATCCAAAATTCTAACATCATACATATAAACATCCATTGGGGGTAGACACCCTGTAGTATTTTTGTGGATTGGGACTTTTTCTCTGCATGGCGTGTTATAACTCCTGAGCTCTAAGCCTTAGTTGGCCACCATTACACATTTATTTTAACCTTTCTAGCCCACAGTAGCTGAGGAGTCTAGCCAGGCCTTCCAAACCTATTTGAATTTCTTATCACAGCCTCTGGCTCTATATGTTGCTTTGTATAAGTGTATGACTGAGTTCACCAGTCCTTTCCAATATGATAGTGTGGGTGCAGCAGGCTTCTTCCAATTTAATAGTATAGCCTTTCTACCATAAAACAGGCCAATATTCAGCAATGTGCGAAGTGCCCTAGAGGGGACCACCTCTTCTACCAAACCAATCAAGCAGACCCTAGGAGCCAGAGGGACCGGTACACCGAGTACCTCTGTGAGACATTTTGTAATGCGGACAGCTCCAGAAAACATGCTCCGCAGCAGCGGGGGAATGGGAGCATCGCCAGCATTGACTGCTCACTGTGATATAGATGCGGGATAACCTGGCTGGCGTAAAATATACTCGATGAAGGAACTTGAAGTGAATTAGACGGTCTCTTGCACACACTAGATACTTAAATGGTGATCCCACATGTCATTCCAATCCTCCCCATCTATATCTGTGATTTCTTGTTCTCATCGTTCCTTACATTTTGATATTCCTACAGGCGTTTTTTTTAAAAAGAGATTTATATACTAAGGATAGGGGTTTAGCTAATTCCTCTGTGGACAAGAGGGATTCCAGTGCTGACGGTGCATATTCAATTCTTTGGCCCGTAAACTGGGCCTGAAAAGCATGGCGGAACTGCAAGAAACGAAAAAAAAAGGAGTTGGGTAGGTCATGCCTGATTTTTAACTGGTCACAAGTACAGAGCTCACCCTCTCTGGTAATATCACTTAATACCTTAATACCCCTAGACGCCCACAGCGCGGGATCTGAAAAAGAGAAGAAGTATTAAAGACAGGGATTCATCCACAGTGGAGTTGAGGGCGAAATTCCCGTGTAACTAGGGGACATCATGGTGGTGGTAATCTCCCATGCCTTTATGGTGGCCTTCATCGAGCCTGTTAAAGGGAGGCAAGATCTCTGACCCCTGTATAAAGCCAACCTCAAACTCTCATATGACCCCAGATGAGCCGCCTTTACAACCGTAGCAGAATCACTGTCGTCTGCCATCAGCCACCTCCTAGCAAACACCATCTGTCCTGCCAGATAATATTTCTGCCAGTCAGGTAATGCCAGTCCTCCCTGACCCCATGGCTCCTGCAAAATTTTGATACTTATGCGAGGTGATTGTGGTGACCAAATAAAAGATCCTATTATGCCATTTAGAGACTTAAAGAAAGAAGCTGGGACCCATACCGGACAATGTCGTAAAAAATACAATATCACTGGAAGAAATTTCATTTTAATAAGGCTAACCCTTCCCAGCAACGAAAGGGGTAAGTTCTTCCATGCTAATATTTTCTGTTTAAGCCTGGTCATTAGTGGAAGGAGATTGAGTGATATGTAGTCATTAGGGTTGGCTGTTATTTTGACCCCAAGGTAAGTAATTGTACTAACCCACTGCAACGGCAAAGTATCATCTGAGAAATTTTTTGCAGCTGGACCCAATGGTAGAATTGAGGACTTGTTCCAATTAACCCTGAGGCCCGAAAAGATTGTAAATTTGTCTAAAATTTGCAGGGCAGCTCTTAGGGAAGGCCCAGGATCCCTGAGAAACAAGAGCAGGTCATCAGCATACAACGCAATAGTTTCTTTGATGTTACCCACTCGAATTGCTCCCACCTCCTCAGATTGTCTTATTGCCCTGGCCATAGGTTCCATCATTAGGGCAAACAGAAAGGGGGATAAAGGGCACCCCTGCCTAGTGCCTCTCCCAATGGGAAAAAATTCAGAAACCTTGGAACCAAGCCTCACCGCCGTTTTTGGAGCACTATATAGCAGCATGACCCAACGACAGAATCCAGGACCGAATCCCATGGCCTCTAATGCCCCGTACACACGGTCGGACTTTGTTCGGACATTCCGACAACAAAATCCTCGGATTTTTTCCGACGGATGTTGGCTCAAACTTGTTTTGCCTACACAAAGTCGCACAAAGTTGTCGGAATTTCCGATCGACAACCACGCGGTCACGTACACCACGTACGACGAGACTAGAAAAGGCCGGTTCAGAACCAAGCGCGGCACCCTTTGGGCTCCTTTTGCTAATATCGTGTTAGTAAAAGTTTGGTGAGAGACGATTCGCGCTTTTTCAGACTCGTGGCTTTCAGATCGTTTTCTGCCGTTCAGTTTGTGCTTGTGGGTTTGTATTTGCTCTTCAGTGCGTGCAGTCAGTTCGTATCGGAGTTTTCTGTGCGATCTTGTCTGCTCGTTGCTGTTTTTCAGGTCACTCTTCACAGGCCTTGCTGTTCTTCAGTGCGTTCTGTTACTTCGTTCTGAGCAGCCGACCGTTTTCTAGCCATGTTTCGTATGCGTACTCCTCGTACAGTTCGTGCTGTGCGGGGGCTTGGTGTTTGGGTCCTGACCTTGACACAAGTCCAGTCCATGAACAGGGCGAGGAGGAGTTCATGGACCAAGAATTGGTTGCTTCAGCATGACCAGTTCTCTCATATGCCTTTGCTCCGTGAGATCCGTGAGAATAATCCTGATGATTTCAGGAACTTTCTCAGGATGACGGACCCCGTGTTTCACCGTTTGTTGGCTTCGCTGACCCCCTATATCAGCAGGCAGGATACCTGCATGAGGCAAGCCATCACTCCGGAGCAGAGGTTGGTCGCTACCCTGCGGTATTTGGCCACAGGGAGAAGCCTGCAGGACCTCAAGTTCTCGACAGGCATCTCCCCCCAGGCTCTTCTTGGTGGACATTTACTGCTTGTGTTTGTTTGAGCTGACCCTGACAGAAATGTGTGGAGTGCAGAAAATGTCGTGATTGTGTAACCTTATACAAAGCACTGTTGGCTGTTATTTACTAAATGCAAAGACACTTTTCACTACAAGTGCACTTGCAACTGCACTGAAACTGCACTTGTAGTGCAAAGTGGATTTCCCCTTAGGAAATTACCCCCATTTTCTCATAAAACAACAATTACATCACCCCAAAAGTGTTGTAGCGTTGAGACAATAATCCACACATTCTTGATGAACAATCTTTTTAATACCTGCACAATCACATGTGCATTTACCAAAGGTTTTTCTGACAAACCAACATGTTTGTTGTATAACAATTTTTGTGGTGTCATTATCCAAAATCAAAATGTGCATTTTATAGAAAACAGGCCTGTGTAAAACCCACAAGAAAGACACAAATCTTGATCTTACAAAGTTCACATTTGGTAGAACTGGAAGGCAATATCAGACATGAGTATTTAGGAACTGTGTTTGATATTGCATTCAGATGGGGGGAAATCACCCCTGGAAAAGCCAAATTTGGAAGATGCACACAAATTTCCCAATGTCAACATGTGCTATCTGCCATCAGGGGGGATCAAGGGACGTGTTTTGGGGGAGAAAGCCCTTCCTCACCGCTACTTTATAATTGAGGAAGGGGTTGCACCCCCAAAACACGTCCATTGATCTCCCGTGATGGCAGATAGCACATGTTGACACATTGTGTGCATCCTCCAAATTTGACTTTGTGCAAAATCACAAAAACATTTCGCACATTGTAGCAGACAAAAGAAGAAAGTGATTTGGAGGGGCTTTAAACTCGCCCCAAAACATCAATGATGTTTTTATATTTGGGAATAACATCATTGATGTTTTGCTTGATGATTTCCAATTGTAAATTACACCCCATGATCTCCCCGATCACGATCTGGGCACTTTCTGATGTGAAAGGATCTTCATCCACAACCTCACGATCACCTAAAAAGAGAGGAAACACAAAATAAATTAGGTCTAAAAAAAATGCCGCCATCCATCTCTTATCTGAGCCTGTGGTCGCAGACACTCACCTGTTGTGGTGACTAGTTCCACCACGTCTTCTTCCTCCTGCTCATCTTGTGTTGGGTGGATTTCCCCTTCTTCCAGAGGGGGGGGGGCTCTGGTCTCCTCGGATGAGGGGTGTCCTCCGAGTCTTTTCTCCCCTATGTAAAACAAAAATGGTATAATTAGCACACAGATATTTGATGGCAGAACTAGAAAGATGAAACATTGCTTGGAAGTGGGGTACAATTGTCTATTTTAGCAGAGTTCCAAGATGTAGCTTTTTTAGTGTCCTTTGTCAAGCTGCAATACTTTACCTGTTTGGTACAAGCTTCACAGATGTATCCCCCCCTATAGTATACACTGGAGCACCTGTGTGGCCCCCTAATAAAAAGGGTGTTCTTTTGTCCCACACTAGTGCTCCAGTGTCCAGATGTGAAAACAGCTGCTCAGTGTCCTCTCCTTACACACAATCTAGTTTGCATTTCATTCTAGTAACAAAGCCATCTACACAACCCAATTCTTTGAAGACAAGTATAGGGCCTCAAAATGGTGGCCAAATGCATATGGGCTAAACAATGGTATTTTATAGTCCGAAAAAAAAATGTGTGATCCGAACGAATAATGTGCCCATGAACATGAAAGTTGCCATTTTAAACTGTACAACAGTTCCTAAAAGCACATGGAGCAGCACGAACGTAATAAACACAAGAACAATAGGAACACAGCACAACTACTTACTTTTTTGCAGCACTCTCCGGATCTTTCTGTACTGCTCATGTTCTCGTAATTTTAGGTCCGACCACCGCTTCCTGAGCTGATCTTTCGATCGTCGTACCCCGAATTTCCGGTGCAGACTCCTGACCACTTTCGCCATGATCTTCGCCTTTCTGACATTGGGGTTGGGGTAAGGCCCATACTTTCCATCATAGTCGGCCTTCTTCAGGATGTCCACCATCTCCAACATCTCCCCAAAGGACATATTTGAGTCCTTTAATCTCCTTCTGGATCGGGACGTTTCAGGCTCCGGCCTTTCCTCCCCCTCCTCCTCGTTGCTGTACTTAGCACGATCCTGCTGTCTATCCACCATGTGCTCTTCCTCCACTGCGCCGAACGAAAAGGGGCGGGGAATAGAATAGAAAGAACGTCAGGGGCGGGCGGAGTTATACGCATGCGCAGTGTGTATAAATCGTAACGCGCGCGTCTTACGTACGATCTGTGAGCGGAGGAAGGAGCATCGGAGACGCCGATCGTGCTAACGAAGGTAGGATCTAAACTTGGGCCTATACTGCTTCGAAATGGAAGCCTATATTGTAACAAGATTAGGGGAGATTGGCCTGACATTAGGGTTTGTCTTGTGTTGTGTCTTGCAGAGAAAATGGATGGGTTCAACGACCACAATTTCCTGCCCCTGTTTATTGACAAGTACAGAGAGCTGCCCTGTCTGTGGCAGGTGAGACACCCCCACTATAACCACAAACAGAAGAGGCAGGCAGCGCTGGAGAAACTGCTGGAGTTGGTGAAGCCGGTGGTCCCCACAGCAACCATCCCCTATTTGAAAGCTAAAATTGGTGGCCTGAGGAGCACTTATCTTAGGGAGCGCAAGAAGGTCACAGATTCCCAGAGGTCCGGAGCTGCAGCAGATGACGTTTATGTCCCCAGGCTGTGGTACTATGAGAGACTGCGGTTTCTGTCAGACCACACTGAAGTCAGGGAATCCCTCTCCACTCTTCCTTCCACTCTTCCTTCCATACCAGCTGAGGCTTCTGATGTCCAACCTGGGCCTTCCAGCCAGGAAGAAGTGGAGGAGCCCAGCTTGAGTCAGGTATAGTATTCTTCTACAGATTTCTGGTCAATAAATAAATGATGTTCACTAGATGTTATTATTGAACACTAATTGCTGCTTGAAAAAAGTGTTTTACATATCAATAGACAGTAGTGGGCACCCAAAATTGGGACAAGAATGCAAAATGCTGGGCTCAGAAGGATAGTCTGTTATATTTGTTAACATTGAATTTGCAGCAGTCAGGAGGTGAAAATTGTGTGTGATTGATGAAAACAATACTAAAACTATGTCCCTTTTTCATACACAGGAAGACCTCAGCCAGGAGGAGGCTGTGGAATGTGGCAGCCAGGAGGAGGCGGGGATTATTAGTGTCAGCCAGGAGGAGGCGGGGATTAGTGGCAGCCAGGAGGAGGCGGGGCTAAGTGTCAGCCAAGAGAAGCCAGGGACCAGTCGCAGCCTGACTGAGTCTCAGGTCCCTCCCCTCCGCCTGCCATATAAAAGGGCCAGGAAGGCCACTCCCAGTCCTGTGCAGGATTCAGCGTACAGGCTGATCCAGGAGGCTTCGGCGTCCCTCAGAGCCTTCCCCAGTCCTGAAGAGGCCTTTGCCTGCATGGCTGCCACCAAATTGCAGGGCATGCAGGAGGGCCAACGCAAGATTTCTGAGGACCTGATTTATAAAGTCCTATGTAAGGGGGAGAGTGGGGAACTGACACACAAGACGGATGTCATGGAGAGGGACGATCCTCCTCCTCCTCCTCCTCCTCCTGCTGCCACAACTCCACCACCACAGCCAAAGCCTGTAAGGAAGCGTGGAAGGAAGACCAAAGAGTGATGGCCCTGGGTTCAGTCTAGTCTGACAAAAGCTGCAGTCTCTTGTATGACCACAGCCTGGGGACACAGATGTCATCTGCTGCTTTCCGGATCTCTGGGACTTCTGGACCAGACTGCCCTCCCTTAGATAAGGACTCCTCAGGCCACCAATTTTGCTTTTAAATAATTGATGTCTGCCCCGGGGGTCCAAGGCTTCGCCCACTTCTGCAGTTTCTCCAGCGTTGCCTCCCTCTTTGTTTATAGTTGTGACCCCTTAATAAAATATTTTTCGGTAAATTCTACTCTCCTGTGTGTGTTTTCATCCAAAAAGGACAGTTTGTTGGTGACGATTCAGGTACATTTCTAAAGTACAATGTGAAATTAACAAGGGACAACAACACCAAACAATCTCCTACAGATTAAATAGAACAACATATCAATGGTGTTGTGGGAACTTGTCACAAAAAACACACAAACATTTTCGGGAGTACAAATCAAAATCACCAAAAAAAAAAAATAAAAAGAGAAACACAAAAAAAGATTCTACATTAAAGTAAAAAAACAAAAAAAAAAAAAAATATGTTGTCAGATGTGAGAAATCAAAATATATTGAGGGAATCCCGATAAATAGTAACGAAAAAAGTTTGTGAGAAGTGTGTGTGAATATGAGCATCAAAACGACTTAATTCTTGTCACATTATAAAGAAGAAGAGAGTGCGCTGTATTAAACCATTTTGAACATTGCAGCGTGACGAAAGTGCTTTATCCATTACGAACGCTAAGTTTACCAGAACGAGCTGTCCCGTGTCGGAATTTCTTCTGAGCATGCGTGGCACTTTGTGCGTCGGAACAGGCCACACACGGTCGGAATTGACGCGATAGGATTTTGTTGTCGGAAAATTTTATCTCCTGCTGTCCAACTTTGTCGGAAAATCCGATGGAAAATGTCCGATGGCGCCCACACACGATCGGAATTTCCGACAACACGCTCCGATCGGACATTGTCCATCGGAAAATCCGACCGTGTGTACGGGGCATAACACTTTATGCATGAATGGCCAATCCACTGAGTCAAAGGCCTTCTCAATGTCTTTTGAGACAACAACCTCGGCCGAAAACTCAGGATTTGATATTTGTAGGTTGGTGAATAATCTCCTCAAGTTTGTATCTGTGGACATGCCAGGCATGAACCCTGTCTGGTCAATATCCACCAGGGTTGAGATAACCCTGGCTAATCTCGACGCCAAGACTTTTGCAAGTATCTTGAGATCCATGTTGAGTAACGCTATTGGGCGATACGAGGAGTATTCCACTGGGTCCTTACCTGGCTTCAAGAGAAGCATCATATATTCCTCCATCATTGAAGCAGGCAAGGCTCCTTGCTCCCAACAATGTGCGTATAATAAATTTAATCTATGGGCCAGTTGGGACATATACACTTTGTAGAAGTCCGCAGGTAATCCATCCGGACCCGGAGCCTTCTGAGGGGGAAAGGCAAGTATGGCTGCCTCAATTTCTATAACCGAAATGTTTTCATCTAGAGTGGCAACATCAGTGTCCGCTAGTTTTGGCATTGCGAGACTCTGAAGTAACCCCTCCAGCTCATCCATATTATAGGATGGGATAGGGGAGTATAGGGACTTGTAGAAATTTACAAATTCTTCAAGGATACCCAGAGGCTCTGTGATCAACTGCCCAGCCCCATTCCTAATCACTGGTATGCTAACCGGTATCCTCTGGTCAGCCGCCAGGTTGGCCAAAAGCTTACCTTTTGTCACCCTCAGCGAAAATGGATTCTGTTTATGTTTGGCCTCAGTGTGAGCTAGGTTTGAAAAATGTAACACCACCTTCCTCCTGATCTCCAACAGAGACACATAACTTGCCTCAGAGGGAGAATCAGCTTGAGCCTGAGCACATTCCCGTTCCTTATCCAGTAGTAGATGGCATTCCTCATTATGGTCCCTCCTGGCTGCCTTAATTGCCGAGATACACTCACCCCTTGTTACTGCTTTAAATGCATCCCAAACTATGGAAGGATCCGTTGAGTTGGCATTAGTTACCCAGTATGAGTCTATGGCTGTTTGAACTTGAGTAGTGACCTGTTCTTCCTGTAACCAATCTGGAGCGAGTCTCCAACCCCCCCTTCCTCCCCGATAGGGAAAAACCAGTGTAACCAGCAAAGGGTTATAATCAGAGGTTCCACCAGCCAGATAATCTGACTCATGGATGCTCTTTAACATGGATACATTCCCAAAGGCTATATCTATTCTGGCAGAAGATCTGTGAGTGAAGACAAATGCGAGTAAGACACTGCTTCTGGGTGCTTCCACCGCCAAATCTCAGTTAGGCCCGCCACAGATGCCCAAGAGCATAGTTCCACTGAAGCTGGTCTAGCCGCATTGGATGAGTCCAGGGCAGAGTCTAGAATGGTATTAAAGTCACCCATAAATAGGACAGGTAAATGCAAGTAAGGTGCCAGAGTTACCAATAAATCAAACAATAGTTTCCCTTGAAATGGGGGGGGATAAGTAAATATTCACCAACAAAATTTTATGGAAAAGAACATCCATAACTAGCGCCACATATCGACCTCCCGGATCAGTGAAAACCTGGTGGATGGTGCATGCAATTGCTTTACTAACTAAAATAGAGACCCCTCTGGCATAAGTGGAGTAAGTGGAATGCAATGATTTTTGAATCCAGGATTTGCGTAGGGAAAGGATTTTGCTGCCCTCTAGATGGGTTTCCTGTAGGAGGACGATATGTGGTTTGACTTGTCTATGGTATTGAAATACTGCCGCCCTTTTAAACTTATTGTTAAGTCCCCTAACGTTCCATGAAACTATTTTTATCTTACTATCCATAATATTGGAGTAATAAAATTACAATTCAGGTTACCCCTGAAACAAATATAACCTCAGGTGTGCAGAATATACTTAATAGCAGGTACAAGTTAGGTATACATAGTGTACAATCAGTACTTTTTCCATGGTACCGGTCAACTGCCCTTCCACCCCCCCCCCTGCTGTTATACCAGAAACTAAAAACCTAACAAAAAAAAACCAAACAAAAAAATGTCCGGTATGCAGCTTGATCCCTGAAACAAAGACTCAAAAAAGAGTTTAACGAAAAGTGTCGACAGTTCGGCATGACGACGAGAAAAACGAAAGAAAAAAAAATAGTTGACGTCTCTCTTTGAGACTCCAGGCGCAGTCTATGTATACAAACGTACAACCGAGTGACCAAAAGGAGAAAAAGAAAAAGAAATCAATAGAAAAAATGAATAACCCCAGGGGTCATTTAGAGTGTAACAGGGACTAGAAGCAGGTTTTCAATGTCATTTCATGATGCATAGTATAACCTTAGCTAAGACATCTTCCATTGTAACTGCTTATAGGAAATTGTATACTTGCATATTGTATACTTCCATAATTCAGCCACAACAAAGAGTTATATCAAATGTGAAAATAATAATTCCTGACCAGTGGCTTGATCCATCAGTAAAAAAGGGGAAAAAGGAAAAGAAAAAGGAGAAAAAATAAAAGGAGGTAGCAGAGAGAATTCTTTTCTATATGGGAACAACAATACTTCACAGATTTTGGATTTTGATCCAGCCAGTCGCTAGCATCTTGTGGGGTCTCAAAGAACCTGACAGCACCCTTATGTTGTACGCGGAGGCGACTGGGATACAGCATACTGTATTTCAATTCCTTCTCTCTGAGCCTTCTCTTCACATCTGTAAAGGAACGACGTCTTCTCTGAGTCTCCGCTGAAAAATCTGGGAATAGCATTATGCGAGCGTTTTCAAACTTTAAGTCCTTGTGTTTCCGAGCCTCCGCCAATATCATATCCAGGTCTCTATAATTGAGAATCCGGACAAGAAATGGTCGTGGTGGTGCTCCAGAGGGCCTGGATCCTGTTGGGACCCTGTGAGCCCGTTTAATAACATAGGTGGGAGGAAGGTCACCAAGTGCCAGCAGAAATTTAAAGAACTGTTCTGCAAATGTAGTCGTGGCAGACCCCTGAGCCCCCTCCGGCAACCCCATCACTCTTACATTATTTTGCCTCTAGCGGTCTTCTGCGTTGTCAGCTCTGCGTTGTAGGGCGTCCACCATCCCTTTTAATTCTGCCAGTTGTGAGCCCTGTATATGAGATGTATCTTCCACTTCTGATATGGGGTTCTCCGCCGTTGTTAGCCTGTCCCTGATCTTGACCAGGTCATGGCGAATAAGATTATACTCAGAAGCTAGCAAATCGATACGCCCCATAAGCTCAGACTTTGAAGCTGCAATAGCTTCCAGGATCGACCCGTTATGGCCACTGTAACTACCTCAATCTCATGGGATACTAGAGAAGAGCTCTCCGGTTCACCAGACACAGGGGCACAATGCTGGGACATCTTCACTGCCACTGTCTTGGTGCGCAGCGACGCTGGGACTGGAGATGAGGTAGAGAGGGAGTGGGCGGAGCCAGCTTCCATGCTTTCCTGGGATGCGGCGGCGGCTATGCTGCTTGCTCTGCCGTTTAGTTGAAGAGGACGGCATCGTGAGGAGCTCTGTTGCTTCCGCAGGAATAATGGCTCAGTTAGAGTTAGATAAAGGTGGCCAGACGGTTGTAGATCAGGATAGTTACCGGGGTATAGCTGGAGCTCCTGAGAGACACGTCCTGCCGCGATCACATCCGGCCACGCCCCCCCCTCCAAGTCAGTATTTAACATTTCGAAGGGTATTCCTAGTAATTTTACACATACAGGTCAGATGTGTAGTTACAAAAATCAATCCCTTAACAACACCATTAGTGAACTTACTACATATAAGAATACAACCTCTGGGATACTTGTGGGTAAACATGTTAGTGCTGTGCTTGAGGCTGGAGCTGAGCCCCAGCATAGTTCTCTAAGAAGTTTTTCATTGGGAAACAATACATACATATGCTGTGGTAAAATTTGTCACCCAAGGATTCCCGTAGGAGTGAAAGGATGGTGTTATTTAGTATAGTTAGTTCCAGTCATGTCAGCCCTAGGCCATAATCAGGAACATCACATACAAGTTACTTCACGTCCAATACATAAGTTAACTTATAAATACAAGAAAGAAAACCCACCTATGTTTTCTGCCTCGGATAAGATATGGACATGGTTTCCATCCTGAACAGGATGGGGCATAACCATGATGGACAAATTAAATAACTACACTAGTCTAATAAATGATGTTATGGAAAAAAACTCCCAAGATATAGAACTACTCAATGAAGAGCTCAAAGCAATTAGAAGACAACTAGAGTTACACGAATTAGCTGATAGCGTGAGGAGAAAAAAATGCCGATCCCCGGCTTATCTGCAAGGGACATCGGTCCAGAAGAGGAAGAGGCAATTATGCCTCATCTGTGCCCACCAGTACCCCCTGCCAGTGCCACCTACTATTGCCACCTGCCAGTGCCCAAAGTGCCCACCAGTGCCACCTATGAATGTCCATGAGTGCCACCTATCAATGCCCACAAGTGCCACCTATTAATGCCCACCAGTGGTGCCAATCAGTGTCACCTAGCAGTGCTGCCTATCAGTGTAACCGATCAGTGCCCATTATTGCCACCCATCAGTGCTTATCACTGCCACCCATCAGTGCCCATCACTGACACCTATTGGTACCCATCAGTGCCACCTCATCAGCGTACATAAATGAAGGAGAAAAATTACCTGTTTGCAAAATTTTATAACAAAATATTAAAAAAAAAAAAAAAATTAAAATTCGGTCTTTTTAAATTTTTTTTAACAAAAAAGTAAAAACCGCAGAGGTGATAAAATACCACCAAAAGAAAGCTATATTTGTTGGAAAAAAATGATAAAAAATGAATTTGGGTACAGTGTAGCATGACCGCGCAATTGTCATTCAAAGTGCATGTCTGCAAGTCTGGACAAGAGGGGGGTTTAAGTGCCCAGTAAGCAAGTGGTTAAACACACAAATATTTGTTAGAAAAGATACCTATTGCAAATATAATGAAGATGGAAATTTCCAGTCATTGTATACAATTAAAGCAAATATGCTATTTTAAGTCTGAAAAAACACCCTGTGGATGAATAGTGGCGCTATATGCCTAATAAATAAAATGAACAGGCCAGTCAATGAATTCTAATTAAAGAGTGCAAAAATGACTAAAAAAATTACTAAAAAAATATATATTAAAAGGCTTATCTAGATAAAATCAGCCTATACCCATATATTAATCTAGTATATGAAGTGATGAGCCACAATACACTTCCCCAGTGTGGTGTAGCCTCCACTTGGGACACTGTGAATATAAAGTGGCAAACATATAAATACAGCAAATGTTCAAACAATGAATAACATTAAATGATGCTTTTTAGACAATCATTTTACACAGTGACCATTATTAGCATAATGAAACAAAAATCAGCATTAGTGAATGAGTCCCAAATATAAAACGAAAAGCCAGAAAAAAGTAATGTTGGTGAAGAGTCCAAAATATTCGTGCCAAATCAAACAAAAGAGAAGAGATTCCAAAAAGTGAGTGTCTTTATGAATTGATTCTGTGTTGCACTGTCCACCACACCTCAGTGACATATATCCACACCCTTGCAGATGGCACACTCACCAGCTGTTGAGGCCTTACACTCGCGTGTTTGGCCGGACACGGCTTTAACCCACTAGCATGGGGGTTACCATGTGAGCACAGTCATCCACTGCTCAATATGCCGAACACCATTCATGGGATCAGGATTCCACATAAAGAATAAAAGAATTGCTCCAGATAGTGTATTAACGTTTTAAAAGATTTAATTGAAACTGAAACTAAAATCAATACACTCACATGATCCATAAAACACAAAGCATAAAAGCTCCACAGCAAATCACAGCAGGCAGGTAAATGTAGTCACAACACTTCACAGCAAACGGGATGATGTAACATATGCAGCGGGATATAAACGACACTATAACCACTAGAACGGTCACGGCGGACCCAGGGAGTGTGGAGCCTGAAGACCTGCGGATAACCTCACCGGTAGTCTGCTGACACTTCCTGGCTGCTCAGAAACGATAACCGCTCACTCCGCCGCCTCTCCTCACTCTAATGTTAACAAGGGATTGCCGCGTAGCCACGCCCCGACATGTTACGTCATACGGACTTAGTCATGGGGTTGGCTACACAGCGTGGCAATCACTCATTTATGCAGATAGTTAGACACGTGGGCGGGCGCCGATCTCTCAGCTTCTCCACACTTCCTGTGTCCCCTTATACATCAATCGGCAGCAAGACTCTTCATGAATATACATCTCAAGAACCCAATGCATTTATAATAAATACAAATGATGAATCTTAGTGGTATATTACCCCTATAATATTTAAAATAAATACAAATGATTAATCTTAGTGGTATATTACCCCTATAATATACTGAAATGAACAAAAAAAAAAAAAAAAAAAAAAAATTTAAATATACCTATACACATGTGATCTCATAATATCTATATTAAATAAAATGTGATACATAAAGTCACCACTTAGTGACCTTCCTACTCATTTTAAAGCCACCACTTAGTGACCATCCTACTACTTATACCCCATATGCACCCAATGAAAGAGAAATTGATTAAAATCATTTTAAAGTGAATAGAGAAGAGTCAAAGGGGCAATTACTTAACCCTAGCTCCTCAAATGAACAATATTAGTGATACCTCCATCCCATGCATGACGTGGGCTACTAAAGACAAAATAATAAACTCATTTATCAATGACCCATTACAAATAAGATATCTAATGTATAATATACTGTGCCTCAACCTAATAAATATAAACTATCCCCAATCAACAAAATTAATACTACTAGTTAGGAGTTACTGATAAAACAGTTCAGATCCAGCTCAATGTTCATTCCCTTAGGGAACAAACTCTTGAGCTGGAAGATCCATCGAGTTTCTCTCTGAGAGAGGTCTCTTACACGATTGGAGCCCCTCCAGGATTGATGTACCACATCTATGCCACAGAACTGGAGTAAACTGGGATCCTGGTTGCGTTTTTCCTTAAAGTGGAGTGATACACTATGAAATTGGAAACCATTTTTGATATTAGCCAGATGTTCCGCAATCCGTACTCTCAACAATCTCTTAGTGCGTCCAACGTAATACAACCCACATGGGCACCATAAAAGATATACAACAAAGGATGTATTGCACGTAATGAATTCCCTAATGTTAAAGACTTCATTCTCTACGTTAGTTATTTGGGTCATACCCCTATGCCTAATCTGAACTGTTCTGCAGCAGATGCACCTTCTACATGCAAAAAAACCTTTATGGTCGATTCTTAAAGTTTGATGCTGTGGTTGATTCAGAACCTTCTTCACCACCCTCTGACCAAAATTAGGTGCTCGTCTATAGATAAATTTGGGGGAACTCGGCAAAACATCCCTCAAATGCCTATCCTTACAAAGGATGTGCCAATGTTTCCTGAATATCCAATGAAACATTGGCACATCCTTTGTAAGGATAGGCATTTGAGGGATGTTTTGCCGAGTTCCCCCAAATTTATCTATAGACGAGCACCTAATTTTGGTCAGAGGGTGGTGAAGAAGGTTCTGAATCAACCACAGCATCAAACTTTAAGAATCGACCATAAAGGTTTTTTTGCATGTAGAAGGTGCATCTGCTGCAGAACAGTTCAGATTAGGCATAGGGGTATGACCCAAATAACTAACGTAGAGAATGAAGTCTTTAACATTAGGGAATTCATTACGTGCAATACATCCTTTGTTGTATATCTTTTATGGTGCCCATGTGGGTTGTATTACGTTGGACGCACTAAGAGATTGTTGAGAGTACGGATTGCGGAACATCTGGCTAATATCAAAAATGGTTTCCAATTTCATAGTGTATCACTCCACTTTAAGGAAAAACACAACCAGGATCCCAGTTTACTCCAGTTCTGTGGCATAGATGTGGTACATCAATCCTGGAGGGGCTCCAATCGTGTAAGAGACCTCTCTCAGAGAGAAACTCGATGGATCTTCCAGCTCAAGAGTTTGTTCCCTAAGGGAATGAACATTGAGCTGGATCTGAACTGTTTTATCAGTAACTCCTAACTAGTAGTATTAATTTTGTTGATTGGGGATAGTTTATATTTATTAGGTTGAGGCACAGTATATTATACATTAGATATCTTATTTGTAATGGGTCATTGATAAATGAGTTTATTATTTTGTCTTTAGTAGCCCACGTCATGCATGGGATGGAGGTATCACTAATATTGTTCATTTGAGGAGCTAGGGTTAAGTAATTGCCCCTTTGACTCTTCTCTATTCACTTTAAAATGATTTTAATCAATTTCTCTTTCATTGGGTGCATATGGGGTATAAGTAGTAGGATGGTCACTAAGTGGTGGCTTTAAAATGAGTAGGAAGGTCACTAAGTGGTGACTTTATGTATCACATTTTATTTAATATAGATATTATGAGATCACATGTGTATAGGTATATTTAAATTTTTTTTTTTTTTTTTTCATTTCAGTATATTATAGGGGTAATATACCACTAAGATTAATCATTTGTATTTATTTTAAATATTATAGGGGTAATATACCACTAAGATTCATCATTTGTATTTATTATAAATGCATTGGGTTCTTGAGATGTATATTCATGAAGAGTCTTGCTGGCGATTGATGTATAAGGGGACACAGGAAGTGTGGAGAAGCTGAGAGATCGGCGCCCGCCCACGTGTCTAACTATCTGCATAAATGAGTGATTGCCACGCTGTGTAGCCAACCCCATGACTAAGTCCGTATGACGTAACATGTCGGGGCGTGGCTACGCGGCAATCCCTTGTTAACATTAGAGTGAGGAGAGGCGGCGGAGTGAGCGGTTATCGTTTCTGAGCAGCCAGGAAGTGTCAGCAGACTACCGGTGAGGTTATCCGCAGGTCTTCAGGCTCCACACTCCCTGGGTCCGCCGTGACCGTTCTAGTGGTTATAGTGTCGTTTATATCCCGCTGCATATGTTACATCATCCCGTTTGCTGTGAAGTGTTGTGACTACATTTACCTGCCTGCTGTGATTTGCTGTGGAGCTTTTATGCTTTGTGTTTTATGGATCATGTGAGTGTATTGATTTTAGTTTCAGTTTCAATTAAATCTTTTAAAACATTAATACACTATCTGGAGCAATTCTTTTATTCTTTATGTGGAATCCTGATCCCATGAATGGTGTTCGGCATATTGAGCAGTGGATGACTGTGCTCACATGGTAACCCCCATGCTAGTGGGTTAAAGCCGTGTCCGGCCAAACACGCGAGTGTAAGGCCTCAACAGCTGGTGAGTGTGCCATCTGCAAGGGTGTGGATATATGTCACTGAGGTGTGGTGGACAGTGCAACACAGAATCAATTCATAAAGACACTCACTTTTTGGAATCTCTTCTCTTTTGTTTGATTTGGCACGAATATTTTGGACTCTTCACCAACATTACTTTTTTCTGGCTTTTCGTTTTATATTTGGGACTCATTCACTAATGCTGATTTTTGTTTCATTATGCTAATAATGGTCACTGTGTAAAATGATTGTCTAAAAAGCATCATTTAATGTTATTCATTGTTTGAACATTTGCTGTATTTATATGTTTGCCACTTTATATTCACAGTGTCCCAAGTGGAGGCTACACCACACTGGGGAAGTGTATTGTGGCTCATCACTTCATATACTAGATTAATATATGGGTATAGGCTGATTTTATCTAGATAAGACTTTTAATATATATTTTTTTAGTAATTTTTTTAGTCATTTTTGCACTCTTTAATTAGAATTCATTGACTGGCCTGTTCATTTTATTTATTAGGCATATAGCGCCACTATTCATCCACAGGGTGTTTTTTCAGACTTATAATTATTTTTTGTTTAAGTGGCAGCTTACAGGTGTTTTACAATCCTAGGCGCAGAGGTGGAAAGACAGGTGTGGGCACTTATTTCTCCTGGTCATCCGCAGTTTTCAAATATGCTATTTGTCTTTGCTCTAAGCTAGGAGTGCTGTTGCAAGAAAGTAAATGTATAGACTGATACAACTATACCAATTGGAGCAGTAAAAAATACATTTTTGTACAAATTATATCTATTTTTCCTTACCAAGACACAGTAAATAATTTTAGGGACAAAGGTTAGATGATTTGTTTACAATATTTGGGCATATATAGCATGTTCTTCCATACTTAAGTTGGCCATACACTAGCAGATTTTTGAATAAGTGTTCTTACGAATATTCATACAAACACACATATGAAAATTCTCAGTACATTAGATGACTTAAATGTCATTCAAAAATACTTCAGATTATTATTATTTTTTTTTGCTTGCAACATTTAATTTTTGAAAGAATGTAATTTCCCAAACGAAGACCACAATTACTGTTGGAAACATTTTCCAAATTTTCCATTCCACTCCTTCAAATCGTCTTATCACTATAGTCAACAACAACGTCGATTTGGAGGAACGTCTGGACTTAACTCTACTACTTTTGGCAGATGTATGAAAACCATTAGCATTGGATGCCTTTCGACACTCTACTGGCCTGGAGGAACCTACTCCTACAGTACCCTCAAGCCATGCAAAGATACCAGATATGCATCCCTATCAAAACCCTGGGACATCTTATACCTTGTACAAAAATAGATAAATGGGTTGATAGAGGCTTGCTGTATTGTATTGTATTACTGTATTGAATAACATGGTGAGATTAAGAAAAAATTATGGATTTACTACTGCTGACAAATTCATGTTTATTCGTAAAGGGAAATTTCTGTCTGAACACCCTTTTCCCATGATTTCAGTTGATTCATCAGTTTGATCCTTTTTTACCTCGCTCCATAGTAATACCATTAGAATTTTGCTGTTCTATAACTTACGCAAACAAAAGTACATTTTTGTGAAAACTAGCTCAATACTTAAATGGAGGATGAATCTTGGGCAGCCCTTCACCTCTTTCCAATGGCTCTCAGCCTTTAAATCAATTTACTCATCATCCCATTGTGTCAACCATCGGGAACTATTGCAAAAATTAATTGGTAGACCCCCTACCAATCGCCCAAATTTTCTTTGCATAACTCCGCTCTCTGTTGGAGAGGATGCTGGCAAACAGGTACCTTTTACCATATATTTTGGTCCTGCAGAAACCTCTCCAGTTTCTGGAGTGAAATATTTAAATTGCTTTCCGATATCACAGGAATCTTTCTTAAGTCTAATCCTGCATTGGCAATCTTGAACTTACAAATTGATGACCTACCCCCATCCAATCGTATAGTGACCACTCATATACTCGTGGCCATGAGAATAGTGATAGCTAGACACTGGAAAGCATCTCAGGCACCCAACAAAACTGAAGTTTTATTGTTATTCCAGTTGATCCTTGCCTATGAAAAATCCCAGGCTATCAGAGTGGGTAAAAGCCAACTTTTTGAAAGACTATGGAAACCGTGGAAAGATGGATGTAAACATCAACATTAGTACCACTCCTACTGAATGTGTGACCTAGTGCTGTATAGATATCCTTAACCTATTACTATTTTGCTATCTACAGTACGACTCTGACTATTTGAAAACAAAACAAGATTTTTTTGTATGGATCCTCCCGACTTAATATGTTATGTTTTGTAAAGATTTGTTTATCTCTACATTCTCTGTAACTCTGTACACATGCTAGATACTCAATAAAAATGTATTGATTAAAAAAAAAAAAAAAAAGTTGATTTAACTCTGCTAAAGATTAAAAAGTCAAACTCCACAATTTCTTTACAAGATAAGTATGGCCGAAGCCAAGGCCCACTGTAGGTTGATGTTACTCAGCCACTCTAGACTCTGGAGAGATGCCAACAATATTGTCGGGATCCACCCAGATTCTTGATCAGCAGCTGGCTCAACCTTGCAGTGTGCCACTAAGAGCCTGAGCCAGCTGCTCCTGCCCTTTCCACAACCCAGTGCTCCAGTCAGTACTGGATGGGCAGAGCAGAGAGCAGTGACTGTGAATAAAAAATGGGAAATGAGTGATCAGTGGTCATGCAATCACTCAGTTCTCGGGCTTAAAGGCAGTGGGGGATAGCATCGGATCAACGAGTTGAGTTTGTGTTTTCGTTTTACAGCCCACACTTCTCCTTTAACTATGAGACCGCTATTCTATAAGGTCATACTGTAAATAAAGCATTTGCTGATCTCTTCAGTACTTTCTATGGCAGATCAAAATTGAATAAAAATGTTATTGTCAAAAAAGCAAACAATAAAAAAATAGAGGGGCAGATTTTATGTTCATCAATAAACTTAGAGAAAAATAAAAAAAATAAGCCAAACAAACTTTCTTAAAAATGTTAAAACTAAATTCTACTAGTGTATGGCCAGTTTTATGTGCTTGTTAGTTGACTGTCTGTCTCTGGATTCATTCTATAGGAGTACAGAAGAAAATGGAGCAGCAAACATATAAGCAATGATGAATAAACTAGATGTAACTGATTGTCTTGTATTCAAAAATAGTAGCCATCACATGTCGGGAGTTACAAATCCCCTCTTCAGGCCCTAGAAGTTGCAGAGAACAGCTGCTGCAGTCTTGACTTCCGTGCATGTCTGCATTTCTTTAATTTAAATAAGATAGAAATGAATATCAGCAAACCAGTGTGTGATGTCTATTATGATATATAGTGGCGCTTAAAGTGTCATTAAACCCACATCATTAATAACTATTAATAAATGGTGTATTAAATGCTGTTAATACTCACTATAGGAATAATTTTCTGTATTCTGCAAAACCTGGTTGACCCTGCTGTTTACTATCTCCCTCTCCTGTCCATGTCCCCACTGCAGTTGGGGATTTCGCAGAGCAGTGTTGAAAGCCAGTGCACATGCTCAGTTTTCAGTGTTTTTCTACCCTGAGCATTTCCTCCTTATCACATCTGAGAAGCCTATGTGACTATAGAGTCAAACATGTGGGTGTATACACAGTGGTAAGCGGCAGCCCACTTCCTCCCTCCTCCTCCATGCCCACTAACCAGCAAAATACAATTGTACAAAAAAAGTGGCAAGCACCCCAACCTATAACTGGCCTTTGCAGCAAGGTGGACTTGGAAAGGCAATGCACATCACAAACAGACAAAAGATTCCCCGGCACACTTACTAGCCAGCCTGCAAAACCACCAAATTGGCCCTGTTTAACACTTTAAGTTAAAAACAGAGGGTTTTGTTTGCATACATTTGCAAATATATGCATAAGCCACAGTGCCCACGCCAAGCGACCTCTGCATATACTGCAGTCCTAACTGTAAATGTTCAGAGCCTCCATAGTAGGAGCACATATAAGTATGGATAGATTAAGAGCAGGTATGCCTGGAGGGATCCCACCTCTTCTTAAAGGCACAAATACACACGTGATTTACAAGAAAAGCACTATGGCAGTGAAGACATCCAGTACCTCTCTGCACCCAATATAACTAACTGTACAAAAAAAGTGACAACCACCCCAACCTATAACTGGTCTTTGCAGCAAGGTGCACGTGGAAGGGCAATGCACATCACAATCAGACAAAAGATTCCTCAGCACACCTACTAGCCAGCCGGCAAAACAACCAAATTGACATATTGCTAAACACAAATTGGGGTGGGATATTACATCTTGATTGATAGAGGCTTCACCTCCCCCTTATTCTAAGTCACAGGCTGGAGGGGTTTGATACAGCCTGTGACTGGCAGCAGTCTGCCTACACCATGTTATTGCCAAAAAATAATAATGATTTCATTTTAACCACTTGCTGCCAGCCATATAGCAGAATGACGGCGGCAAAGTGGTTTCAACATCCTGACTGGGCGTCATATGACATCCTCAGGATATTGAGCCGCTGCGCGCCCCCAGGGGCGCGCATCGCGGCGATCGTTGTTGCGGGGTGTCAGTCTGACTCCCCGCAACACCAATCTAGGTAAAGAGTCTCTGACGGAGATTCTTTACCACATGATCAGCCGTGTCCAATCATGGCTGATCACGATGTAAATAGGAAGAGCCGGTGATTGGCTTTTTCTTACTCACGTCTGACAGTTTATCAGCACAGCCCCCCCTTGGATCCCACCCAGGACCACCAGGGAAGCCATCCATACTGGACCACCAGGTATGCCCCCTAGACCCCTACCTACTAATCTGTGCCAAGGCAGCTGCCAATCAATGCCCAGGCAGCTGCCAATCCGTGCCCACTCACAATGCCTACCACTGCCAGTGCCACCAGGGATGCCTCATATCACTGCCACATATCAGTGCCCATCAGTGCCACATGCCCCATCAATGAGCCCAGCCCTAGAGACCAATTTAAGACAGCCTCCAGAAGAGGTGGTCACCCATTTAGCCTGGAGGTAAATAGCCACCTGCAGGCCTTAAACAAACAATCATGTAGCTATCTAGCTCTTGCATATGTTTGCACAGAAAATCCTTAATTAAAGGATTTATGGTGAATCGCCTTTAGATCTGCCACTGAGTAGACTGTAGCCAAAAGCCCAAACCAACAAAAAGGCTTTTCTTACCTCCTGCACTATAATATAACCACAATGTAAAGGTGGAGTGGGAGGTTGGAGCTTATGAAAAAAGTTACCCATAGCAAGCAACCCCCAAAAGGAGGATCTGTCACAAGGGAACCCCTACTGTGCCACACAGAAGCTTGGTCCCTGCCACCTTGTTGAAAGTTAGGTCAGCTTTTAAGCATTTTGGAGCAACTTCAGATTCCTAGCATCTGGGCTAATAGGGCCATATAACCTAGTGCACCTGCTGACCAGGGAGCTTACTCCTGAATCCTTCAACCATTGCACAATCAATAAATTGTTCAGTGGTATACCTGGCCTGTAAGGAACTTTTTGTATCTACCAGGTCCCCCCTTCACTCTATTCATCCCTACTAATGTAACACAACCGGACATGTAGGGAGAGGCTGGCAACCTACTTTTGTGATAACCACAGTGTCTCTGCTGCAAGAGGGAGCTGTGGCTGGTGGTTTTAGCAGTAGCTTCTGGGCTATTTGTTATGCAGACCCCAGGTCCTGCACTGCACCACTCAGTATATACACGGGGAAGGAGGAGAAATGCCTTACCTACCTCTTTCCCTTCTGAGGTGGTTTAGGCACACTCGCTCCTCTGCACCACTTATCCACCATACAGCATCTCTGATGTAAGAGAGAGCTGTGGCTGGTGTTTTTAGCAGAAGCTTCTGAGCTATTTGAATCCAGACCCCAGGGGAGATTATCTCAAATGCCCAGAAACCATCTGGCTGAAATTGGGGATTTTCCAGCTAAATTCCCAAAGTAAAGGAAAGTACTCACCTTCGTCATCTTCCCCTTTTTGCCACAGCCACCTGGCTTGCTTTTCCATCCTTATGGTCCACACGCAAGCAGGATAGCCGCCAAAGTACCCCCCCCCAACTGCTGTGCCCGTAGGGAGCTGCAAGGTTAGGCTGTGTCCTGTATACACATGGGGAGGAGCAATGCCTTACATTCCTCATTCCCATCTGAGGTGGTTTAGGCAGACATCCACCGTGGTGAACTGGTGCCTCCTCACCTAGCAAAAGGAGGATGTGGGTGCCTGCTCCTGCTGACTCTCAGCCTTCCCTCCTGGGTAAGAACATGGGTGCTTGTCATTCGGGCGGCGCCCTCCCTAGCAGCCCACGCGAGCTACCAGGGGCTCAGGAGTCGGGGGACACGCTCCCCCTGGAAAGAACCGACAGCCAGCACCCCCTTCTGAACGGACGCCCGGACAGGTAATGGGGGGAGACAGGATAATGGCCCTGAAGTTCTGGGGACACCACTGTACCCAGGGGCCTTCAGCTCTCAGGGGGGCTCTTCCAGTTTCTGCTGCCCCCCCTGAGGAAAGGATAGGTGAACCCCCCAGGAAGGATAAATATATCCGGCCAGACCCAGAGGCTTCCCAGGCATTTGGTCCAGCTCCCAGGGGGAGACCACAAGCCCCAGGCTTTGGGTCACTTGGAAAAAAACAAACAGTTTTGCTGTGTAGGGAGAAACACAATAAAAAAACTGAGGATCAAGGGGAAGAATGGGGACTTAAAACAGCTGTCGATTGATTGTGTTTCCTGTAGGGAGGAGCCTCTCATCTCTCAGGTGTGCCATCCTGGAAGATGACTAAGAGAAAATACCCGCTTCAGCCTTCTGGGAGGCCTCCCGCCGACTGCTCACCCTGCACCTTGACAGCTCTTATATAGGCAGGGAGTCGGGCCACCTGGGGGGCGGGATCTAAGTTTGCAATAAGCCCCCCACCCGCAGACTCCAACAAACACAGCCCAGTGTTGTTGTGAAAAGGCCTTTGGGGACAAAGTGCTTTGGGGTGGGGGGTACAAAGCCCCCCTGCCCCAAAGCACCCATCCCCCCATGTTGAGGGCATGTGGCCTGGTATGGTTCAAGAGGGGGGGGCACTTGCTAAGGGTCTGGAATTTATTATGGGGGGACATCGCGCCGTTTTTTTTCTTTAATAATAGTCGGGTGCCGGTGTTTTGCCGAGAAAGTTCCGCTCGGCGGATAAGGCCCCCCCCTCTACTGCGCAGGCGCTGCGCCTGCGCATTAGGATCCGGCAGAAATAGCCGAAGATGAATAGGGGAAAATCAGCTGTACATGGCGCCTGTAAGAGGGCCCCTCATGGGCTCGCTTCACTCGCCACGCTTCGGGCACGGCCTCGCTTCGCTCGGCTCTTTTTTATTCCCCCTCTAGGTCCACTTGGATGGTGGGGAAGGAACCTGGACCCAGGGCGCAGGCGCCGTGTACAGCTGATTGTAGATTTTGTGCTTCGGCTATCTCCGGCGGTTGATAGTAGTTTGTACTGCACAGGGGCTGCGCCTGCGCAGCACAGGGGGGGAACTTATCTGCCGAGGGAAATTTCTCGGCAAGACACCGGCAATTGCAACTGTGAGTCATTTTTAATGTGATTTTTTTCTTTCAAAATGTCAGTTTTGTTGTAGCATGTTCTGTATATGCTACAGATGTTACTGGCACATTAAGGGTAGCCCCCAGGCATGACATTTAAAGGAATTTTTCATTTTCATTATTGCACTTTAAGCGTCATTAAAACCATTGCCTCTAAAAAAGATTGTTTTTATTTTTATTTTTTTTATTGATGTCCACCAGAGCAGTACCCAGACCCCCATTACCCCTCTTATGGGCAATTACTCTCAAATAATGCAGTTTTTTTTTTCTTTATTTTATTTTTACCGTTTTCTTTTTTTTTTATTCAGCTGTCATCTGGGAAACCCATTGACAGCTGATGACTCATCTGTTGTTAACGATGCGGCTGCTGGCTTCCCGGCCGCGTTCCTTAACAACCAGCTTACACTGCTTACAAAGCTTTGCCCAATCAGGACACAGAATGCGCTGTGCGACGTTCAGTCCATTGCGGGGTGTTCGTGGGAGCGAATACCCAGCGAACACCCTGCAATTCGGGTGTTCAGCGAACGTCCGAACAGCCAAATGTTCGGCCCGAACTCATTCTCGGGCCTAACCGTTTGCCCATCCCTAGTCAAAAGTGTCAGAAATCTTGCAAGGTCAAGGCAAGTGGTGGGGTACAGAATATTTGAGCAGCCCGAATGAGGGTAGCACTACGGTTGTAATGATGTGTACGTTCTGGTGCCAGATTGTGATTATGCAGAATTATGCACAATAATCTTCTTTTCTCTACCACCCCTTTACAAGAAATAGGGGATGTTGTTACTGGAAAAGTCACAGACAGCAAAAAATGTTGTCACATGTTCCAACTGTTTTCCAATATAGGGAGATCTCCTCAATAGGGACACAGATGCCATTAAAAAAACCTGATGGAGGATCAACCCCTCCCATGCTCTATCAAAAACAAAATAAAAAAAGCTTTAGATGAAGTTAAAGGATAAATTACTTTTAGTAACATGTCACATGTTACACCCATATTTAGAGTGTAACATGTAAACTGAGTAACCCCACAATCTCCTTGAGTCCCCTTTGTGACAGCGGGCCAGGGATCTTCTCCCTGGCCCGCTGTCACAATTTAAAAAAAAACTCACCCGTGTGGGGCTCTGCTCACCCGGCCGTGTTGTTCATTCACAGAGTTCTGTAAATAAAAGAACCAGAACTACTGTCAGCCATTGCGGTTGATGGCTTACTTGTACCTGTAGTTCTAAATGAACTACCGGGGCTCTGATGAGCACTCTAGCTAGTTCAAAGATCTTTTCTGTCATTCAGTGACTGCCTGCATATATGAGGTACAGGCAGTCAGCAGGTGCAATGCTTTGCGGGCTCCTAATAATAAAAATAATAAATGCACATTTCTTTACCTGCAAAAAGATGCGCAATTATTATTATTTTTATTTTTTATAAAGGTGAACTTATTCTTTAAGCTTTAACTATAACAATCTTACTAACCCTAAGTCTAAACTTTCTAGCCCTAGGCCTCTGATTTAAGCCCCCCCAACTAAACTGTTCCCTGCAACAGGATGCTTTTCCTATACTCAACTGGAGAGAGGCATGTGTATTCTCATTACCACAGTAAAGAGTAGCAAGAGCAGTGCCTCAGGCAACGCATTTCAGAGGCCCGCCACCTTTTTTCAAGCCTATCAATTACACTTTTATAAAGGGCAAAGACCATGGGGAACGTTAAGGCCAAAGCTAAACTTAAAAACCTTCCAACTGAAATGAGGATCACCTGATTTGTATGTTACATACTGAGAATACACATGGTGCTACCCTGGCAGCTGAGACTGTGCGGCTTCATTGCACCTTTGCCTGCTTCTGTCTGACTCTCCTGTCACCTGAGGTCCCACACTTGGATTGTTCTATGTCTTGTGCTGTAATTTTTGTGTGCACTCCTGAAAGCTACAGAGTAGGTGGATATACTGTAATTTTTGTTCAATAAACCCTTTTTTCTGCAACACTGTAAACACATTGTGGGTGATTTTTTTTTACTATAGAAGATAAATAAAATATGATAGAGAAATGTTTTCTTTATACAATTTATGTGGACTTTTTCCCCTGTTGACTCACTGGTCACATCACACAGCTGTTATAGATTATTTACAGATAGAGATGGGCCGAACACCCTCCAGTTCGGTTCGCACCAGAACTCCCAAACAAAGAAAAAGTCTATGGGACCCGAACTTGAAAAATCAAAAGTCCCCATTATGAAGGCTTATATGCAAGTAATTGGCCATAAAAAGGGCATAGGGTCTTGGGTACTGCCATGGGGGACATGTGCCAATGCAATTTTTTTTTTAAAAGGATTGTTTTTACACGAGCAGTGATTTTAGTGATGCTTAAAGTACAAAAAATTAAAATCCTTTAAATATAGTGCCTGGGGTCCCTTTAATCTGCCTGTAAAGTGGTGCATCTGTAACATGTAACATCTGTTTTGTCCACATCCACTTTTTTTAAGGAAACCGATCGCAATTCCTACATCTCATTGCAGAGCTGTCATCATAGGCCATGGCTGGATTCAATACCTAAAAGCCAATATATGAGACTACGTAGGAATTGCTCGGATCCTGATAAGTTCCTGGCACAGAGCGACATTCTCACTGACAGGTTCCTAGAAAAGGGCTATACCAAGGAGAAGTTGTTGCCTGTGCTTAAAGAAGTATGCGATATGGACAGGGAAGTTTTGTTGCGGGACAAGTCGCAGACCAATAATTTAGGCCATGATTTTGGAGTACCCTTTGTCACCACCTATTCTCTTCAGCACAAGAAGGTGAGACAACTGGTCTCCAAACATTAATATAGTAATAGGTGGTGCTGCGCTAATCCTGGGCCTCCTTAATGAGTAACTGAGAGTGATAGTGATATAAAAAATGAAAAAGTGTTGGCACCAGCCATAAAGTAATCTCACTTGTGAAATAATAAATCGTCTGGGTGCTAAAATTAATAAGGTCTAAAGGTAAAAATAAATAACCCAGCATGGATGAATAAAAATCAGATTACAAAACAATTCATCTTTGTAACCATGTGCATATATGGATAAACATAAGTGTAACCACTCATCAAATAATAGTGTATCATAAAATCCAAGTAACTCAAAATAAAACGCACAAATAAAGTGACATGGTGCAATAGTGGCAAAAATGATTAGAGGTCAATAGTTGAAATATCCAGGGATTGTCAAATTATATGACATGCACTCTGTAATAAACAATGTGACTTAAATAAATTGGCATGCACCAGGTGTGACAATAAAGGGAAGTCCTTATTCATTAAAAGTGCAATAGCGTCTCAACATGCAACAGCACGCTCTGCGGTGTTTAGAGTAAATCACACGGTGCTCATCTTCGTGTTTCAACACTCATGTGGGGGATGGCCCCTTACCTTAAGGCAATAGGGCAAGCGCATATAACCACAGATCTCTCAAAGGGTCCTCCTTAAGGCAATAGGGCAAGCACTTCTGACCAAGTAGCTTTGAGGGGGTCCTCCTATGGATGTAGCAAACTAACCTCACGGTAGTAGTTTCAGGGGATAATTCCCTCGGTGGTATAGGGAAATAAAAAACAAAAAAAAAAACAAAAAAAAATTTTTTTTTTTTTCATTTTTTTTTTTTTATTTCCCTATACCACCGAGGGAATTATCCCCTGAAACTACTACCGTGAGGTTAGTTTGCTACATCCCTAGGAGGACCCCCTCAAAGTTACTTGGTCAGAAGTGCTTGCTCTATTGCCTTAAGGAGGACCCTTTGAGAGATCTGTGGTTATATGCGCTTGCCCTATTGCCTTAAGGTAAGGGGCCATCCCCCACATGAGTGTTGAAACACGATGATGAGCACCTTGTGATTTACTCTAAACACCGCAGAGCGTGCTGTTGCATGTTGAGACGCTATTACACTTTTAATGAATAAGGACTTCCCTTTATTGTCACACCTGGTGCATGCCAATTTATTTAAGTCACATTGTTTATTACAGAGTGCATGTCATATAATTTGACAATCCCTGGATATTTCACCTATTGACCTCTAATCATTTTTGCCACTATTGCACCATGTCACTTTATTTGTGCGTTTTATTTTGAGTTACTTGGATTTTATGATACACTATTATTTGATGAGTGGTTACACTTACGTTTATCCATATATGCACATGGTTACAAAGATGAATTGTTTTGTAATCTGATTTTTATTCATCCATGCTGGGTTATTTATTTTTACCTTTAGACCTTATTAATTTTAGCACCCAGACGATTTATTATTTCACAAGTGAGATTACTTTATGGCTGGTGCCAACACTTTTTCATTTTTTATATCACTATCACTCTCAGTTACTCATTAAGGAGGCCCAGGATTAGCGCAGCACCACCTATTACTATATTGATGTTCATTTAAGGTCTGGTTTACACCTGTTTTGGTGCATGCAGCTTCTCCTAGTACTGTTTATTGGATTCGATACCTGTTAGCGCGGGAATAATTCTTTTAATTTGGTCTCCAAACATTGGCATATTATCACCAATGATAGGATTTTGAACCTGGTTTTGCCATCTAAACCGCAAATAGTGTTTAGAGGGGCCCCTTCCTTTAGGAATAGGTTGGCTCCCAACATATTGGACCCTCAGGTTAACAAGACTACGTTTTTTGACCAGTTAACGGGTTTCTATAAATGTAACAAATGTCGTGTTTGTTCTTTTAATAGCTGCCCTACTAGGAAGACCCAGTCTTTTGTTTCCACCAGTACAGGACAGACCTATTCTATTAACCCATTCATCACTTGTTCCACCTTTGGGGTGGTCTACTTATTGCAGTGCCCTTGTGGCTTGCAATACATTGGGCGGACCAAACGTCCCTTACAAGTTAGGCTTAATGAACATGTTACTAACATCTTGACTGGATTTAAGAATCACTCGGTCTCCAAACACTACCGTTTGGTACATAATAGGGACCCCTCTAACACCCTTTTTCTAGGGATAGACAGATACAAACCCCATTGGCGTGGTAGTTCCATGGTGCGTGAAATTTCCAGGTCAGAAATGTCCTGGATCCATAAAGTTAAGACCTATACCCCACATGGTCTTAACATCGACGTTGATGTCAATGCTTTCACTGACAATTCCTGATTCTTTTCTCTCATTTAAGCCTGACTAGTACTCCCTTACCATAAATGCGTTGGCCCTATTATTTAAGTTCAACATATTTGGGGTATTATGCAATTTTAAATCAGATATTCAGGTGCTTCTTTTAGATTCTCTTGGGGTCTATTATTATCAGTACAAATTTAAGGATGGGATATAATATGAGATTTTTATATATTTTTTTATATTTTTTATATTTTTTGTCCTATCCGGTTTAAATGAGTTTTGGGGCATTAGTGTTCATCAACCTTTGAGTTGATGTTGTTATATTAAGAAAAATTTCCTCTTCCCTTTTTTTTTTGTGGTAGGTTCGTTAATTTTTGACCTTGCCTATGAAAATAGGTGCTTTGGAAACCCTGAAAAGCTTAAGATATTTTTTATTTTTTATTTTCTCTATTTTATTTTATTTTTTATTTTTTATTTTTTCTTTTTAATTATTATTTTTATTTTTGTATTTATTTTTATTCTATTTTTTATTAAAAATATTTATATTTATATGTTTTTAAATTTATGTATATTACTGTTAATTTTATAATTTTATATTTGTTTTGATTTTTATTTCAATCTATATTAATCATTACATTTAATATCATTATTGCTAGTATCGATAGAGATATCGGATATAGGCATTCATTTTTGAACTCTAGTTGCTAGGGAGATATGGATGAGGGCTGGTACGATATTTATACCCCTTTTTGGGGTTACCGTGGTCTCCCCTTCCCCCTTTTCCCCCTCTCCTGGAACATGAATAATGTGGTTGCTTGTATTTGAATTGATGTCTTGTTGTTTCCATGGCGGGACTCTGTTTGGCGTTCCCCTATGGGAATATACATGAGTCATGCCCATACCCAAGATGGCGCTCTGTGTTTCCCGTAGCGGCACTCAGAGCGAGGCTTGGAGTCAGTATATCTAGTGGTGGTTTAGCACGCTGCCCGTTCCCCATTGAGAACGTCAGCCTATGACGAAACGCGTTTGGGAGGGACGTGCTGACGTCACCACGCTGCCTCACAAAGGACGGGACTTTGTTTGTATGCCGGCCGGCGTTGCGAATTTTTATCCTATTACACTGTAAGTGTTATTTTCTCTATTCCTAATAAACAGTTTGTACATATTACACTATTTGCCATCATTCTTTATATGCATGCATTGTGGAGCACGAGTTATGGATGGCCTATTGGATCCTCGTAGCCCCATGTCAGGAAGCCGGTCCTGTGATTAAATCAATCTGCCATTAAAGAGTCTGCTGTCTGGTAAGCAGGTCTTTTATGCGGTTTGCAGCCCTCAGTTTTTCCTTTTATCTGCTTTTTTGCTGACTAGTTATATGCTCCAATCTATATTGTATCTGGTAAGCGGCCTCAGATCTGCACCTTGGTATTCCTTCACCCCTTTGCTAAACTAGTTACATGCTCCAATTTTAATTTAATCTGGTAAGCGGCCTCAGATCCCTTCATCTATCATCTGGTGTGTTATCACATGCCTCTTTTATTTCATGTCTGGTAAGCGTCTTTTTTGGATGTTTTTTGCACCAGCTTTTCATACACGAGTTTTTTTATTTTTTATGTTTTTTTTCATGGTTGATGTCACTCACCTTATTGTCCCTTTTGGGCCTATGGCACTAAATATTGTATGAGTTTTATGATTTATCACTGATGGAGTGTCACCTTTAATTTTTAATATTTAATAATACCTATCCATGTCAGTATTACGCTATGTTATTTCAAACTTTTTCTGGGTTTAACCTTCGTGGATCCGATCCGGTCTGTGAGTGATTTCTGTCCAGGACATATCCGGAAAGGTTCTTCAAAGGCCCAGGCTGGGTTTATAGCCACCTGTCTTATTTGGCTTGCTATCTGGTAAGCATTCCATCCTACAGGAAGTGTGATATCTGAACATTAGCTATTGATCATCTACAACAATATTTTTTCACCATTCAATTTTATTAATATATTGGTGTTGGACATTTATCACAAGGACTATATTTTTATCACTATATATTTTTTTCACTAATTATTTGATTGATCACCATCACCATCATTTTTTAAGCGCGGCTTTTTTGTATATTTGCTTTATTTGTGTAGTCCACTTATAGCTGCAGCTTCACGTTTAGATTTCTAGCGCAGTTTTTTCTTTTTTAATTTATGTATAGAACATGCTGCAGCAAAAATTACATTTCTAAAGAAAAAAAAAATGCATGAAATTACATTTAATTTGAAATACAATACCATTGCCGGCAATAGACAAAAATGTTAAGAAAAACTGCATGCCCCCCCCCCCCCTTCAGGTCTGCTATGGATTTTAAGGGGAACACCAAGCCAAAAATTTAGAAAAGAACCCCAAAATCCATACCTGACCCTTATCTTAGCAGGCCAGGAAAGGGGTGGAACGAGAGCACCCCCCCCCCTAAACCATACCAGGCCACATGACCTCAGCATGGGGGGGTGGGTGTTTTGGGGCAGGTGAAGCTCTGCCGGAAATATAAAGCAGGAGTTTTGACCATGTTTTGTTATAATGATTCTGCACTTAGTATATTCTACATGTTTCGCCAAAGCTGGCTTCTTCAGGAAGTGCGAACTACATAACATGGGTTCCAGAGGTTACACCTAGGTGGAATTATGATGGGAGCCTGGGAAACCACTCCACATGGAGCCATGGCATTCCTGTGTTGGGGGAATCCACAGATTAAATTACTGATTTCCAGAGTGTTACCATGTTCCCAGGCACATTTAACATGAATTTGCTTTTAACTTATTTTGTCCTGTGACGTTTGTGCCTCTTCTATGATTGGCCCTAAGCATGGGTGTTGTTAGCAGGGGACTTGGGGATTCACCTATGGGCCCCATGTGCGGGGCTGTGCCCCCTGCTTCTTGGGGACTGTCAGGATGTGCATGCAAGTAGACAAGATAATTCCTCTGGAAGAACTTCTGAGCATAAGCTAAAACATTTTCCCCTTTCACGCTCATAAGAATTGGGCAATGGCTAAAAAATATGTGAACTCACGCGAGCGCACGAGCTGTCGTGCATTCCCGTGCATGGCGGCGCTTGCCTGGACCTGTGATAGATGCTGGAGCCAAACAGGCTATTTAAACTCAGTCAGTGCTCAGGATCAGTGCTGCTTTTCCTTCAGCCTCCAGTGTATCTGTGATCCTGTGAACCTGCATCCTGCTTCCAGTTACTAACCTGGCTTGTCTTGACCATTCTCTGAACTCCATCTGCATTGATCTCAGCTAGTCCCCTGAACATTCTTCTATCTGCTATTTTGGCTCCTGCTTCACTGATCAGTTCAAGACCCGGATTGTTTCCTGACTACGTTCCTGTCTGTGCCCTTTACCCAATCCATCCCCTCTGTGTATGACCCGGCCTGCCTGACCTTGCTACGCTGCCTGCTGTCACCAGAACCAGCTGCCTGCCTACTTTCCTACTTGCTGAAGCCATCTGACATCTTCTCCTACCCAGCGAGGACACCCGCCCTGCTGCTAGCAAGACTTCCAGGCACTCGTGCAACTCTGCACTCCTGCGACTCCTGTCTTCACTATCAGGGGGCCCGAATCAGAGATGTAAGAGAGGCCTTCCTCATAATGTCAGGCTCTGCTATCAGGTACGTGATAGGGACATTTACGTCTCCTTTCCATCATTGTTCCACCTACAGTAGGTGTAACCTTTAGAACCCATGTTATTTAGTTCGCACACACTTCCTGAAGAAGCTAGCTTTGGCTAAACATGTAGAAGATACTAAGTGCGTTTGGAATCGTTACAACAACACATGGTCAAAGCTCCTGTTTTATATATATATATACATACAGTGCCTTGAAAAAATATTCATACCCCTTGAAATTTTCCACATTTTCTCATGTTACGTAAATGTTTTTTATTGGGATTTTATGTGATAGACCAACACAAAGTGGCACATAATTGTGAAGTGGAAGGAAAATGATAAATGGTTTTCAACATTTTTTACAGATAAATATGTGAAAAGTGTGGCATGCATTTGTATTCAGCGCCCCCGAGTCAATACTTTGTAGAACAACCCTTCGCTGCAATTACAGCTGCAAGTCTTTTTGGGTATGTCTCTACCAGCTTTGCACATCTAGAGAGTGAACTTTTTGCTCATTCTTCTTTGCAAAATAGCTCAAGCTCTGTCAGATTGGATAGAGAGCGTCTATGAACAGCAATTTTCAAGTTTTGACACAGATTCCCAATTGGATTTAGGTCTGAACTTTGACTGGGCCATTCTAACACATGAATATGCTTTGATCCAAACCATTCCATTGTAGCTTTGGCTTTATGTTTAGGGTCGTTGTTCTGCTGGAAGGTGAACCTCTGCCCCAGTCTTAAGACTTTTGCAGACTCTAATGCTGCGTACACACAATCGGATTTTCCGACAACAAATGTTCGATGGGAGCTTGTTGTCGGAAATTCCGACCGTGTGTAGGCTCCATCGGACATTTTTTGTCGGAATTTCCGACAACAAAAATTTGAGAGCTGGTCCTCGAATTTTCCGACAACAAAATCCGTTGTCGGAAATTCCGATCGTGTGTACACAATTCCGACGCAGAAAATACCACGCATGCTCGGAATCAAGCAGAAGAGCTGCACTGGCTATTGAACTTCATTTTTCTCGGCTCGTCATACGTGTTGTACGTCACAGCGTTCCTGACATTTGGAATTTCCGACAACATTTGTGTGACCGTGTGTATGCAAGACAAGCTTGAGCCAACATCCGTCAGAAAAAAATCCCAGGATTTCGTCAGAATGTCCAATCGCGTGTACGCAGTATTACAGGTTTTCTTCCACGATTGCCCTGTATTTGGCTCTATACATCTTCCCATCAACTCTGACCAGCATCCCTGTCCCTGCTGAAGAAAAGCATCCCCACAACATGATGCTGCCACCACCATGTTTCACAGTGGGGATAGTGTGTTCAGGGTGATGTGCAGTGTTAGTTTTCCACCACTTATAGCTTTTTGCTTTTAGGCCAAAAAGTTCAGTTTTGGTCTCCTCTGACCAGAGCTCTTTCTTCCAGGTGTTTGCTGTGTCCCCCACGTGGCTTCTCACAAACTACAAACAGGATTTCTTATGGCTTTCTTTCAACAATAGCTTTCTTCTTGTCACTCTTTCATAAAGCCCAGATTTGTGGAGTTGTCCCGTGGACAGATTCTCCCACCTGAGCTGTTAATCTCTGCAGCTCCTCCAGAATTACCATGGGCCTTTTGGCTGCTTCTCTGATTAGTGCTCTCCTTGCCAGGCCTGTCAATTTAGGTGGACGGCCATGTCTTGGTAGGTTTGCACTTGTGCCATACTCTTTCCATTTTGTAATGATGGATTGAACAGTGCTCCGTGAGATGTTCAAAGCTTGGGATTCTTTTTACAACCTAACCCTGATTTAAACATCTCCACAACTTTATCCCTGACCTGTCTGGTGTTTTCCTTGGCCTTCATGAATCTGTTTGTTCACTAAGGTTCTCTAACAAACCTCTGAAGGCTTCACAGAATAGCTGTATTTATACTGAGATTAAATTACACACAGATGGACTCTAGTTACCAATTAGGTGACTTCTGAAGGCAATTGGTTCCACTAGATTTTAGTTAAGGGTATCAGAGTAAAGGGGGCTGAATACAAATGCACGCCACACTTTTCAGATATTTATTTGTAAAAAATTTGGAAAACCATTTATCATTTTCCTTCCACTTCACAATTATGTGCCACTTTGCGTTGGTCTATTCAAAGCGGGGGGGGGGGGGGGGGGGGGGGGGGAGGACATTGGGACTTTGTATGAAGCACGTTTTAACAAACGAGTGAATTGGTGAATAAATAGGGATTTTTATTGATTACATTAGTAGTAACATAACATAACATGCTGGTAACAATAGTAAGCAAAATAATTGCAAGACAAAAAGATTGCCAAACATGGTAATGTCTAAACATGATAATAACATTAGTGTCACAAAGTAAAATCACAATAAAAATCCAGAGTTCACCAATGCATGGTTAGATAAAAAATGTAAGCAAATTGATACCTGTAAGATCAAGGGCCTCTTACACCTGTAGGGGTGGTAGGTAATAACTTGAAAAACTGGTATGTTGGTAAGAACAGGGCATTTGGTGGCTCTATGCATTTTGTGGCCTTTTAACCACTCGTCAGGAGCAAAGCACGTGATAATTCTATGATAGAAAAATTATATGTAAATAATTAAAAATAATAAAGAATAATAAAAAATAAACTTGAATTAATGAGGGGCAAGACCAGGGGTGGGGTAAATGGAACCCCACATCGAGTACATGCTTACTTACTCAGGCATGCATGTTGGTGGAATGGTAGGTCGGTGCCACAAGCTGTCCGCAGGCACCCCCAACCGGGAGCCGTGGCAGGCAGCCCTGAGGGGACGACACACACGGGCCGCAACCATGGTAGGTATGGAAAACCAAGAGGCACTCCTGTGTGAAAGAGTTGTGTTGGTTTATCAAATAAAATACATTTATGTTTTGGTTGTAACATGGCAAAATGTGGAAAGGCACTTTAGTTATTGTATGTGTACAATGTTTAAACTTCGCAAAATAAAACGTTATTGTTTTTATATACAGTATCTTTCTCAAAAATTCCATGCTTCTCTACTTGGTTTCTTAAATATTAATCTGGGATGTGGAACAGTTATAACTGTATATAAATACAAAAGCAATGTGCTTTAGAATGCAAAATTACCCAATAATAGTGCTAATACTTAAATAACATAAACATAACAAGAGATGAAAAACAAATATATAACAGTGTATATATATAATATAATCCACGGTAGCACTCTTAAATATATTTTATATATATATATATATATATATATATATATATATATATATATATTACATATTTTTTCATTATTAAGGACAATTTTTGTCTTTTTTGGACACATTTAAGAGCTCTACTGTGGATGTGGATTATATTATATATACACTGTTATATATTTATGTTTTTCATCTCTTGTTATAACTGTATACCCTTAGCAATACAGCTTTTTCTCTCTTGTCAAACACAGTTAGGCAATTTCAAATGAAACACCATTTGTTTTTAAAAGGATATTTGTGTTGCAATAATATTTTTTTTACAAAGACATAGGTCTTTGAACTTGGTGGATAATTCATGTTTTCTTGGATTTGTCATGCCTGTTGCTAAAAACTCTTTAACATAAGTAGCCAACACCTTGAGTGGAAGGTTGCCAAACCTAATATTGGTATGAGATTATAATTGCAAGGGTCACTAGTATCTTATAAGGAACTGAGCAACATCTACACCCTTTTGGGCCTGGTCTTAAACCATGCAGTAAATGTTTACAAGTGATATTTTATGCATTTATTTTTTATGGAAAGCTATAATGCATTTTCCAAGAACTCCTACATCCAATCATCTTCATGCGTTATTGGTTTTTGAGGTTGTGTGATACAACTTCACACAAACAATCAGCAGCAGTAACATAGAAAAATCAACAGAGGTTGCAGTGCTGTTAGACAAAGACTGTATGTTTACCTATGTGTATTTACTTTGGAAGAATCCAGAATTCTGAGATTTAAAGTCAGAATTCTGAGTTTTCGAAGTCATCTTCTGGGGTCCCCCACCGGTGCTCCCAGCTCCTCCTCTTCTCTGTGTGCCCCATAGTAAGCTACTTGCTATGGGGGCACACGTGTGTGCTTGCTCCCAAGCTGTGTGTTTCTATGGAGCTGTGTTCCATAGACACACAACGCCGCTCCATCCTGCCCCAGTCCCTCCTCACAGCAGGTGCCATTGGCTCCCGTGAGAGAGAGGGGAGAGAAGACTGCTGCCAGGCACAACGCTGGATCTATGAGAGGCTCAGGTAAGTGCTTCTTTGGGGGGGGGGGAGTATTTAGTGGGGTGTTTTTTACATTAATGCAGGGAATGCATTAATGTAAAAAAACATCCAGCCTTTAGAACCACTTAAAAAGGGAGGCACATGCAAAAAACAACACATCAGACCCTTTATTTGAGCATGAAGCAGGAAAGGATGGACGGATATGCGACCCATCCCCTCCTGAAACATACCAGTGGGCCTATTAAAATCTGGAACACTAAAGAGGGACACAGATACTTCACTCATGTGAATGAGTATTATAAGTACTTTATCTCATTGACAAAAAAATATATACACTACAGAAAAGATTTGACAAGTTGAAAAGATTTTATTAACACAATTTTTTTTGGCAATGAGTAGGGGTATTGTCAAAGGCTTCCAGATTTTAAACCCCCCCATCCCCCCCCCCCCCCCCACACACACACACGCACACAAACCTGCAGGCCCCACAACCACCAGGCTAGGATTGTGAGGAAGAGGCCCTTGTCCTCATCTGCAATTTCTCAAATATTTTTGCAAAGGGGGTGACACCATCACTACTTTATTGCAATACATTGGTTGAGTTGAACTGGATATCCATTTAAAGGTTTTATCATTGCACTTATAAGTCCATTTGTAGAATTTCATAGATGAAGTGTAGGACAGCACTGCATTTTTTGCTTTTTATTGATTCACGTTAGATGAGGGAACCAGCTAACAATATTCTTTTATTGCTTTCGAGATTTTTTTAGTTACATGGTAGTTGTTTTACTTGATTTGTTGGGTCCTCTGTATAATGGTAACCACTGGCCCTGCATATTGGTGGTCAGTGTGCCCCCTGTATGCTGATGGTCAGTGTGCCCCCTGTATGCTGGTGCTACGTGCAGGGTGCAGAGGAATGCTATGTGCAGGGTGCAGGAGAATGCTACATGCAGGGTACAGGAGAATGCTATGTGCAGGCTGCAGGAGAAGGCTATGTGCAGGGTGCAGGAGGATGCTACGTGCAGGGTGCAGGAGGATGCTACGTGCAGGGTGCAGGAAGATGCTGCCCCCCCAGATTTCAGTTGAGTCCACCCAAAGCCCTGACAGCATAGATATCTAATTTGTGAACTCTGCTGCCTCTCTGCAAAGAAGCAGCTGCATCCATAACCTTATCGGCTAGTTGCTGCTGTTCTGTCTGGTAATCCTCTCCCTGTCATAGCAGTGTGCTCTCCAGCAAGCAGCAGTAAGTATGTCCTGTTCTCACCCAGTTTCCTGAGCTAACGGCACATCTCCTGGCCTGGGGACCGTGGCACTACTGTTCCCCAGACTCTTCACACTCTCCCTGCATAGGCTGCCGACCCGCCACTCTCCCTCTTGGCCCTGCCGACCCTGTTTCACTAATTTTGAGGTGATTCTGCCCCACTAAACTGGCAGTCCTCTCTACTTTACTCTGCCATGTTTTTAGAAGCTAAGGACCTGTGCATACCTCTCCCTCATCGTCGCCCCCCAGAACTGCTGCTACTACTCCTGGCACAGGAGTCCCTGCACTGTTGTCCTCCAGACTCCTCTCACTCCCTGCAGGATTAAGTTTACCTCAATGGAAAAATTTATAAATGCACAGATTTTTGCAAAAAATGTGCATGTATTTTTTCCCGCAGGGTCCCGGAAAGCATTGCACCAGCGATCAGTAGATCATGCATGTAATGGGAGCTCCTGTGACATGTCCTGTGGCTTTCAGCCCATACCACTGATTGGGAGGATCAGGAGACATCAGACAGGCTAGATCTGGCCCTGCATCCTCCTCCTGCCACCTACCTGCTATGTAATGGCAGGTGAGGAAAACTAAAATGTCCATGTTGCGCCCGGTAGGAGAGAGGGTGCAGAATTGGGGAATGAAAGACTGGTATTTAAAAAATAAAAATACCCAATAAGTGGCTGAGTATTTGGATTTTAAATTCAATAATTTTTATTAGGTTTTTCACAAAGAAGAAGTACAGAAAAATAGGAAAACATTATCAATTCCTAGTATGCATTAGAACATATAATAGAGGGTTGCTTGAATTGTTATATTAAAACAACAGAAGTCATGCTAATGCCCTGTACACACGACCGGTTTTGCCATCGGAAAAACTCCGAAGGTTTCTCTGATGGTACTCCAACGGAATTCCATTCAAGCGGTCTTGCCTACACATGGTCAAACCAAATTCCGACCAAAGTCCGACTGTCAAGAATGCAGTGACGTACAGCACGTACGACGGGACTAGAAAAAGGAAGTTCAATAGCCAGTAGCCAATAGCTTTCGTCTCGTACTTTCTTCAGAGAATGCATCGTTTTTGGTCAGTCGAAACAGCATACAGACAAGTGAGTTTCCCCATAGGAATTGGTTCCGTCAGAAATATTTAGAACATGTTCTATTTCTAAGTCCGTCAGAATTTTCAAAAAAAGAAGTCCCATGAGGCATACACGCGATCAGAATATTCGATGAAAAGCTTCTGTCTGACTTTTTCTGTTGGACATTCCGCTCATGTGTACGCGGCTTTAGACTTGAACAGTAAGTATAGTATTAGCATTAATCGATCGGTAGGGGTATTGACTCCTCACCCAGACACCCCATCTGGGAACAAGCTGTGTCATAGGGTGGGAGGCAACACGACCAACCTTAACTTTTTTTGTTTAAATATTAGTCTTTTATTGATTGTTGCAGATATGAAAAATATGAGGTTTGATCAGATAATGCAATTAGTAGAAACGTTAAACGATGGATGTCTTTTGTCGCTATTAACCAATGTTAACATAAATCCTGTATAGAATTAGACTAGTAACGCCTAAAGAGTAACAACGTAACATTAATTGAACTTTGTATAGCAGTTTAATTTTCCAGATCCTTAAATGGAGTAGTGCTTAATGTGTAGTATCTCTCTCTCTGAGCACTCCAACTGGGAACAATCTGTGTCCAGGAGGGAGATCTACTCGCCAATTCCTCATCTTTGTAGGGTGAGCTAAAGAAAAATTACTATAAGACCACAACAAGGTAGTAAGTACATTTGAATGGTTTACTTATTGTGTGTGCACTTTTGTGCTCTCTGAATGAGAGGGACCTATGGTACTTCTAGGCCATATCATTGAAAATACTGTATTCAGGTTTCATAGTCACTTTCTGTATAAGACTGGTAGTTGTGGTGGTTTAGCTATTCTTGAGCCGGTTTACCCATGGTTGCCAGAGAGCTAATGTTTTGACATGTGTACCTCTGCTGAAGGACGGCGATATTTCATATGAGTAGTGTGTGTTTACTATTTCTAATGTGTCTTTGATAGTAGGGGCTTTGTAGGATTTCCACAGTTTTGTTAGGCTTAGTTTTGCTGCTAGGAAAAGATGAGTTGTTATACTTCTGAATTGAAGTGGTATATTGTCTATTGTGACATTTAGTAGGGCGAGTGCTGGGGTCTGCGGTATATTAGTTTTTGTGATATCTCCCAATATTCTGAAGATGTGTGCCCAGAAGGGTTGCAGTACGGGGCAGGTCCAAAATATATGGAATATATCTCCCCTTGCTCCATGGCACCTCCAACATGAGTCAGAATGTTGGGGTCAAATGTGGCTAGTTTGTTAGGGGTCAGGTACCATCTTAATTAGATTTTTTGATACATCTCCCATAGAGCAATGGAGTGAGTATACTTGAATGTTGACCCAATTGCTTCTGTCCATTGTTGGTCTGAATAGGTTTTGCCTAGGTCTGATTCCCATTGTAGATGGGGTTTAAGTTTAGTAAATTCAGTTTTTTTTTTTCTGAAGTGTATTGCAGAACAGGGATATGCCTTTTTGTTTAGGTGTTAGATTGGTGAGGTAACGCCAGGCTTTAGAGGGAATATGGTACATTGGGTCAGCTCAGTATCATTAGCAGTGAGATATGCGGATGTAGTCAAAGTGTTCCGAGGCTGGGAGGTATTATTCCTGGCACAGTTGGTTAAAAGGTTTAAGTTTCTTTCCTAGGAATAGATTCTTTATGTGTTTAATGCCCTTTCTTTGCCAGTGTATTATTCCAAGATCTGGTGTTAGTGTGTTCATGGTCTCTATTGGGATAGACGGGGAAATAGAATCCCCTGCAGGAATTGTAGATTTGGCCAACCTAAGCCATGCATTAGCTGATGCTCTCATTGTTGGAGGGTATGCTGAGGGGAATAGGGATCCAAGTGGTATTCCTAGGATCCATGATGCTAAATTAGATCGGGTTACTATGAAGGATTTAATGTGACCCCAAAGAGTTTTAGGGATAGGTAGGAACCAGTCGCGTAGTTGGGCTAGAATCGAGGCAATGTAATAGTCTTCAAAGTCAATACATTCAACTAACCTATTTTTTGTAAGGTATGAGCGTGCGCAGCGAGGCTTTTTCCCCTGCCATAAGTATTTGTTCAATGTAGTCTGGAGAATTTTGAAGTACTGTTTGGGGATAAATATGGGGATGGTTCTGAACAAGTAAAGCAGTTGGGGTAAGTGGAGCATTTTAAATGCAGCTAATCTCCCTGACCATGATATTTCATGTTTGGATAAGGATTGTAGGTTGGAGTAGAGCTGTCATGGACATACTACTTCCAGACCTGCAACAGGGCTCAGGCGCATCCCCACCAACAGGTTCCCAGTAACGAACAGGCGTGCGCCAATGCGCATGTGCCGATCGCAGAAATCGCGCGCACAGTGATTCGGCTTTGGCGCCCAGTGGCCTTTAAGAGGGGCTTCCACAATTCAGAACTTGCTGTTTGATCTGCAGCTTCACCTGTGACCTGTTCCTGTAATCAGCATCCGATCACCTGACCTGGCTCTCTGACCACGCTGCTGTCTCCAATCCTGAACCTTGGCTTTCCCTGACTCTGATTCTGTTTACCTGCCTGTCTGATCTCCTGTTACCAGAAACCAGCCCGAACTTGACTATTCCTTGCCTGCCGAATCTGTTGAACTGATCCACTGTGTATGACCCGGCTTGTCTGACCTTGCTTCTGCCTGCTGTGTGCACCCTGCTGACCTGCATCCAGCTCACCTGCAGCCTGCTGACCTGCATCCAGCTTACCTGCAGCCTGCTGACCTGCATCCAGCTCACCTGCATCCTGTTGACCTGCATCCAGCTCACCTGCAGCCTGCTGACCTGCATCCAGCTCACCTGCAGCCTGCTGACCTGCATCCAGCTTACCTGCATCCTGCTGACCTGCATCCAGCTTACCTGCATCCTGCTGACCTGCATCCAGCTCACCTGCACCCTGCTGACCTGCATCCGGATTACCTGCTGACTTGTATCCAGCTTACCTGCACCCGGCACTCCAGTCAGTTCCAGTGTCTCCCAGTGGACATCATCTCCAGTTCCAGAGAATCCACCAGGCACTCATACCCCACTGTGCTCCTACGGTCACTGTCCTCAACTCCAGTGATCTGGGAACCAGGGCTGTACGAGAGGTCTCCCTCTGCACGTCAGGCTCACATACGAGGTACGTGTCAAGAGCTTTTCAGCGAATGGTTTAAAGTTAGCTGTAAAAAGATTTCTCACTGATTTGGTAAGTTGGGTACCCAAGTAAGATATACTACTGTCTGCCCATATATATGGAAATTGACCTTGTAGTAGGATCTTGGTTGTGGCATCTAGTCCTAGATCTAGTACAAAAGACTTAAGTTTCATTTAATTTATAATAAGATATCCTGCTGAACTAAGAAAGCATTTTGTATTTCCACCAGGGAAGAAGCCGGATTTGTGATCATAAGAATTACATCGTCCGCAAATAAGCTAACTTTGTGGGATATTTGGTCTAGTCGGAAACCAGAGATTAAAAGGTTTGATCTGATGTGGGCTGCTAGGGGTTCCATGAGTAAATTGAAAATCAGAGGTGAAAGTGAGCATCCCTGTCTTGTTCCATTGCTAATTTTAAATGGTTGTGAGAGCATGGCAGAGGAGTATACTCTCGCTGAAGGGGTGGTGTAAAGGGCTAGTATTGCTGTTAATATTTTGCCTTGAAATCCAAATTTGTGAAGTACTTGGTGTAGGTATTGCCAGTGAATGCTGTTGAACGCCTTCTCCGCATCCAGCGATAGAGAAGAGAAGGCATTCCGGTGGATTCTGCATGGTGGATAATATCAATGAGTCTTCTAGTGGCATCAAATGCCTGGCGTCCTTTTATGAATCCTACAAGAACATATTTGGGGGGGACACCCTACAATTTGTTTAAATTCAAGATGGTGCAATTTGTTTAAATTCAACTTGGTGCTGCTATAAGACCTACAAACAGTACAAAATATTTTACAGCGCACACATACAAGAATGACATTTCCTGCAAGGCTAGTTAAAAAAACACCTGAACATATTCAAAAAATACGAGGGTTTGGTCACACTATATGGTCATATAGTGCTAAGCCCACTTACTGCGACAAAGTACCCCGAATTAGTGGGTCCTACTCTAATAATAGAATGGAAGATCCTTTGTCTCAACCATGGGAGCTGAACTCCTCTATGTGGGAGAACTGAAGGGGATACATCCTATGTACTGGTGGCCACTAAATAAGAGGTAATGAGGAGGGGGAGGGGTGCTCCAGCCCAAAAAACCTGGTCAGGGTCTATTACAATATACAAGAACATATTTGGGGGGCACACGCTACAATGTGTTTAAATTCAAGATGGTGCTGCTATAGGACCTACAAACAGTACAAAATATTTTACAGCGCACACATACAAGAATGACATTTCCTTCAAGGCTAGTTAAAAACACCTGAACATATTCAAAAACAAAGGATCTTCCATTCTATTACTAGAGTAGGACCCACTAATTTGGGGTACTTTGTCGCAGTAAGTGGGCTTAGCACTGTATAACCATATAGTGTGACCAAACCCCTGTATTTTTTGAATATGTTCAGGTGTTTTTAACTAGCCTTGCAGGAAATGTCATTCTTGTATGTGTACGCTGTAAAATATTTTGTACTGTTTGTAGGTCTTATAGCAGCACCATCTTGAATTTAAACGCATTGTAGGGTGTGCCCCCCCAAATATGTTCTTGCATATTGTAATAGACCCTGACCAGGTTTTTTGGGCTGGAGCACCCCTCCCCCTCTTCATTACCTCCTATTTAGTGGCCACCAGTGCATAGGGCAGAGATATGCAATTAGTGGACCTCCAGCTGTTCCAGAACAAGTCCCATGAGGCATAGGAAGACTCTGACAGCCACAAGCATGACATCCAAAGGCAGAGGCATGATGGGACTAGTTTTGCAACAGCTGGAGGTCCACTAATTACATATCTCTGGCATAGGATGTATCCCCTTAAGTTCTCCCACATAGAGGAGTTCAGCTCCCATGGATCTTCCATTCTATTACTAGAGTAGGACCCACTAATTCGGGGTACTTTGTCGCAGTAAGTGGGCTTATGAAAAAGAGGGGGGGAGGTTGGGACTTTAAATGAGGTGCGCATGATGCAGCCCAATCACACTCACAGAGGTGTAAACATATGTATGTTTATTAAGGACCGATGATCAACATGGCATGGCATCTATGTATATACAACCATGGGACATGGGTAGGTACAATTATGCATCTTAATCCCCCAAGCAAGATAAAAGTCATGTGAAGTAAAAAACATCTGAAAATTGGTCAATGTGTGTTTGATGCATCAAAGGTAGGCCCGACGCTGCGTTTCATGGACTTCAATCCACTCTTCAGGAGTCAGATGCATCTAAATTCTATAAAAAATGTATGAAAAGCAATATAATTTAATGGGTCTAACAAAGTCAGCAGAAAAGGGGGAAATTTGGGCATAATGGGCCATGCCAAAAAGGTTACTCACATGATAGCCAAAACTGGGACCGTGCGACAAAACAAAGCCAGGGGTAAGCCACAGAGCCTGGCCCGGGAGCTGAGAGGAGGTTGTATATACATAGATTTATTGTCTATATGCGATTATTTTATGTCTAATGTATGCAATGCATTTTTATGCCATGTTGATCATTGGTCCTTAATAAACATACATATAAAAAGAAGAAAACTGCGCTAGAAATCTAAAACGTGAAGCTGCAGCTATAAGTGAACTACACAAATAAAGCAAATATACAAAAAAGCTGCGCTAAAAGATGATCAATCAAATAATTTGTAAAAATAGTCCATGTGAAAAATGTCCAACACCAATATAATATTAAATTGAATGGTGAGAAATTGTTGTTTTCAACGATCAATAAAAGATGTTCAGGTATCACACTTCCTGTGAGATGAAATGCTTACCAGGTAGCAAGCCAAATAAAACAGGTGGCTATAAACCCAGCCTGGGCCTTTGGGGAACCCTTCCGGATACGTCCTGGACAGAATTCACTCACAGACCGGATCAGATCCACGAAGGTTGTACCCAAAAAAAGTGTTTAAATAACATAGCGTGATACTGACATAGATGGGTTATATTTATCTTTTTAAAATTAAAAAAATATAAATAAAAAATAACACTCCACCAGTGATAAATCATAAAATTCATATAATATTTAGTGCCATAAGCCCAAAAGGGGCAATGAGGTGAGTGACATCAACCATACAAGTTGGTAAAAAATATTGTGTATAAAGAGCTAGTGCAAAAAAATATCCAAAAAAGCCGCTTACCAGAAATAAACCTAAGAAAAGCATGTGATAAAACACCAGATGATAGATGGAAACAAGGAAGGGATCTGAGGCCGCTTACCAGATTAAATCAAGATTGAAGCATATAACTAGTTAGCAGAAGAAAAAATACCAAGGTGCAGATCTGAGGCCACTTACCAGATACAGTATAGTATGGAGCATATGATTATTCAGCAAAAGAACAGATGAAAGGAAAACCAAGGTGCTGCAAGCCGCATAAAAGACCTGCTTACCAGACAGCAGGCTCTTTGGTGGCATATTAGTTATTCACAGAACTGGCTTCCTGACTTGGGGCTACGAGGATCCATTTAGCCATCCGTAACTCCAGCTCCACAACACATGTGTAAAGAATGATGATGGCAATAGTGTAATATGTAACAAACTTTTTATTAAATTAAAAAATATCACTTACAGTATAGCAAGATAAGAAAATCACAATGCCAGCCGGCATACGAACAAACTCCCGTCCTCTGTGAGGCAGCGTGGTGGCGTCAGCACATCCCTCCCAAACGCGTTTCGTCATAGGCTGACGTTCTCAATGGGGAACGGGCAGCGTGCTAAACCACCACTAAATATACTAAATCCAAGCCTCGCTCTGAGTGCCGCTGTATCTCCACTGCGGGAAACACAGAGCGCCATCTTGGATATGGGCATAACCCATGTATGTTCCCATAGGGGAATGCCAATCAGAGTCCCGCCACAGAAACATCAAGGCATCAATTCAAATACAAGCGCCCACATACATATGTTTGCACCTCTGTGAGTGTGATTGGGCTGCATCATGAGCACCTCATTTAAAGTCCCAACCTCCCCCCCTCTTTTTCATGATATTAAGGATGGGGGAGCAAACTTTCCCTTGCGTCCCAATTAAAGTCCTAAGTTCGCTTTTCCCCCCATTGCTTGCATTGATTAGGGATGGAGGTGCTCATAATTGTAGCCCATCACTCTCTTATGGCGGATTCCTACTGGGTCCGGCCGTAATTCAGCATGCTTTATATGGAACGTTCATTGCACTGACAGTTCACATACTTTGATCTTTTACTACTTTATACATTTTTTACTCCCTGTGGCCAGACTGGGTCTGTGTGACTCATTGTCGGTGGGTGGGCAGATGTCCTGTTTCCTGGGAGCTGCGATGCATGCTGGTGTCCGCCCTCCTGCCTCCCCTCCACAGGGTTGGGGGTGGGTAGCTGGGCAGATCTCTCCACCGTGCATTGGCGCCACGCCCCCGGCACTGTGCATGTGACTTCCTTGGCTGGGCGTCGCACACATAGACGTCCGGTATATCAGCTGGGCTGACATGTGGTGAGCTTCTCTGGCATTTGCCGAGGTTTTGCTCCACTGTATTGTGCCTGCGTGACGCTGAGGGGGAGCTAGCGTTCCATACTGGGGCTGCTTCTCACTCCCTGCTTCATGGTATTCAGAGATGGTGCTGATACAACCTATGCACACCCTGATCCTCTCCTACAGTATGTGGCTTCAAACATCACATGTATTTTTCAAGATAATCTTCCGGGTGCTTTTTTCAATCACCTTGGTGATATCTGCAGCTTATATCATCTCATTTTTTGTTACTTGTATCATCATAGATACATTTTATATATTTCCTACATTTTAGAAGTCCCCTCCACTGCGGGGTGCTGGTGTGTGCGGTCCGGTGTTCCTCGTTGAGGTCCCACTCTCAGCTCCCAGCCAGGCTCCATGGCTTACCACTGGCTTTGTTTTGTCGCGCGGTCCCAGTTTTGGCTATCATGTGAGTAACCTTTTTGGCATGGCCCATTATGCCCAAATTTCCCCCTTTTCTGCTGACTTTGTTAGACTCATGAAATTATATTGCTTTTCATACATTTTTTTATAGAATTTAGATGCATCCGGCTCCTGAAGAGTGGATTGAAGTCCATGAAACGCAGCGTCGGGCCTACCTTTGATGCATCAAACACACATTGATCAATTTTCAGATGTTTTTTTACTTCACATGACTTTTATCTTGCTTGGGGATTAAGATGCATAATTGTACCTACCCATGTCCCATGGTTGTATATACATAGATTTATTGTCCATATGCGATTATTTTATGTCTAATGTATGCAATGCATTTTTAGGCCATGTTGATCATTGGTCCTTAATAAACATACATATGTTTGCACCTCTGTGAGTGTGATTGCGCTGCATCATGCGCACCTCATTTAAAGTCCCAACCTCCTCCCTCTTTTTCATGATATTAAGGATGGGGGCGCAAACTTTCCCTTGCGTCCCAATTAAAGTCCTAAGTTCGCTTTTCGCCCCATTGCTTGCAGTAAGTGGGCTTAGCACTATATGACCATATAGTGTGACCAAACCCCCATATTTTTTAAATATGTTCAGGTGTTTTTAACTAGCCTTGCAGGAAATGTCATTCTTGTATGTGTGCACTGTAAAATATCTTGTACTGTTTGTAGGTCTTATAGCAGCACCATCTTGAATTTAAACACATTGTAGGATCTGCCCCCCAAATATGTTCTTGTATATTGTAATAGACCCTGACCAGGTTTTTTGGGCTGGAGCACCCCTCCCCCTCCTCATTACCTCTTATTTAGTGGCCACCAGTACATAGGATGTATCCCCTTCAGTTCTCCCACATAGAGGAGTTCAGCTCCCATGGTTGAGACAAAAGATCTTCCATTCTATTACTAGAATAGGACCCACTAATTCGGGGTACTTTGTCGCAGTAAGTGGGCTTACCACTATATGACCATATAGTGTGACCAAACCCCCATATTTTTTGAATATGTTCAGGTGTTTTTAACTAGCCTTGCAGGAAATGTCATTCTTGTATGTGTGCGCTGTAAAATATTTTGTACTTTTATGAATCCTGTTTGATGATTGTGGATGAGGGATGGTAGTATATCACTAGGCGTGTAGCTATAATTTTTGCATAAATTTGTCTAGATTGAGAAGGGAAATGGGCCTCAGATTTTGGGGGGATCGGCTCCTTCCCTGGTTTTGGGAGTGTTATTATTGTTGCTTGGAGCATTTCGGGTGGGAAAGAAGAAGAGTAAGCAGCGTTGTTGAAAATTGTGCTCATATGCGGGGCTAAGATGTGTGAGAATTGCTTATAGTATTCTCCGGTCAAGCCATCAGATCCAGGAGATTTGCCTGCAGGTAGTTGTGTTATACTAGATTGTATTTCTTGGGTTGTGATGGGTGTGTTTAAGTATTTTTCCTGTTCTGTAGTTATTTTTGGAAGGTTAACATGGTTAAGAAAGGTACTGATATCTTCTAGGGAAGGTTGATGTGTGGATTGGTCGTGTCTGAGGTTGTATAGATCGCTGTAGTATGCACTGAATGTGTTGTGGGTCTGTTACCTTGACTTTTTTGTGTGGGGGTGGTATAGGTAAGCTATTCTAGTCTTAGTGCGGTAACCTTTAATGTGGCGTACTAATGCTTTCCCTGCTTTGTTGGATGTAGCATACGATATTGCTTTATTTTACATTGTAGTTTGTCAAATGATTCTAGAAGAATTATCCATAGTTCCTGTCTAAGGCTGAAGATTTTCATTGAGCGGGAATCTTGGGGTTTTACCTTGTTCTGTTTTTCCAGATCAGTGATCTGGGATATAAGTGAGTCAATACGCTGAATCCTCTCCCTCTTTTTACGCAATCCCAATTGTATCAGAACTCTGATGTAGGCTTTATGCGCATTCCACACTGTGGCGGGGGTCGGACACATATCCCATGTTTTGTGAGAAAAAGTCTGTCAGGTGCTTTGCAAGATCTGTAGCATGAGGCGGTTGTTGCAGAAGGTAATTATTTACTCGCCACATGAATGTTGGGGGATTTGTTGATGTATCTGCAATGAAGATGTTGATAGGAGCGTGGTCCGACCATGTCACAGTGTGGATATCAGAGGATTGGGTTTTTTGTAAGAGCCATTTGTCAACCAGAAAGAGGTCTATGCGAGAGTACGATTTATGCACTGGTGAGAAATATGTAAAGTCTCTTTCAGACCCATGTTGGCATCTCCAGACATCATAAAGTTTTTGTGTGAAGAAATTTTTTTGAAGAGGAGAGTCTTTCCTTTTGGCTTGTTGAATAGGCTTGAGTAAGCGCATGACTTTGCATAAAAAAAGCATCTGGTGGTTATTACGGGCATATATATTTAGTAAGGTGTACTTCATGTAGTTGACAGAGCAAATTAGTATTGCATATCGACCGTTAGGGTCCAGTACTGAGTGGTGGAGTTGGAAAGCAATGGAGTCTCTAATGGTAATGAATACTCCACATTGTTTAGATGAGAAGGAGGCTTGGTAAATGTGTGGGGAGTTCTTATTTGAGCATTTGGGAGGAGCTATGGAAGAGAAATGTGTCTCCTGTACACATAGTATATCGCATTTGTGGTCTTGGGCAGTCCTCCAAAGAGAGTGTCCTTTCGCGGGGTGATTGAGGTCATGTGTGTTGATAGATAATATATTGAGTGGCATGTTCACTGTGTTTGGTGCGTGTGTGGGGCTTAGTCACTCACGGTTTGGCAACGGGTCAATAGGAAGCTCAGTTGTGGAAAGGAGGTGGTCTTCCGAGATGAGGAGGTTTGGCTCTACATTTCTGTGGTTCCGTCTGAGCTGGAATGTTGTATCTAGAAAAAAAAACTGCAAATAAATAAAAAATAATGAACAGGTTGCTGGGCACATTTCGTAAGTGTAGTGTGGAGTGAACAAGAGAAAATAGTCTGAAATCAGCAAATTCTCTGTGGGGGGTAAACAGTCACGTGTAACAATAGGTTGTGTGAGCCTGAGGCCTGAAAGAACATTCCTGTCAGGATTACAAGCACTTTGGGCATTGGTGTCAGCTTTGTTTGCCTTGTTGTTTATCAGAGTATCTTTTCCGTTGTTGTAGCGGGCATTTCGTCACTGAGAATGGGTTGTTGTCTTGTGGTGGATCTATGATGATTTCCCAAGCAAGGAGTAGTTTCATTCCTCCAGTTAGGGTGGAAATGGTGTGAGAGTTTCCATTCCTGTTGACCAGTATGGTCGCAGGATATCGCCACTTGCATTGTATCTTGTGATTATTCATGGCTTTTGTTATCGGGTTCAGGTGATTTCACAATTGGTGGGTGTATTTGGAGAGGTCGGGGAAAAATTGCATCCCGTCAAACGGAGCTGGGAGAGTGGATTTGTGTCTGGCTGTTAAGAGTTTTTCCTTAGCATGGAAAAAGTTCATTCTCATAAGCACGTCTCTGGACACAGATGTGGCCAGATGGGGCGGTTCGGCTATTCTGTGAATCCTGTCTATAGTGATTTCAAGTTGGGTAGCATCAGGTAAAATGGCACTCATGAGGTCTTAGGCAAATTTATGGAGAGCTGTTGGTGGAACAGATTTGGGGACCCCCCTTAATTTGATGTTATTATGATGGGATCTGTCCTCTAAGTCTGCCAATTTAGATTTGACCCAGTGTTGCTCATCCTTCACTTCCTCATATGCATCTACAAGATCATTGATAGTGGTGGTGCTGTCCTCCATTTTGGTCTCAAAATATGTAATTCTGTCTCCCATGGTATGCATGTCTGAGGAGAATTTTGTGATTAAGGAGGAGAGATCTGTCACCAGGGAGGATTGAAGAGATAAAAGCATCTCCTTTAATGTTGTGTCAAATACAGGCTGTCCTGTTGTAGGAAATGCTGCCATAGATGATTGAAGGGCCTGAGTAGACTGGAGGGGGTTAAGTAGCTGGGCCTCAGCTTGTTTGGAGGACGGAGGAGTATCCATCCTCATCCTGGCCTTTGCTGGGGTGCCTTCTGCCTGGTCACTGGGGGACATTAAGGGCTGGATGTCATCAGTATTGTCACTGATGGCGTCCGGGACATCTGTATATGTATTAATCGTGGCGGCCACACCGGCGCCATTTTGGAGTCCACTGGCCTGCGGTGCTGGCTTCAGGAAGAAGGCCGTGAGCTTTTTCGGCCTGTATTTTCCCTTCCTTTTGCTGGACATTGTTGTACAGGTCTCCAGCACAGTGTGGGATGCGGATGGTGGTGTTCGGGCTGCGGATGCAGGGTTTAGTCGCTCTGTAGTTCTCTCTGGCTGGCGGAGCACTCGTTCTAGGTGGCCATTCATGAGCACCGTCAAGTCACGCCCCCCGAGGATTTGGATTTTAAAAAAGAAATACAGGAATTAAACAAAAAAAACTTGCATACGTAGGTGGATGTGGCATCGCTCCTATACTGCATCTGTCCCCCACTGGCTCCACACTGAGAACTGAATTATCGAACACAGCTGATCACTCCCCTCTGCTCTGAGCAGAGAGCTGTGACTGTCAGTCGCTCTCTGCTTTGCCCCTCCAATACTCACTGGAGCACTGGGCTGTGGAGGGAGCGTGAGCTCAGGTTCTTGGCAGAACGCTGAGAGGCTGAGCCAGCTGGTGGTCAGGTATCTGGGTGGATCCCAACTTTAATCTTGGGATATTCCTAGAGTTCATACCAGCTCTGTGATATCAGCCGACAGCAGACTTCAGCCTGCTGTGGCAGTTGTGGGAGGAGGTAAAGGAGGAGTATGGTCCAACACACATACGTGACTTTTCTTGGTGAGTTTGTCCCTCACCTCCTTATTTAGGACCTGAAATATGAGCTCCTCACTGATGAGGCATTGGCCCACCTCCATTTCCTGCATCTTACTGGCCGTCATACACACAAAGGCCTCCTGGACATTAGGGGTGGTTGCGAGGACCGCAGTAGCCTGCCGAATCAAACCAAGCATGGACTCCTCCACGTTCCTCCCCTCCCTGGGCCTTTTTGTTGGAAGGTGGAGGGGAGGAACCTGGGATTTGGTCAGGCTACTGGGCATGGCCACCTCCTGGCTTCCACTTTCCCCTGCCAACTCCTGGCTGCCACTTTCCACGGCCTCCTCCTGGCTGAGACTTTCCTGTGTATGAAAATGGGACATAGTTTTATTTTTTTGGTCATCAATCACACACAATTTTGAGCTCATGACTGTTGCAAATTGAATGTTAACAAATATAAAAGACTATCATTCTGACCCCAGCATTTTTTATTCTTGTCCCAATCATTTTTGGCTACTATTATATATTGATATGTAAACCACTTTGTTAAATCAGAAATTATTGATCATAAATAGCATCTAGTTAACATAATTACATTTTTGACAAAAAAATATGTTGAACAATGCTATACCTGGCTCAAGCTGGGCTCCTCCACATCTTCCTGGGTGGAAGGTCCAGGTTGTACATCTGAAGCCTCATCTGAGGTGGAAGGAAGTGTGGAAGGAAGGGTTGAGAGTGATGGCCTGGGTTCACTCTGGTCTGACAAACCGCAGTCTGTCATAGTACCAGAGCCTGGGGACATAAATGTCATTTGCTGCTGCGCCTGATCTCATGGAATCCTGGACCAATTTTGCACTTCAAATAGGTGGTCTGCTGTGGGAATCACTGGCTTCACCAATTCCAACAGTTGATCCAGCGCTGCCTTCCTCTTTAGTTTGTTATTATAAAATGAGTGCTTCACTTGCCACAGACAGGGCAGCTCTCTGTACTTATCAATGAAGTTGGGGAGGAAGTCATGGTCATTAAATGTATCCATTTTCTCTGCAAGACACAACACAAGACAAACCCTAATGTCAGGCTAAACTCTCCTAATCTTGTCCCAATATAGGCCTCAATCTATAAGCAGTATAGGCCACTAACCACTGATGCCCCAAGTTAAAATGGTACCTTCGTATGAACGATCGGAGCTTACACTACTCTGTCCTCTGCTCATAGATCGTACGTACGATGCACGCGTGTTATGCTTTATCTACACTGCGCATGCGTGAAACTCCGCCCCTGACCTTCTTTCTAGTATATTCCCCACCCCTTCTCTTTCGGTGCAGAGGGAGAGCACATGGCGGAGAGACAACAGGTGCATGATAATAACAGCAATGAGGAAGACGAGGAAAGCCCAGAGCCACAAACGTCCCAATCCAGGAGGAGATTTAAGGCGTCAAATATGTCCTTTGTAGAGATGGTGGAGATGGTGGACATCTTGAAGAGGGCCGACTATGATGGGAAATATGGACCGTACAGCAACCCAAATGTGAGAAAGGCCAAAATCATGACTAAAGTTGTGAAAAGTCTGCAGAAGAATTTTGGGGTATGACGATCCAAGGAGCAATTGAGGAAATGCTGGTCAGACCTCAAATTGAGGGAGCAGGATCAGTACAGAAGGATCAAGAGAGTGCTGCAAAAAAGTAAGTATTTTGTCATGTGTTCCAATTATTATTACTTGCATGTTGCTCTATGTGCTTTTATTTACTATTGCACATTTTAAAATGGCGTGGGGACAGTAATCGTCATTCACAGTAAGCATCGTTCGTTCACAGTAAACATCTTTAACTACATTTGTTCAGGCGTATTTGTATGAAAAGAAGTTTAGTACATTGTTGTCTAGATGGGTTTGTAACTAGAATGAAATGCAAACTTGATTCAGTGTAAGGAGCGGACACTCAGCAGCTGTTTACACATCTGGACACAGGAGCACTAGTGTGGGACACCAGAACACCCTTTTTTATGGTGTCCCATGCAGGCGCTCCAGTGGATACTAGGGGTCTCTCCATCTGTGAAACTTTAATAACAAAAAAGGTAAGTATTCCAGCTTTAGAAAGATAAAAAAATATGTTTTTAGCTTGGCACTCTGCCAAAACACACAATTGTATGTCACTTCCAAGCAATGTTTCATATTCCTATTTCTTGCCTCAAATATCTGTGTGCTAAGTACACCTTATTTTTTCTTCACATAGGGGAGAAAAGACTTGGGACATCTGAGGACACCAAGAACACCTCACCTCCTAAAGAAGGGGAAATCCACACACACCATGAAGAAGATGTGGAGGGAGAGGTTCAGGAATTGGGCGAAATAGTGACAAACACTTTGTCAGAGACCACAGCTTCAGATAATAGATGTATGCCTGGATCTTTATAATACATGGTGTGTTTTTTATTTTTAGGTGATGTGGTGGATGTTGTGGAAGAAGAAACTCATTTCACCTGTGCAAGTGCACACATCCTCATCGGGGAGATCATGGTGTGCAATCGGGAATTAGAGAAGATAAAGGAAAACATCAATGATATTGAAAAAAGACTCAACAACATCATTGATGTTTTAGGCAGAATATAAAACACCCAAAAATGTTTACATTTTGTCATTATATTTTTTTATTTTCAAAAAGTTTTAAAGTAATTTGAAAGCCAAAGTTTGAAGATGCACAGTGTGTCAACATGTGCTATCTGCCATCACGGTGTCAGGGCTGGCCTCAGCCCTTACTTCTCTGAGCTGGCCGCTCAGCTGTCGGCTAATTGCCAGCTCCCATCTCTCTCCACAGTTACCTAGCTGTTGTTGACTCTGCTCGTCAGTCCTGCCTACTTAAAGTCGTCCAGCTCACTTGATCTATGCCTTCGCCTTTGTCAACATCACAGAGACTTTCTCTTGCGTTCCTGTTGAAGACTTGCTCGGCTGACGTTCCTTCTGGCTACTGATCCTGCTTGCTGTACTACTACGTTTATCTCTTCCTCGCTGACATTTGCTTGGCTGACTACCCGATCCGATTACTGAACTCTGGCTTGTTTTGACTACGCTCACTCTGTTTACCTTATTATTATTATTATTATTATTATTATTATTATTAAACAAGTGTGATTTAACTATACTTCTGTCTCCGTCTGATTCATGGTTCCTGTTACACGGGATATCAATGTACGTGTTTTGTGGGTGCAACCCCTTCCTCGAAACTCAAGTAGATAAGAGGAAGGGGTTGCACCCCCGAAACACGTCCATTGATCCCCCATGATGGGAGCTAGCACATGTTGACATTAGGCATGGGATCAGGAGAGAAATCTACATTTTCACTCCCAATTTGTGTGCATCTTCAAAATTTGGCTTTTACAGGGGTGACATCACCCCATCTGCTGAAGGCACAATCAATACAGTTAAGACATACTAATGTCACATATTGCCTTCAATTTATCCAAGTTGAACTTTGTAAGTTCCTGAGTTGTGTATGTTATGGTTTTAAACATCCCTGTTTAACCCAAAAAAGGATATTTCTACTGTCAAACATAAAAATGTTATACACCAAAGATGTTGGTTTGTTAAAAAACCCTTTTCTAACGCACATGTGAATGTGCTTTGAGTAAAATGTTTTATACTCAACAATGTGTGTCTTGTTCTTTCAATGCTCAATACCAGTTTTTGTAGTAAGTTGGTGTAGTTTATAGTGACAATGGGGATATTTACTAAAGGCAAATTCACTTTGCTCTACAAGTGCATTTTTAGTGCAAAGTGGATTTGCCTTTAGTAAATAACCCCTGCAGTGCTCTAAAATTTGCCCCAATCATGCCACTTTAGGGACTCAAAGCAATTAATTCATGGAGCTGAAAAGGATGATTATTTTTATCATTAATGCATTACATACATTAACAACAAAAACAATGTGTGTGTGTAGCAGACCCACAAAATAATAGTTAGCTGAAGAAGAGATTATCACCTCATGTATCAAAGAAATTACGTTTACACTATTGAAGAAAATGGCCAAAAAAAAATAACATTGGAGAACCTAGGAGACAGCTAAAAGAAATACAAGCAGTAAATCAAAGAAAATATTAGTTCACTTATCAAAAAATATTTACTTAAAAAATGTTTCACACGTTGGCTGGCAGATCAATGGCCCCCCACCAACAAAGTACTCAACATACTTCTGTTAACTTTGCGGGTGCTTTCGGGGGGCAAGCCAGGTTGATCAGGTTCAAGTGCCGTCAGAGTTGTATTTTGAAATGCGGCCTCAGCCCCAACTGAGGCCACAAAGTTTGTTGCATTTTTTCGGAGGTAATTGTGGAGAATGAAGCAGGCAAGTACAATATGGTTCAGTTTATATTCCGCCATGTGGATTGCTGTCAGAAATAGGCGGAAGCGGCAAGCCATTATTCCAAATGCATTCTCCACGACTCTTTTGGCTCTGGCCAGCTGGTAGTTAAAAACCCTCTGGTCCGGGGTGAGGGTCCTCATGGGGAATGGCCACATCAGACGGTCTCCCAGCCCAAACGCTTTATCAGCGACAAACACAAAAATAAGACCAGCCACATTGTCTTCCGCAGGTGGCAAGCCCAAGCTGCCATTTTGGAGCCGTCTGTAGAACTCTGTCTGGGCGATGACTCCACCATCTGACATCTGGTCATTCTTCCCCACATTCACATAGAAAAACTCGTATGTCCCCGACACCACCACCAACAATAAAATACTATTAAACCCTTTATAATTATAATAGTATGACCCCGAGTTGGGGGGTGGGACGATGTGGATGTGCTTCTCATCGATTGCCCCTCCACAGTTAGGGAAGTCCCACTACTGAGCAAACTGGGATGCCACAGTCTGCCATTTCTGTGGGTTTGAAGGAAACTGTGGAGTCAAACAAGAAAAAAATAAAATTAGCACTTTTGCACATACAGTCAGGACCTTAAATATTGGGACATCGACACAATTCTAATCTTTTTGGCTCTATACACCACTACATTGGATTTGAAATGAAATGAACAAGATGTGCTTTAACTGCAGACTTTCAGCTTTAATTTGAGAGTATTTACATCCAAATCAGGTGAACGATCTAGGAATTACAACAGTTTGTATGTGTGCCTCCCACTTTTTAATGGACCAAAAGTAATGGGACAGATTAACAATCATCCATCAAACTTTTACTTTTTAATACTTGGTTGCAAATCCTTTGCAGTTAATTACAGCCTGAAGTCTAGAACGCATAGACATCACCAGATGCTGGGATTCATCCCTGGTGATGCTCTGCCAGGCCTCTACTGCAACTGTCTTCAGTTCCTGCTTGTTCTTGGGGCATTTTCCCTTCAGTTTTGTCTTCAGCAAGTGAAATGCATGCTCAATCGGATTCAGGTCAGGTGATTGACTTGGCCATTGCATAACATTCCACTTCTTTCCCTTAAACTCTTTGGTTGCTTTCGCAGTATGCTTCGGGTCATTGTTCATCTGCACTGTGAAGCACCGTCCAATGAGTTCTGAAGCATTTTGCTGAATATGAGCAGATAATATTGCCCAAAACACTTCAGAATTCATCCTGCTGCTTTTGTCAGCAGTCACATCATCAATAAATACAAGAGAACCAGTTCCATTGGCAGCCATTCATGCCTATGCCATGACACTACCACCACCATGCTTCACTGATGAGGTGGTATGCTTTGGATCATAAGCAGTTCCTTTCCTTCTCATGCTCTTCTCTTCCCATCACTCTGGTACAAGTTGATCTTGGTCTCATCTGTCCATAGGATGAGACCAAGAGACTGTGAAGGCTTTTTTAGATGTTGTTTGGCAAACTCTAATCTGGCCTTCCTGTTTTTGAGGCTCACCAATGGTTTACATCTTGTGGTGAACCCTCTGTATTTACTCTGGTGAAGTCTTCTCTTGATTGTTGACTTTGACACACATACATCTACCTCCTGGAGAGTGTTCTTGATCTGGCCAACTGTTGTGAAGGGTGTTTTCTTCAGTTTTCTTCACCACAGAAAGAATTCTTTGGTCATCCACCACAGTTGTTTTCCATGGTCTTCCCGGTCTTTTGGTGTTGCTGAGCTCACCGATGCGTTCTTTCTTTTTAAGGATGTTCCAAACAGTTGATTTCGCCACACCTAATGTTTTTTGCTATCTCTCTGATGGGTTTGTTTTGTTTTTTCAGCCTAATAATGGCTTGGTTCACTGATAGTGACAGCTCTTTGGATCTCATATTGAGAGTTGACAGCAATATATTACAAATGCAAATAGCACACTTGAAATGATCTCTGGATCTTTTTATCTGCTCCTTGTAAATGGGATAATGAGGGAATAACACACACCTGGCCATGGAACAGCTGAGCAGCCAATTGTCCCATTACTTTTGGTCCCTTAAAAAGTGGGAGGCACATATACAAACTGATGTAATTCCTACACCGTTCACCTGATTTGGATGTAAATACCCTCAAATTAAAGCTGAAAGTCTGCAGTTAAAGCACATCTTGTTTGTTTCATTTCAAATCCATTGTGATGGTGTATAGAGCCAAAAAGATTGGAATTGTGTCGATGTCCCAATATTTATGGACCTGACTGTAACACTGGAAGCAGATTTGACACAAACATTCTTGGCCAACATAAGTATGACATTTATTGAAATGAGTATTTAAATACAAAAGTATAAGGGCCACTTATCAGATTCCTCACCCCCTCTGATGGCCCATTGTAAAAATTTTAGTGGGGGGGATGTTTTGGACAGGTAACCCTCTCCACTTCATTGAGAACTGAATGCATAAATAATGTGTGTTACTTTGGCCAGCCCCTCCTTACTTACACTATTGGCAGCCCACTGGACAGGTAAGAAGTGTCATAATCCAAAAATATGAATACACACTGTCCAATTTGAAGCACATTTTTACATTCTGCAATTACCTATCAAGATAATAGGAGAACAAAACTTTAATTAGTCGTATAGCCATGCCCTGATGTGTTTAGTCATCTAGGACATCATCTGAGGGTGTCAGACACCCTCAGATGATGTCCTAGATGACGAAACGCATCAGGACGTGGCTACACGACTGCCTATGTAACATCTATGTGTGAAGCTCGGCTGCTATTTGAACATCGCGCGGCTCTGTCACCATTGATCCTTGCAGTGTTTTTAGAGATAGCGATTGGGCAACATATGCTTTGCTTGTTTTGTTTCATGTAAGTGTACTTGCTACAGGGGGGAGAAATTTTTTTTAATAAAATTTCACTTAACGGTATTACACTATGGAGGCCTCTTTTGTTTTTGCATATGAATTAGCGTCCCCGAGTAAAAGACCATCCCGCTTGTCAGCTGGATGAACACTAACAGCCGACCGTCTGTGATGACAACTACTACCTCATTCTGTTCGCATGCTGTTTGACCCACCATGGTCTGGTAAGGTTTGAATCTTTTAGTGAATTTTCCAAGTGACCCATCAGTGATTTATATACACATGGAAAGCTGAGGGATCGTATATGTACTGTTTCTCTACTATATTTTCATCTACCCATAGAGACTCTGAACAACCCTCAGTGGGAAAGATGCGCTTTTCTATTTAATAAGGTTTTTATGTAAATTCGGAGAACCTTTCAGCAGAAGAACAATATTAGACTGTCTTGTTATTTTATTTTATTGTATTTCATTTTATTTCACTTTTTTTTTATAAAAAAAAAACAACGTTTATTGAGCATATAGAAATATTTGTACAAGCGTATAGACAGTGCAACAGGCACTACAGTAACAAATCATTCCAATTGATATACATTACAGCATAGTATAATATGATTCAATAGGGGAGCTTGTTTGATACGGTCTGCATGGCAATGTAGATTAATTTGAATAGTGGGGGAGAGTGCTGAGGAGCTTGAGTAAAGGCAGTGAGATTATTACGAAGATTTATGTCTCATCCTCAGCATCACAGGTGGAAGAGTCTTCCAACCATCGGTCCCAAACCTTGTGATATTTATCGGGGCAGCCCCTGTGGATGTAAAATAGCTTTTTATACGGAAGGGTGCTATTAACTGCTCTAATCCATTGTTGTAGAGTGGGGGGGATCCCCTCATCCATTTCATAGCTATTTGTAATCTGGCAAGGAACAGTGTTTCCTGTAGAAAGGTATTGAGGTACTTCTCACTTTCAGAGAGTGAGAGGAGTCCCAACACACATTGGCGGGGGCATAGGGACAGTGGAGAGCCCATTCGGTCATGTAGGAACTGGACCACCTGGGTCCAGAATCCCTGTATAGACGGGCATGTCCAAAGCAAGTGGTAGAAGGAGGCGTCAGGGTGACTGCAGCTAGGGCATTTAGGGTCTTGTTCAGGTCTGTATTTGTGTATGCGGCAAGGCGTTAAGTATGATCTGTGGAGAATGTAGAGGTGGGTGAGGCGGTCAGAGAGTTTTGGAGATAGTTTTACAGTTTGTGAGGGCCTCCTCCCAGTCCTCCCCCGACACTGCACCCAAGTCAGACTCCCATCTGGTTGGTTAGCAGTGGCGGAGGCTGCAGGCGTTAGAAGATACATGTAAATGTAGGAAATTAATTTTTTTGGGTCTCTGCCCAGTACAATGTCCACCAACAGTGGGACATCAAGGGCTGGGAAAGAGCCCCCAAACTGTGCATTTAGCGCATGGCGAAGTTGAAGGTAGCGAAAAAACATGTGGTTGGGTAGTGCAAAGTTGTTTTTGAGGGTTTGAAAGGTCTTGACCATTCCATTGGCCACGACTTGTGAGAGATATATAATACCTTTACTAATCCACACTTCGTGGTCAGGGATTGAGGCAAGCTCAGGCATGTGTGGGTTGTCCCAGAGGGGTGTGTGGGAATGAGGGGAGGGTGCCTCTCCGAGGAGCATGGCAAGCTGCCAGACTCTACAATGCAACCTGCGTTTTGTGGGACTTCCTGAGAGATCCGAGGGTGGCGATCCTCCCTCGTATCTGGAAAACCTCCTCATTAAGACCTACGGCAGGGAAGCCTTCTCCTCCACATTTGTGGTGGAGCGAGCACATCGCCTTGCTGGGAGACCCCCCCCCACTGGAGCACCACCGCAAACTTTTATTGCCAAGTTCCTGAACTACCGCGAGGTCAGACACCCTCTCTCTTAGCTTTTGGACATCTTGCCTGATTAGGGAGATGTCGACCTTCACCTCTTCAATTCTGGAGGTGAGGGTAGATTGGCACAGGGTGATGGCTTCTAGCACTCTGGCTGTGTCACCTGAGGGCCGGTCTTTTTCCTTAGGAAGCGGGTCGGCACCATCTTCCTCACTCCCCGGGTCCCACTCCTCATGGCGGTATTTGTCCAGCTTAGCGATGGCACCGGACCTTTTAGTAGGAGACATGTCAGCTCTAGGTGGTTCCTGGCTGTTTGGTGTCTGTTTGAAGGGGATATAGCCCCAAGGATCTGTGTGAAGGATGGATCCCGAGCAGAGCTCTCACACTGTACGAGACCTACTCCATGTAGCTCCAGACCACGCCCCCATTTCATTTCACTTTTAAGGATACTTAATGGCGCTGCCGCCACATTGTTTAGTTTGTGATTTCCTAATATTATACAGGGTTAGGCAACCTTTGAGAGGTGGAGATCTACCTGGACAACATGGAAGAGATCAAAGATCACAGGGGTTTTTGGTAAAATAGACAAATGTTACTGTAGAAATAAAAAAATAGCCATCTTAAAAGTTAGAAGAAGACATCCACGTTTTTTAAGTGTGGAAAGTAATTGGTCAACCTACAAGCCTGATGCAGGAGTTCATCAGTAAGGCAGAACAACTGGAATGGCAGACTGACTTGCTCTCAGCTAGTATTAAAGCGGATTTCCACCCAAAAATGGAACTTCCGCTCATTTGTCTCCTCTCCCCCTCCAGTGCCACAATTTCCACCTTTTGGGGGGCGGGGAGACAGGATACCTGTCTTTGACAGGTATCCTGTTCCCACTTCCGGGAGTTTGGGCCACGGCCCGTGACATCACCGTGGGGCTCCCTCCTCCTCCTCTCCCTGTCGCCGGGCCAGTGGGAGAGAGGAGCGGGGCCTCACGCATGTGCAGTAGGGTTCCTTGTGTGAAGCCGTAAGGCTACACTGCCGGGTACATTTACCTGCAATGGCGGCGGTAGCAGCACCTGACAGCTGATGGAAACATCAGCTGCGGTGCCGACATCACTGGACTCCAGGACAGGTAAGTGTCCTATTGTTAAAAGCCAGTAGCTGCAGTATGTGTAGCTGCTGGCTTTTAATTTGTTTTTTTTTGGGCAGAACACCGCTTTAAGCATGGCTGACCTCAGTTCCAGCCTGGCTGTCTGCTCTGTGTTCTGACCAGTGTAAGTAGTGTGTAGGGCAGTGTGCAGCGGCCAATAGTATGTAGGGTAGTGTACAGAGGTCAGTAAAATGTAGGGTAAATAGGACAGAGGACAGGGGGTCAGTAGGGAAGAGAACAGGGGGTCAGTAGGGTAGAGGACTGGGGGTCAGCAGGGGAAGAGACAAGGGGTCAGCAGGGAAGTGTACACGGGGGTCAGGTGGGCATGGCACAGGGGGGGCCAGGAGGGCCCAGTATGGGTGGTCGGGAGGTCATGGTATTGGGGGTCAGGGGGGTTGGTTGGTCTGGTGGGCACAGTTTTGGGGGTTCAGGAGGGCATGATACAGGGGGATCAGAAAGGAAAACTACAATAGTGTTATAAATGCCAGAAGTGGTTTCCTGATGCAGAGTTGGATCGGTATCACGTACTTGGTAGGAGGGCCTAATATGCAGAGGAAGGCCTCCCTTACGCCTCTGACTCGAGGCCCCTGATAGAGCAAACAGGAGGCATGGGAGTGCAGAAGAGAAGCATGAGTGCCAGGCAGGATTGCAGCAGTAGAACTGGGCCAGAACTTCTGACTGAACTGTGGAGGATCACCAGCATGGTGGGAAGGTCAGGCACAGCAGGCAGGCTGAAGACTGGAGCAGGCCAGTATCTGGACTCCACAGACTGGAAGGTGGGCTCAGCAGCTAGCGGAGTGGGTGTTCCATGAGGATAGGAGCACAGGCAGGTGCAGGCAGGCCGGGTCATACACAGGTGGGCGGAACAGGAACAGATGCGGAGGCTGGGGCAAAGTCAAGGTGCAGGCTGCAATATCAGGGGCAGATGGTGCAGGAACTGGTGGAGCAGGGCTGGAGAAGTTGGAGACTCGGGGTAGCATCCATACTGGACGAGATTGTCCTGTTGCTCTTTCAGATCTTCACTCCCTCAATTGTCGATCGATCTGGATAGACAGGTTGATAAGAGCGCCCAGGGAGTGGGGAACACCAACTCGGGCCAAAACGTATTTCAGGGGTTTCCGAAAGGCCCCTACGAAACTGATAGCGAAGGGCAGCATCGTTCCAATTGGTATCGGAACTCCAGTGCCTAAATTCAGAAACATAGTCCTCGGCCGCTCTGCCACCTTGCTGGAGTGTATGCAGCGCTGCTTCTGTGGTGGTGAAGTTTGTTAGTGATGCAGCTTTCTGTTCCAGTAAGTGGTGAGCCCAGACTGAGGCTCACCCTGTAACGGAGATGACGAAGTCAAACTTGGTAGCTTGAACAGAGAGAGTACATGGCTGTAAAGCAAAATAAAGTTCACAGGCATTGCGAAACGCTGTGAACTGGCTGCATTCTCTAAAGAATCTCTCGGGCGTAGGGACCCTGGGTTCCAGAGGTAACGTTACAACTGTGGGTGCAGTAGACATGCTGGCTGAAGTGTTGAATGGATGACCAGACCCTTGAGCAGCAGCCGGGGAAGACAGGTTATGGACAAGTTCCTCCAGTCAGGTATATCCCTCTTGCAGATTCTTGATGGCCTTTGTAAGACCAGCAAGGTCTGGCAAAGTTCATCAATAGGAGAGGTTCCTCGCTTGGGCTCAGACATAGCTGTCTGGTGCTGTCACGTACTTGGTAGGAGAGTCCGATATGCAGAAGAAGGCCTCCCTTGCGCCTCTGACTCGAGGCCCCTGATAGAGCAAACAGGAGGTGTGGGAGTCCAGAGAAGCACGAATGCCTGGCAGGACTGAAGTGGAACTGGACTGGAATTCCTGACGGAACCGTGGAGGATCACCAGCAAGGTGGCAAGGCCAGACACAGTAGGCAGGCTGAAGAATGGGGCAGGCTGGTATCTGGATACCACAGACTGGAAGGTAGGCTCAGCAGCTAGCGGAGTGGATGTTCCGTGAGGATAGGAGCACAAGCAGGTTCAGGTAGGCTGCGTCATACACAGGCGTGTGCAGAACACGAACAGATGTGAAGGCTGGGGAAAAGTCAAGGTGCAGCCCGGGTCAGTGGCAGATCGATAGCAAGGAAACCAAAGGAATAGGCAGGTGCAGAGTCATAGACAAGCAGGGGTCGGATGCAGGTGGAGAACATGAGTAGTCAGGAACAAGCTGAGTCAAGCAACTGGAAGAAATATAGGATAACGAGTATCAGGGATCACAGGGAATGCTGTAGACCAGACAGCATTGATCCTGGGTGCTGGCCACATTTAAATAGTCCATATTATGCCAAGAACTGTCACAATGTGACATTTGCATCCCAGACTCTATTTTGCGAGTCTGCGCATGCACGTGCAGCTTTCTTCATTGGGATGTGGAAAACAGGCATTCTTCTGTGGCCGCCATCTTGGTTGTTGGCGTGCCCTTCCTGACATTTGGGAAGCTGCTGTGGCAAATCTACTTATTCTGGTGTGCTGACACCCGTCGGCCCTCCTCTTACGTTCATGTCATATGATGTCTCCCATAATCACCTGAGATGGATGGAAGAAGAGGGCCGATGGGTATTAGCTATCCCGTCTGAAAACTGTCATAACCAACAGAGAATACTTGGCTATGGAGGCATTCCCTATCCTGCAGCCATATATATGCAAGGGGCTACCAGGCGGGGAATGCCTCCGCCACCTAGGATTTGCTTTGACAGCTTTCTGATTGAGAGCTCAGGCAACGAACATGCCAGAGCTCATTGTTTCCCTGTGCTGCTCTGGGGGAGGAGAACTTGAAGGTCAGCAAGGCGATCTACCTGTCACTCGCCCTCAGTCAACATGTAGATTGCGACCCATGTAAGGTCCACAGTTTAATATTTGCTCTTAGTTGGTATATCATGGCAGTGATTCTCAACCTCAATCCTCAAGTACCCCCAACTGGCTGTGTTTTGGGAACTTCCCTTAGCTAATATAGCTATTATCAATACTGTACCGTGTCATTGATATTGATTTAAAGCAGTTGTGCAAAGTAAACAGGGGTACAGAACTGTGGAAAGCACACAGAGCTGTGACTTCCTACATGTTTTCAGCATGGCTGCCTATGTTGGAGCTCCCTGCTTTAGATGACATGTGGAGGTTATGTGTATGTGTGATGTTACAGATCAGGATGTTGCACTTGTCCACCGATCTGATTAATGTCTTTCAAACATACACTACATTGCCAAAAGTATTGTGATGCCTGCCTTTACAAGCATATGAACTTTAATGCCATCCCAGTCTTAGTCTGTAGGGTTCAATATTGAGTTGGCCCACCCTTTGCAGCTATAACAGCTTCAACTCTTCTGGGAAGGCTGTTCACAAAGTTTAGGAGTCTATGTGAATGTTTCTCCCAGAAGCGCATGTGTAAAGTCAGGCACTGATGTTGGACGAAAAGGCCTGGATCGCAGTTTCTGCTCTAATTCATCCCAAAGGTGTTCTATCGGGTTGAGGTCAGGACCCCCAACTTGCTCATCCATGTCTTTATGGACCTTACTTTGTGCAGTGGTGCGCAGTCATGTTGGAACAGGAAGGGGCCATCCCCAAACTGTTCGCACAAAATTGGGAGCGTGAAATTATCCAAAATGTCTTGGTATGCTGACGCCTTAAGAGTTCTCTTCCCTGGAACTAAGGGGCCAGGCTCAACCCCTGAAAAACAACCACACACCATAATCCCCCCTCCACCAAACTTAACACTTGGCACAATGCAGTCAGGCCAGAACTGTTCTTGTGGCAACCACCAAACCCAGACACATCCATCGGATTGCCAGACAGAGAAGCATGATTCATCACTCCAGAGAATATGTCTTCACCGCTCTAGAGTCCAGTGGCAGCGTACTTTACACCACTGCATCTGACGGAGCCACAATTGAATTCACTGAGCTCCTGAGAGCAACCCATTATTTCATAAATGTTTGTAGAAGCAGTCTGCATGCCTAGGTGCTTGATTTTATACACCTGTGGCCATGGAGGTGATTGGAACACCTAAACCCAATAGTTTGGAGGGGTGTCCTAATACTTTTGCAATATAGTGTATAAACACATTACAGAGCAAGAAGACATGGCAGCAAAGTCATTAAATGCAGCTAAGGAATTATTAATACAGTAATACAGAGCTAGAGAACCCTGCAAAGGACTGGTTCCCTCTATCATTTGTGTTGGCACCAATATGCTGTATGTAGCAGCACCACCTTAAGGGCCGCTGGAAGATGACTGTCCCCAAAAGGTTGCCATGACCTTGGAAGCTTCCCGACATCTCTAACACATTGGGTTCAGACATAATTCAAAGAAAGAATGCAATTACAGTGACACCAGACTATAATAAAGAAAATAAGTATTTTACTAAGGATTCTTAAGTCAGCAAAGAGAATATTATTGCAGATATATTTCAATCTCAAACTTTAGTCTTAGCTAGCATACAAAGGATATACAATGCAAAGAAAATCACAGTAAATCAAACAGTGATAGCCAATAGGCCCTAAAAGAACCTATGACCCCAGGTTCAAAAGGGAAGAGAAAGACCTTTCTGTGTCAAACCGCTCCATTAAAGTCCTGGTGCCACAGGCCCAGCAAGCAAACAGCACAATGTATAAGAAAACAGTATGTGAACAATGCAATAAGTACATTCTGAATAAGAGTTCCCTTTAATGCGAAGAGATGTAATGAACTGAGTCCTTTATATGTGTATGTGTGTGTGTGTGTGTGTGTGTGTGTGGGGGGGGGTTGGTAGGAGAAAAGTCCTTGTATTGTAGATGTTCTGAATCTTCAGATAGCTCAACTAGGGCCCAGAAGATTGCTGTGCAATGGCGACCAGCAATAGTGGCTAGCATATGAATAAGGTCTCCTGTTAGAAGCTATACAGGGTGTGCCTCTGCCCATTCACCAATCCTGACGACACCAAGACTCAAGGGAACAGGATGTCCCGGAACAGGCCCTGGAAATATCTGCAACCAGTGAAGGGTGCCTGGTTGTGCACAAGGTGATGCTGGGATTAATCTGGGTCTGTGTCGGTGATGATGAAAGTGACCCTGACAGTCATTCAGCCGACAGGGAGCTGGTGATGGTGAATCCACATGCAGGTGTATGGCTCATTTGCTAAAAACTCTCCACACTGTCCAGGCTGCAGCTCGTGCCTGCATTCCCCAGAACGGTCCGTTCCCTGCTCTCAGCTGAAGGTCAGAGTCCCTAGAGGAAGACCAGGTTATTTATATCCTTATATCCTCACCCAGCATTCTTCTTTCTTCACCCGGCTGGAACTTGTAGTCTGCAGCAGCACTGGCTCCACGGAAATTCCGGTTCTCTGGACCCCATGCCCCACAATCCCCTGCTTTCAGTATTGGTCTCTTGCTCTCTGCCTCCAGGAAATGATGACACAATGTCCAGGCTGAGCACTAGAGGGAAACAAACTCAAGGCAGCCCTTATTAAGGAATGTCCCACGATATAACAAGCAGAATGATTGTCAGTGTACTATGTGGGTAGTTCAAAATTGTTGCTCATTGGTCCTATAATCTTATAAACAACGACCCTCTAAATAGAGACTACTTCATTTAAAATCCCAGAATTCAGTCTTTGAATCTCAGAATGATAACTTTGTAACTACTTTGAAATTCAGAATTATGACTTTTAATCTCAGCATTATGACTTTAAAACTCAAAATTCTGACTTTGAATCTTAGAATTCTGACTTGCAATCTCAGAATTTAGTTTAGTTTCATTTTAGGATGGCCCAAAGTTTTAATCCTAAAATTTTGACTTTGAAACTCAGAATTCTGACTTTGACACTAAGAAATGTGTTTAAAATTCTGTAGGATGGCCCTAGGGCTCTTCCATAATTTATCCATCTTCCTTTAACATCAAAAACGGTGCAGTGCTAGTGTTAACAAACTTCCCATCAATCATATGTAAACTCAGTAAAAACAACCAATATCAAAACAACAATATTTAATGTGGAAAAATATGAAGTGCATCCACATACATTAGCTCCAATACAATTACAGTATATCCTCAAGAATAAAACAGTATTTTAGAGATCCCTATAAATGCAATTATTGCCTATGTGTAGATTCCACATCCATGCTCTTTACTACACACTGTGCTCAACCTCCACCAGATGTACTCTCACCTCAATGCTTTGACCTCACATGTTAATGCTTGGACAAATAGCCCTTGTGCCCCAAAGACCCCATACACAATATACAACTTTTGTTGCCTGATTTCCTTTAGATTTACCAAAGCCATGTAGTGTAAAGGCCTGCCTGATTGCATACAAATTGAAACTATTAAAGTGGTTAACCCACTTTCCTATGTTTACATAATCCATTCTGTCTCCTCATACAGTGCTCCCCTGTCTCTGTGTTTTATTTAAAAAAATATTTACTGTATTTCACAGCGGCTCCCAGCGCTCATGTAACTGGCTGTGTCTTCTCTCTGCCCGTCTTGCAGAAGCAGCGGGTTGGGCTGAGGTTTTCCCGCTGACGTCAGCGAGACACGAGGAGGAGAGGAGAGAGGAGACATGGCTGGTTACATGAGCGCCGGGAGCCGCCGTGAGATGTGGTGTAGGAGGAATTTTTTTAATAATACACAGAGACAGTAGGGCACTGTATGAGGAGACAGAACACATAGTATGTAGATATATTGTATATTCCTGCAGCAGGAGGGGGGTGGGGTGGCACTGGCATTAGGTGACACACAGAGAGAGGAGAGGAGAGGGGAGGGGAGGAGGGGGACAGAGGAGGGGGACAGAGGGACAGACATAGGATAGCAGGCTGTGGCTGATGGAGGGGCGCAAACAGACCACGATGTCAGGGGCTCAGCAGCCATGATTATCGTGGTCTGTTTGCAGAGGGGAGGGGAGAAACTGTCAGGATCAGCCAGGTATTACAGGTGTTACAGATGGCCAAATTACAAAGCACAAGCACTGTGGTGTGTAACATGCTTTAAAGAAGCAGGATCCATATTTTTTTGGTGGGGTTAACAAACGCTTTAAAGTTTGACCTCATATTATCTGGTTTTGGTAACGCTGAAGGAAAAAATCTACAGAAAATTGTATAGTGTGTATCCAGCTTTAGACTGGACTAAGATCTATTATCCTTGGTGTACTGAATGACGGTGCTCCTCAGTTTGGTAATCTCCTCCTCCTTTTGCTTTGCTCAACACCATGAACACATGCAACAACCACTGGATGGGGCTTTGATGATGCCACAATGCTCAGTCTTATATGGTAAGTGTGGTTATTTATACAAGCGATATTGCACAAAATTGCTATACTTACAGAAAGGCTGGATATATTTGGTGTAATTGAGCACCCAAATAATGTGAGTGTATTTTATTTGTATTTGGAAGTTAGTAAATATTTTATAGGATAAATTACTATTCTAAGTAGTTTATTTCCATTGTGTTGGGTGGAGCAAAAGGAGGAGGAGAGTACCAAACTGAGGGGCACCGTCATGAGACCGGCTGAGGGTTTAAATGCGCGAGCCTGGAGGACTGTATGTTGTATCACTTCAAGTTAATAAAGTATAGCAGGAGCTTTGAAGCAGGTGCTGGCTTATCTTGTTCATGAGATTGTAGGCCACACCCACCCCACAGTTACCTTACCCAACCACCATAATTATAATAAAGAGAATAAGAAGTTATGGCAAATAATGGCTGTGCCACTTTTATTGGATTTAAAGCTTTATCAAAAATTTGACAAGATTCAAACTTTAAAATCGCTCAGATATTAGAACTCGAGCAAAATAATACAACTTATATCAGAATATAAAGTCCCCCCCAGATATCCAGGGTGACCCATCCACATAGGAGTACACACAACTTGGGCGGGAGGGCAGGAGTTCTTCAGCTGGATAGGTCAAAGAGGAAGTCCCAGCCTTTGCAGCCCCTTATATGCATATCCCTAGAATTCCAGAAATTTCCGGTTGTTCCCATTGGATCCCAATGGAACAGCGCATTAGCATTAGCATTAGCGACAGTACTCCCAATACCACTGCCTATACTTATAATAGTAGCAATCATTAATATTACAAAACAGGGCTGGGGAGGCCACAGTCTCAAGAAAGGGGGCCCCAATTAGTGCCCCCCTTTTATCCTTCACTGTCCAGTCCCTGCAGTCTTCTGGCACTTGACAAAAGTTTTCCATCATTCCCATTCAACAGAAGTTGATCTAATGAACAGGAATGGCTACACATGGATCAAAATTGCTGAACCAGATGAAATTTGATCCATATATGGCCAGCTTAAGACTAAAAGTGTGTTATAAGGGGTTTGCATTGGGAGAAATGCCATCACGAACATCAAAGCTATGCAACCTGCAGTGATGTATGTTATCAGTTAAGTAAATGTTATGTTCCATTTTTCTTTTCAATATGTATTTTATTAAATTTTCAAGATTATGAAATGAGAAAAATAGTGGTAGCAACCACAAATAAGAAAGGATTGGCACTGTAAAAAACAATGAAACTCAGAGTGATCTTATTGAGATATGTGCCATTTAGTTTATATAGAGAGAAAAACATGTAAGAAAAGACTGAACATACTCCAAAGGGCCTTGATAGCAGTTAGTATGAAAATAAATAACATTATATAAGGAGGTATGGATGGAAAAAGACCCTTGAGTGACTGCCCCCTGGCAACCAGGGATCATGAAGAGCAAAGGACATTGTCCACTACTGCACAGATTACAAGAAAGGCGGCTGAAATAATTGATAATAGCCTCAAACTTAACCTTGTAGGACCGTGGTACAAAACAGATTCGTAGTCCTGAAGCACTGAGAAGAATAAAAGACCTGTCAATCTGAGCCTATAGGCTTAGGAAGGAATATAACTAGAGATAACTAGTATTGCCACTGCAGGCTTTTTGACAGACAGTCCCTCAGTGTATAATGTAGAAAGAGAAGAATTAAAAGGTGTCTATCAGATGTTGAGATAAAAGATAAACACTCACTTAATTAGAGAATGATTATGGGCAGTTATCCAATCTGCGGGAAAAGCCTGCCACCAGTGTTTAAAGCACTTGGTGGAGCAGTGATTATGTGTCAGCAAGTCAAGTTGTTCTCTATAAAGTAGGAACTTCAGGTCCCTATTTACCTCCATAATAGTTGGGGCTTGTGGAGAGATTCAGTGTCAGAGAATAAGCCTCTGGGCCACTAGCAAGCAAATCTATATCCATTGTGGAACTTTCTGTGATCGGTATGACCGATTCCCCTCCAAGTCAGGGGATCTTTGGCTGTTTCATTCCTTTTATTTGTGTGTGGTATTTAACCAGTACTATATAATGGGGCTTAAACCACACATATAATCTTTTCCTTTTTTTTTTTTTTTTTTTTTAAATCAGTTTAACATTGTTATTTCATGTACAGATTACCAGGAAGAACTGTAGAACTTTGTAGATTCCAAAGAGAATGTAGGGAAGATGAGGGTGTATGTTGACTCTAAATGAGGGGTGGAATAATGTGATCTTTACTTTTTTCTAGTGTAAGCTCAAAGTACAGGGACACAGCTCAGTGAGTGGAAAGATGGATATTTGCCAGAAGTATGAGGTAAGATCCATTAATCTGTATAAACAAAAAAAAGTGAGCACAAAGAAAACTATCAGCATGGGGTCATTTGTCTTGCAGGGAACAGGTAAACTGAATAACTCAGCCCTACTAAAAACAAAAGACACATTTTTTTTTCTATTGTGGAATGATTGGATTGTGACTTCCAGTCTTCTAGTTAAAGTTGAATTAAAGGAACAGTAGATAAAAAACACAACTTATTGCAGTTCAGTCTTCATTATTTTTATTTTTTTTTAACCAAGTAATTTTTGTTTTATTTTCAAATTACCACAAAACTCAAAATACACAGAGCATTCCCACCAACCAACCCCATTAAACAAAAAAAAAATACAAATTTATATATATACTTTTTTACGTCTTCCAGATTTACTTAAAACCTCTTATCACATCAAACTTAGTAATGACCTTTTCCTACATAAAGTTAGTGACGATACAGATTTGACCACTATATTATGACTGAGTACTATACCTTAATAAATACATAAATGTATATATATATATCTATATATATAGATATATATATATAGATATATATATCTATATCTATATCTATAGATATATCTATAGATATAGATATAGATATAGATATCTATATCTATATCTATATCTATATCTATATCTATATATATATATATATATATATATATATATATATATATATATATGCATCTTCAGTTATCCCCCTCCAAAGATCTCGTTATTAACTTTCCTTCATTTCTTTAATATATTCAGCTAATTACTCAACTGAATTAGAAACTAACCACCAAGACCACATTTTCAAAAACCTTTTAGGACTTTACAATTACATTAATTGCATACTTATACTGGTCTGGCTATGATAGATGTAACCATGCATATCTCATACCTTAGGTATGCTGCTGTTAAAGCTGACAATTACTGTTGTAGTGATCTACAGTGATCACTGCAATCTTCAGGGTCCTGGGTCAAAAGGCTGAACCACTGCACACTGACACTTGGAACCACCACTATTCCCTAGCCACTTGACCACTGGGCACTTAAACCCCCTTAATAACCAGACCAATTTTCAGCTTTTGGTGCTCTCACATTTTGAATGACAATTACTCAGTCATGCAACACTGTATCTATATGAATTTTTTGTCCTTTTTTTCACACAAATAGAGCTTTCTTTTGGTGGTATTTAATCACCGCTGGGTTCTTTATTTTTTGCACTATAAAAGAAAAAAGACCGAAAAATCTGTAAAAAAATAAATTTTTCTCCTTTTTCCTGTTATAAAATTTTGAAAATTAGTAATTTTTCTTCATATATTTTGGCCAAAATTTATACCGCTACATATCTTTGGTAAAAATAACCCAAATTAGTGTATATTATTTGGTCTTTGTGAAAGTTATAGCGTCCACAAGCTATGGTACCAATATCTGAAAATTGATCACACCTGAAGTACTGACGGCCTATCTCATTTCTTGAGACCCTAACATGCCAGAAAAGTACAAATACCCCCCAAATGACCCCTTTTTGGAAAGAAGACATTTCAAGGTATTTAGAAAGATGCATGATGAGTTTTTTGAAGTTGTCATTTTTTCCCACAATTCTTTGCAAAATCAAGTTTTTTTTTTTCTTTTTTTTTTTTTCACAAAATTGTCATATTAGCAGGTTATTTCTCACACACAGCATATGCATACCACAAATTACACCCCAAAACACATTCTGCTATTACTCCCGAGTATGGCGATACCACATGTGTGAGACTTTTACACAGCGTGGCCACATACAGAGGCCCAACATGCAGGGGAGCACCTTCAGGCGTTCTGGAGCACCCAGGCCAATTCTGACATTTCTCTCCTACATGTAAAAATCATCATTTATTTGCTAGAAAATTACATAGAACCCCAAAACATTATATATGTTTTTTTAGCAAAGACCCTAGAGAATACAATAGCGGTCATTGCAACTTTTTATCTCGCACGATATTTGCGCAGCAATTTTTGGAACGCGTTTTTTTTGGAAAAAAAACTGTTTTTTGCTTTAAAAAAAAACAAAACAGTAAGGTTAGCCCAATGTTTTTGCATAATATGAAAGATGAAGTTACGCCGAGTTAATAGATACCTAACATGTCACCTTTCAAAATTGCACACGCTTGTGGAATGGCGCCAAACTTCACCACTTAAAAATCCCCATAGGCGACGCTTTAAAATTTTTTACTGGTTACAAATTTTGAGTTACAGAGGAGGTCTAGGGCCAAAATTATTGCTCTCGCTCTACCGATCGCAGCGATACCTCACATGTATGGTTTGAACACCGTTTTCATATGTGGGCGGGACTTACGTATGCGTTCGCTTCTGCATGCGAGCACACGGGGACAGGGGCGCTTTAAAAAATTTTTATTTTTTTTTATTGTTCATTTTACTTTATTTATTTTAGTTTGACACTTTTTTCCAAAAAAAAAAATTTTTTTGATCACTTTTATTCCTATTACAAGGAATGTAAACATCCCTTGTAATAGGAATATGGCATGACAGGTCCTCTTTACAGTGAGATATGGGGTCAATAAGACCCCACATCTCACCTCTAGGCTGTTCCTGAAATAAAAAAAAAAAAAAAAAAAAAAGATCCTGGCTTCGATCATAGCGGTGAGTCGGTAGAAGCACCGGAGGGCGGCGGGAGGGGGGGGGCGTCCCCTCTCGCCTCCCGTAAGAACGATCAAGCAGTGTAACAGCCGCTACGATCATTCTTATGGTGTAGGGAATCGCCGGCTGAAAAAGATGATATCTGAATGATGCCTGTAGCTGCACCCATCATTCAGATATCCCCGCACAAAGTCAAGGACGTCGTATGACGGAAGGCGGGAAGTGGTTAACACGCTTTTTTTTTTTTTAACACAAAGTTGTCCATTTATACAATATTTCTAACACATAGCATGTATATACCAAAAATGACCCCCCAAAATAGATTCTCCTACTATTCCTGAGTACGGCGATACCACATGTGTGAGACTTCCACAGCCTGGCCACATACAGAGGCTGGGTACGGCTGAGCATGGCTGGGTATTGCAGAGTATCGCCGAGTATGACTGGGTATGGCAGAGTATGGCTGGGTATCACCGAGTATTGCAGAGTATGGCTGGGTATCACCGAGTATTGCAGAGTATGGCTGGGTATCACCGAGTATTGCAGAGTATGGCTGGGTATGGCAGAGTATGGCTGGGTATGGCAGAGTATTGCGGGTTATGGCAGAGTATTGCAGATTTTTGTGGGGTATTGCAGAGCATGGCTGGGTATGGCAGAGTATGGCTGGGTATCACTGAGTATTGCAGAGTATAGCTGGGTATTGCGGGATATTTCAGGGTATTGCAGGGTATGGCAGAGTATTGCGGGGTATTCCAGGGTATGGCAGAGTATTGCGGGGTATTGCAGGGTATGGCAGAGTATTGCGGGGTATTCCAGGGTATGGCAGAGTATTGCGGGGTATTGCAGGGTATGGCAGAGTATTGCGGGGTATGGCAGAGTATCGCAGGGTATGGCAAAGTATTGCGGGGTATGGCAGAGTATTGCGGGGTATGGCAGAGTATTGCGGGGTATGGCAGAGTATTGCGGGGTATGGCAGAGTATTGCGGGGTATTTCAGGGTATTGCAGGGTATGGCAGAGTATTTCGGGGTATTGCAGGGTATGGCAGAGTATTGCGGGGTATTGCAGGGTATGGCAGAGTATTGTGGGGTATTCCAGGGTATGGCAGAGTATTGTGGGGTATTCCAGGGTATGGCAGAGTATTGTGGGGTATTCCAGGGTATGGCAGAGTATTGTGGGGTATTCCAGGGTATGGCAGAGTATTGTGGGGTATTCCAGGGTATGGCAGAGTATTGCGGGGTATGGCAGAGTATTGCGGGGTATTCCAGGGTATGGCAGAGTATTGCGGGGTATGGCAGAGTATTTTGGGGTATTGCAGGGTATGGCAGAGTATTGCGAGGTATTGCGGGGTATGGCAGAGTATTGCGGGGTATGGCAGAGTATTGCGGGGTATTGCAGGGTATGGCAGAGTATTGCGGGGTATGGCAGAGTATTGTGGGGTATTGCAGGGTATGGCAGAGTATTGCGGGGTATTGCAGGGTATGGCAGAGTATTGCGGGGTATTCCAGGGTATGGCAGAGTATTGCGGGGTATTGCAGAGGGAATTGCAGAGTATTGCACAGCATTGCAGGGCATGCAGAGTAGTAGGGATGGCTGAGCATGGATGGATGGATGGCTGGATGTCTCTGTGCAGCGCTGTGGGCACTACAGATGCAGCCCACAACGCTGCAGCCATCCATCCATCCGCCTCTTCGGTCACTGTGTACCGATCGGTACACAGGAGGGGAGGAGAGGGGGAGGAGAGGAACCGGCGTCATCAGATGACGCCGGTTTGTTTACATGTGATCGCTCCGTCATTTGACGGAGCGATCACATGGTAAACGGCCGCGATCAGCGGCCATTTACCGGGATCTGTGATGCGCCGGGTCCTGTGGATCACGGATGCTCTCGAGGGGGGGCGCGAGAGCAGAATTCTGGGAGGACGTCCCTGGACGTCCTCCCAGAGTTAAACAACCGCCCTGTAGCCGTCATTTGGCTATGGGCCGGTTGTTAAGTGGTTAAAACACCATGCTAGACCAATATAAGCATGCAATGAAGATTACACCCGGAGTTCAGTTTTAGGAACTTCACCCTTATCTTAAAAATTACAACAAAGGCACCTTTAGAAATGTTTAGTAATGAAAATCTGCAATCAGATATGTATAGATAGTTGCAGGCTTTTTATTATTTGGATATCTTAGCTTTTTTCCTCTTCATTATTCTCACAGTGGATATTTTTACTAAGGGCAGATTAATCCATCTCCCTTTATTTCCTGGAACTCAGGTCTGCCTCCTGGAACATGAGACCTGATGGGGAAGACACTGGTATAGATACTGGAATGTAGCCTTCCCAGCATGCATCTGTGATGCCCTTGTTACATCACCAGTGCCTCACTTAACCAGGAAGTGGAAAAACATTATTTGTAGATGTAGCCTGGTCCTGGCTAACTTTGCCTGCGTCATTGTGGGACATTCTGTAACACCAGCTGTAGTGAGCCTGTTTCCATCTAGTGTTCAACCTGGACACTGTTTCATATTCCCCTTGAATGCAGAGGAAGCAGAGACCACAGCTGAGCACAGAGGATCATCGGATATTTGGTCTGAGGAGCCAGGATTTGCATTGAAGCCAGACTGCTGCAGACTACAAATTCCAGCTAGCAGGGAAAGAAAAAAATGCTCAGTAAGGACATAAGTAGCATGGGCCAGGGAGGTGTCTTTCTCTTTGGACCACAGCCTACAGCTGAGAGCAGGGACCTGGCCGTTCTGGAGGATGCTAGACGGTGTGCAGCATCTCCAGTAAGTGAGCGAGCGAGCAGATCCACCATTGCCAACTCCCTGTCGGCCTAGTGACTGTCAGGGGTCACTGTCATCGTCACCAGTCCAGACCCAGCTGAATCCCAGCATCACCAGGTGCACGACCAGGCATCACTGGTTGCAGATTCTTCTAAATCCTGTTCCTGGACATCCCATTCCCTTGAGCCTTAGTATCATCAGGATTGAAGTCCACCCTATGTACACCCAACAAAGACACTGCATGCAGACACCTTTATCCCATCTCTTTACATGAAAGCTTCCAAAAGAAACACTTTGCACATGTTATTCTTTATTGCTGGTCACCATTGCACAGCAATCCCCCTGGGCCCTTGTTGAGCTAGCTGAAGAGCAACACCACAAGGACTGCTCAACTTTTCTTCCCCTCCCCACTTAAAGGACCCAGTGCATAACATCGGCACACATTTAGGGGAACTCTACTCATATATTCATTATTGCATTTCTTACAAATTGTAGTGTTATAATTGTGCTACACACTTTCTGGGCCTGTAGTGCAACAATTTGAAGGGAGAAGGCTGACACAGAAAAAGTTCATTCTCTTACCTTTCATACTTGGGGTCATAAGTTCTTTCAGGACTTATTGGTCACTACTGTTTGATTTTTTGTGATTTTTCTTTGCATTGCATATCCTCTGTATCCTTACTAAGAAAAAAGTTGAATGTTTAAAGATATTTGTCTAAGCCATTAATGTTCTTATCAGCTTTAAGAATCTTAAGTAGACTACATGTTTACTTTGCTACAGTCTGGTGCCTGTGTACTTGCATTACCACTTTGAAACACATCCGAACCCAGGGTGTCAGAGGTGTCGAGTGGCTTGCACGGTTGGGAAAACCTTTAGAGACAATCATTTTCTAGCGGCCCTCACAGGAGTGGCGCTCCATAAGTAAAAGTAAAAAATATTTGTTTAACCAGTTGACGACCAGCTGCCACAGTTATACTGCCGTACAGTGGCTGAGCTGAGTGAATTGATGCATTGGTATGTCGGTTTGTGTACTGGCTTTTGCAGGAGTACCACGGGAGCTCGCCCGCGGGTCCAACGGACTCGATGTCCGCTGGCCACCCGCGATCGTGGGAAAGAGAGGCAGATAGGGGATCTGCCTTTGTAAACAAGGCGGATCCTCATTCTGATAGGGAGGAGAGAAAGATTAGCAGTTCCTAGTTTTTAGGAACACCGATCACTCTCAACTCCCAGTGAGCCCATCCCCCTAACAGTTATAAAGCACCTCCCTGGGGAACACTTAACCCTTTGATCACCAATAGTGTTAACCCCTTCCCTGCCAGTGCCATTTATACAGTGATCAGTGCATTTTTATAGCACTGATCACTGTATTGGTGTCACCAAAAAGTGTCACTTAGGGTCAGATTTGTCACAATGTCGCAGATTGCCGCCATTACTAGTAAAAACAATAAAAAAAAATTAAAAGTCCCTAAATCTTTCCCCTATGTTGCAGACGCTATAACTTTTGTGCAAACCAATCAATATACGCTAATTGCAATTCTTTTTTTACCAAAAATATGTAACAGAATAAATATTGGCCTAAACTGATGAATACAGTTTTTTTATTTTTTGTTTTGGATATGTATTATAGCAGAAAGTAAAAAATATTGGTTTTCTTTGAAAATTGTTGTTTTTTTTTGTTTATAGCGCAAAAAATAAAAATCGCTGAGGTGACTTAATACCACCAAAAAGAAAGTTTTGTTATTTGTGGGAAAAAAGGACAGCAATTTTGTTTGGATACAGCGTTGCACGACCGCACAACTGTCAGTTAAAGGAATTCAGTGCAGTATTGCAAAAAATGGCCTGGTCAGGAACTGGGTAAATCCTTCTGGCGCAGAATGATGATTTCATATCAGCATGCAGAGCTGCATGCTGATGTGATTTTCAGTGAAAGGGGGGAAAGTCCACTTTAGGCTGCAGAGAGACAGCTGTTAACTGATATTTTAGCTTGGTGATCACTTAATATGTTAGAGCAAGTAGATATTAGAGAGAAAACACATGGACAACAATTGCAGAGAAGGAAAATTACAGTACTAGGGTAGCAATGACTGTAAATTCTGTAACTTCCCTTACTAATATCTCAGTTCATAACGAAATAAAACACCAACACAAACCATGCTAATAGCAATCACCCAGAGAAAATTAAGCCAGAAATTTTCTTTTTCCAGAGAAGTTTTATTAACGCCTCACAAAAATGACAATACACTTATGTGACCATCATGAAATTACAACCTATTCATACAGACTGGCAGGTATTGACATTCAAAGGGACTTTTTACAGAGAGGCACAGAAGACAGCAATGATGGAGATGAAACAAAGGCTGACTGGCAGCTTTTGGCAAAGGGGACAAGTACAACCCAGAGGCCCATGGTGCAGCGACTCAGCCCCCTTCCACTCTTCCCTCTTCCCTGCCACCTCCTGTCCTATATCCCAGGCTTATGCTCTACTCCAGGTACTCTCTGCTCAGTGGGCAGGCTCCTGAACTGGCTGGCAGGGGGAGTCAGGGGCTGCAAGGGGAGCCGGAGCAACTCGATTAGGGCTGGACAGGGTAGGAGAGCCTCTGGTGGGGCATAAAACAGCCTCTGCTGGGACACGGCACACACCATCCATACCAGGGTGAGGGGGGGTGGGGGTGGCCTGCACTCTGTCCTCGTCCTCATCTCGCACTCAGTAAGACACTGTTTTGCTTGTGTCTATCTAGCAAGGTTACTTTGTGGTATAAGCAAGGAAACTAAGACCTGTGCAGTGTGTAAATGTGCTTTTACTATACAAAAATGTTGTACATACAAAACTATTACAATATTAGGAATACAAATCAAGACTGACAATTATCTATAACAAGCGAAATGTTTAGCAAATAAACAGCCTATGGTCTATAACAGTAGAAATACACTTAAAAGTTACTTAACTCCGGTTACTGTATGTCTGTGATCTCCATTGACAAAGATTCATCTGGAGATCAGGTACCTTCTTGCATGATGAGTGGCTTCAGGTGTTAAAGCATGACAAGTGGCTTTTGGTGTTAATCCATGTTAAAGTCCCTTTTATTTAAGTCATAATAAGTCCTTTTGTATGTATCAGCATGTTCACAATGGTTACAAACTCAATTACCTTAACAACCAACTAACCTACATCTCGGTAGCTTCAGTTTGAAAGGCACTCTCTTACCTGTTTACTGTAGCTTTAGAGACAATGGCCTATTTAAACTGTCAATTGAATACAACAATGGTATCTACATTCCCATTGTATCCAACAGCATTTGTTTAAGGAGTTCTGTGTTTGAATGCTGTTCCAGTCTTTATAATGAAAAAATCATATTTTATATTAAACGCAACACAGACACTGGTGAGGATGTTTTGCTCCTCTTCATCAGGAAGCCTTTAGGCATAGGCGTGCCTAGCTTATTGCATTAGAGTGTACACCCCTCACATTTTTGTAAATATTTTATTACATCTTTTCATGTGACAGCACTGAAGAAATTACACTTTTCTACAATGTAAAGTAGTGGGTGTATAGCTTCTATAACTGTAAATTTGCTGTCCCCTCAAAATAACTCACACAGCCATTAATGTCTAAACCACTGGCAACAAAATTGAGTACAATTTCACCTCTAAGTGAAAATGTCCAAATTGGGCCCAAAGTGTCAATATTTTGTATGGCCACCATTATTTTCCAGCACTGCCTTAACTTTCTTGGGCATGGAGTGCACAAGAGCTTCACAGGTTGCTACTGTAGTCATCTTCCACTCCTCCATGACATGCATGTCTCCAGACCTAAACCCTATTGAGCATCTGTGGGGCATCCTAAAACGGAAGGTGGAGGAGCACAAGGTCTCTAACATCCACCAGCTCCGTGATGCCATTATGGAGGAGTGGAAGAGGACTCCAGTGGCAACCTGTGAATCTCTGGTGATCTCCATGCCCAAGAGGGTTAAGGCAGTGCTGGAAAATAATGGTGGCCACACAAAATATTGACATTTTGGGCCCAATTTGGACATTTTCACTTAGGGGTGTACTCACCTTTGTTGCCAGCGGTTTAGACATTAATGGCTGTGTGTTGAGTTATTTTGAGGGAAAAGCAAATTTAATAAAGGCATTTGATTTTGAGTGCGGCTGTCCAGAATCCTCCTTTCGTCCAAATACAAGCTGTACACTCACTACTTAACATTATAGCAAAGTGTAATTTCTTCAGTGTTGTCACATGAAAAGATATAGTAAAATATTTACAAAAATGTGAGGGGTGTACTCACTTTTGTGAGATACTGTATATATATATATTTGTAGCGCCACCCCTGTTAGGGCTGGAAGATGACAGACCCCAAAGGTTTCACTGACCTTGTAAGCCTCCCGACACCTCTGACACCCTGGGTTTCAAAATTAATATGCAATTACACAGACAAACGACTGTAGAACAGTAAACAAATATTTTACTTATGATTCTTAAAGATGATAAGAACAAGAATGGCTTAGGCAAATATCTTTCAGTGTTAAACTCTTATGCCGCGTACACACGATCAGACTTTCCAACGGGAAATGTTCGATGTGAGCCTGTTGTCGGAAAGTCCAACCGTGTGTATGCTCCATCGAACATTTGCTGTCGAAAAGTCGGAAAGTCCATTCGTGTGTACGCGACATGCTCTGAATCAAGCAGAAGGAGCTGCACTGGCTTGTCGTACATGTTGTACCTCACTGCGTTCTTACGTTTGGAATTTTGGGCCAACATTTGTGTGACCTTGTGTATGCAAGACAAGTTTGAGCCGACATCCTTCGGAAAAAAATCCACGGTTTTGTTGTCGGAAAATCCGATCGTGTGTACGGGGCATAACTCTTGGTAAACGTGCAAATAGTATGCAGTGAAAAGAAAATCACAATAAGTCAAACAGTAGTAACCAGTAGGTCCTGAAAGAACCTATAAGCCCAGGTATAAAAGGGAAGAGAATACTCTTCCTTGTGTCAGACTGCTCCCTTCAAATCCTGATGCCATGGGCCTAGCAAGTTTGTGGCACAATTATAAAACAAGTTACAAGAAATGCAATAATTAATCTTTGAATAGAGTTCCCCTTAATGTGTGCAGATATTGTGCACAGAGAGTCCTTTAAGCGGGGGGGGGGGGGAGTGGAGGATTCCCTGTGGTGTAGATTTTCAGTGTGTTCAGCTAGCTCAACAAGGGCCCAGAACAATTGCTGTGTAGTAGCAACCAGCAACAGAAAATAGCATGTGCAAAGTGTTTCCTTCTTGAGGCTTTTTTGTAAAGAGATGGAATAAAGGTGTCTGCATGCAGTGTCTTTGTGTGGTGTACACAGGGTGGGCTTCTGCCCGCTCACCAAACCGGATGATACCAAGGCTCAAGGGAATAGGATGTCCTGGAACAGGCTCTTGAAGAATCTGCAACCAGTGAAGGATGCCTGGCCATTCACCTAGCAACGCTGGGATTCTTCTGTAACTGTACTGACGATTAAAGTTACTAGTGACAGTCACTCAGTCAACAGGTAGATGGCAAAGGTGGATCTGCTTGCTTACTCGCTGGAGGCTCTTCACACCTCCTAGGCTGCAGAACCTGCTCACAGTCCCAGCAGTGACCGGGTCCCTGCTCTCAGCTGAAGGCTGTGGTCCCAGGAGAAAGCCTTTTCACTGGACCAGGCTTTTTATGTCCTCACTCAGCATACTTCTCTCTCTCTCCTAGCTGGCTGGAACTTGTAGTCTGCAGCAGTCTGGCTCCAATGCAAACCCTGGCTCCTCAGATCCCATATCCCACGATCAATCCCCTGCTCTCAGCTGTGGTCTCTGCTTGCTCTGCATTTAGATGATGATGACACAGTGTCTAGACTGAACATTAGAGGGAAGCAAGCTCACTGCAGATGGTGTTACAGAATGTCCCACGATGACACAGACAAAGTTAGCCTGGCTACATACTTACTTGCTTTGTGTAATAGCATTGGGCAAACGGTTCGGGCCAAGCAACGGATGAGTCATCAGCTGTCAGCGGGCTAAGAAAAAGAAAAAAGGCATCCAAATCCATACTAGACCCTTATCTGAGCATGGAGCCTGGCAGGCCAGAGAGCAGGGGGACAAGAGAGCCCCCCCACTCCTGAACCATATCAGGCCACAAGCCCTCAACATGGGGCATGTGCAAGCACCTTGTACCCATGTTTATGGGGACAAGGGCCTCTTCCCCACAACCCTGACCGGGAGACAAGGGCCTCTTGATGGGAGCAAGGGCCTCTTCCTGACAACCCTGGGGACCCTGAGGAAGATACATCGCATTCCCGGTATCGACACGCGATGGGGAGGGGACAGAACGGTGCACGAGACAGTAGATCAGTCTCAGCAAGGAAAGGACACAGTAGTTCAGCGGACACAGCGTTCCCTTTGGTCTTGTAAAGAGTGGTGCATTGTAGCACCCCCGCAATGTGAGTACCCTATATAAGGGGTTAATGTTTAATAATAGAGTTTAAATGATATCACACTATCTAGTCTCTCTTATTATATACATGTGGAAAACGTGCCAGCAACCAGCCCAGGATCCCAGCATAAACACTGAACCCAGAGGTGGTTCATATGCGTGCTTTGACCAAGATTAACTGCAAGGTCACACGCTCTAAGGTGAGCGCATATACAGAAGGAGGAGCACCTGAGTGGACACAAGGACACACTTGCTATCACCAGTTTTTTGGATTTGATTTTTTTGAATGGACTTTATATATAATTTTATATCAGCGCATGTTTTCACATGAACTTGACAACATAGCACTTTGCATATAAGCACTTTTAGTGCACTGGAACACGTTTGTGTAGACAATTTGAGCACTTATATAACAGACTTTCTTTTATGACAGATGATGATATTATAGGATTATGATATTATAATAATATATTATTTTACATGTTGCATTGCACAGAGTCACTTTATTGATAATTAGTTTGTTACTAGAGCACTTTATATATTGGTGGACAGCCATTTTTAGGTCTCTCCAGAGATGCTCAATTGGGTTTAAGTCAGGGCTCTGGCTGGGCCATTCAAGAACAGTCACGGAGTTGTTGTGAAGCCACGCCTTCGTTATTTTAGCTGTGCGCTTAGGGTCATTGTCTTGTTGGAAGGTAAACCTTTGGCCCAGTCTGAGGTCCTGAGCACTCTGGAGAAGGTTTTCTTCCCTGTACTTGGCTGCGTTCATCTTTCCCTCGATTGCAACCAGTCGTCCTGTCCCTGAAGCTGAAAAACACCCCCACAGCATGATGCTGCCACCACCATGCTTCACTTTGGGACTGTATTGAACAGGTGATGAGCAGTGCCTGGCTTTCTCCACACATACTGCTTAGAATTAAGGCCAAAAAGTTCTATCTTGGTCTCATCAGACCAGAGAATCTTATTTCTCACCATCTTGGAGTCCTTCAGGTGTTTTTTTAGCAAACTCCATGCGGGCTTTCATGTGTTTTGCACTGATGAGAAGCTTCCGTCGGGCCACTCTGCCATAAAGCCCCGACTGATGGAGGGCTGCAGTGATGGTTGACTTTCTACAACTTTCTCCCATCTCCTGACTGCATCTCTGGAGCTCAGCCACAGTGATCTTTGGGTTCTTCTTTACCTCTCTCACCAAGGCTCTTCTCCCCCGATAGCTCAGTTTGGCCGGACAGCCAGCTCTAGGAAGGGTTCTGGTCGTCCCAAACGTCTTCCATTTAAGGATTATGGAGGCCACTGTGCACTTAGGAAGCTTAAGTGCAGCATACATTTTTTTGTAACCTTGGCCAGATCTGTGCCTTGCCACAATTTTGTCTCTAAGCTCTTCGGGCAGTTCCTTTAACCTCATGATTCTCATTTGCTCTGACATGCACTGTGAGCTGTAAGGTCCTTTATAGAGAGGTGTGTGGCTTTCCTAATCAAGTCCAATCAGTATAATCAAACACAGCTTGACTCAAATGAAGGTGTAGAACCATCTCAAGGATGATCAGAAGAAATGGACAGCACCTGAGTTCAATATATGAGTGTCACAGCAAAGGGTCTGAATTGGAGCTGCACAATTAATCGTCAAGAATCGTTATCGTGATTAATCGTCAAGAATCGTTATCGCGATCTTGACTAAAGTGTTTCACAATTCTTTCTATGCAAAGAATTCTCTCTGCTCTTCTGAAGTCACAGCCCTCAAAAGAAAAGAAGAGAAAAACCGGGCAGTCTGCCAAGAAACAAAACATTCTTTATCAGTTGAACTTAAGTATAAACATTTGTTAATGGAATAGACTTCCTGTGTAAGTGAGGAAAGTTTAACCACTTAAACACTAAACCTTTTTCTGACATTTGTTGGTTTCAAGTTAAAATCATTTTTTTTTTTGCTAGAAAATTACTTAGAAAACCCAAACATATATATTTTTTTAGTAGACACCCTAGAGAATAAAATGGTGGTTGTTGCAATATTTTATGTCACACCGTATTTGCGCAGCGGTCTTTCAAATGCAATTTTTTTGGAAAAATTACTTTAATGAATTAAAAAAAAAAATCTAACCAGTAACGTTAGCCCATTTTTTTTTGTATAATGTCAAAGATTTTACGTTTACGCGAGAATCGTGAGAGAATCGTGATCTTTTTATTCTAAGCAAAAAAATTGTGATTCTCATTTTGGCCAGAATCATGCAGCTCTAGTCTGAATACTTAGAACCATGTGATATTTCAGTTTTTCTTTTTTAATAAATCTGCAACAATGGCAACAATTCTGTGTTTTTCTGTAAAGATTGGGTGCTGTGTGTACATTAATGAGGAAAAAATTAACTTAAAACACTACAAAGGTTTTTGACAAGTCCTTTATTAAAAAAAAATGCCCCCAATGTAGATCCTTCATCAACCATGATGCCCATCACACCGCCGGACCCCCCAAAAAAGCTCCACCCACAACGAAGGCTGACCATCAAATACCTACTCTGCCGGAGGACAGTTCTTAAATAGTTAAGAGGTGGGCTCACCTGGTGGCCTGCCCCTTGTGATATTACCAACTGTTGCATGCTGGGTTAGTGACATCACAAGGGGACAGGACCACCAGGTGACTTCACCAAGTGGCTTTGCCAACTACCTATTTAAGAACTGTCACCCGGCTGAGGAGGCATTCGGCGGTAGGCTGCAAATGAGTGCAAAGCAGGTTTTATTTTGAGGTTCGGTGGTGCGGCAGGCTTAGTGATTGATGATGGATCTACATGGGGGCACATTTTTTTTATTTTTAATTTTTTTTAATAAAGGACTTGTCAAAAACTTGTCTACTGTTCTTATTTATTTTTGACAGTTGTTTGGTGAATGAGTAGGGGTACAATTTTCCTCACAGTCACAGACACTCCTAAACATTGTGGACAGCCTTCCCAGAAGAGTTGAAGCTGTTATAGCTTAAAAAGGGTGGGCCAACTCAATAATAAACCCTACAGACTAAGACTGGGATGCCATTAAAGTTCATGTGTGTGTAAAGGCAGGGAATCCCAATACTTTTGGTAATATAGTGTATATTCAGAGACATCTGTTTTTCTGTGTCCTTTTATTCCTACGCCCCAAAATAAAAATCTAGAGTGGTATGCATTATTATAGCTAAATCCATATATTGGTTCACCAGATCAAAATACAGAGATGCTGAGTGTCACTGTTTATTCTTTAAGGGGTATGCCAAATCACAACTCATGACCATCCCCATGGTCTACTTTCCCAACCATGACCAGATTTCTTTCTTTGAAAATGTCTTGGACACACTGTCTTCTTTTGCTGCAGGGATTATAATCTTGGGGGATGCCACCAGTCAAGCCAGACATCTCTTTACATTGGCAAGACGGCATATTAAATACTCATTGCATCTGTACCAATCGGTGAATGTTCTGCATGCACCATCCCTCCACTAAAGATTTAAAATATTTCTTATGAACCTATGGCTCATACACATGTATAGATTTGTTATATATCCAACATTGTTATCTGCAACTGGCCACCTCCTCTAGAAACATAACCCTATCAGATCCTATCCAATTACAGTCACTCTCTCTTTGTGCCCAACTTTTCTTACCATATTTAACTGGAGACTCAATGATTCACTCCTACAAGATCCCCTAGTGCAGGCAGACTTGACATGGGAGTTAAAGACTCAGCTTTTTTTCCCCCTCTCAATGGAAATTGTAGCCGGGTTTTGAGAATAATATGCCAAGTTGTATGACCTTCACCCTGATAATCTATCGGCCCAGTCAGAGGCCTACTTCCTTACAATCAGGGACTAAATTATTAAATCAGGTCTTCCTTTAGATAGTCACACAGACAGCCCAATCCTTAGAGGCCCCAATCAATTCTTTTGAATTCCTAGCTACTGTTGAATCTACCAAGCCAGGTAAGGCCACAAGACCTGACAGTTTGACTTTGGTTTACTTCAAAAGGTTTTGAGCCATTTTAGCAATACGTTTTAAATGCTCACATTGCCATAGTACCTAAAGATGGTAAATATAGCCAGCATTATTTGATTTATAGGCCAGTCTCACTCCTCAATATGGATCTGAAGTTGCTTGCAAAGATCCTGGCAAACAGATTGATTCTGCACCTCCAATGGATCATACACTGGGACCAGGTGGGCTTTATGTGCACTCCGCAGCCTTACCATGGTACTATTAGGGCAATTCATATAGTCTACTTGGCCTTATCAAACCCCGACTGCATGTTTCTCCTTTTCACTGACAACAGAGAAGGTGTTTGCCAGGGTTGATTGCGCTTTTATCTGTTCCACAATGGAGTTCATAGATCTGGGCCCACATATGAGAACATGGATTAATTCTTTATACTCTGTGCTCTTTGTTAAGGTTAGAGTGAACAGGGTTCATTCTGCAATCTTTCTTATACCTGATGGGATGTGTCAGGTATGCCCGCTTTACCCACTGATTCTTATATTAACTTCGGAACCCTTTCTCAGGTATGTCCGGGCCAACCCCAACATTGGCAAAATTATGGTTGGATGTTGTGTACATAAAATCTTTATATATGCTGACAACCTCCTTTTCTTCCTGAGCAAGCTAGACAAAACCCTTCCTAATCTCATTTTGAAACTTACCGCATATGGCGATCTCTCAAATTTTCATATAAATTTCCAAAAACCTGGAACCCTACATCAAACTCTCTCAGGTTGTACCGTGTCTTTTACAGACCTCCTTCCCTTTTTACTGGGCCCCCTTTCTAATATTACTACTTAGCCATTCAATTGTCCAAAGACCTGTCCCATTTGTTTGCCTTTTAATTTTAAACCCTTGACTTCCAAAATAAGGTCTGATTTATTTTTATTGGGGTTCTCTCAGAAATCTCTTTCTTAGTTTGGGAAATATAATGCTATTAAACAAAACATTTTATCCTGTACTTATTCCAAACAATTCCAATTCACATACTGACACAATATTTCAAAGCTCCTCAATCGATGCTTAACAAATGTATTTGGTCTGCTAAGCCAATTCACTTACGGCACACCATACTATGCAGACCACAAGCGGACGGAGGGATTTCCCTACAAGACATATGACATACAACAACCTCACCATGGTCTAATGCCCTGTACACACGGTTGGATTTTCTGACGGAAAATGTGTGATAGGACCTTGTTGTCGGAAATTCCGACCGTGTGTAGGCTCCATCACATATTTTCCATCGGATTTTCCGACACACAAAGTTTGAGAGCAGGCTATAAAATTTTCCAACAACAAAATCCGTTGTCGGAATTTGCGATCGTGTGTATACAAATCCGACGCACAAAGTGCCACGCATGCTCAGAATAAATAAAGAGATGAAAGCTATTGGCTACTGCCCTGTTTATAGTCCCGACGTACGTGTTTTACGTCACCGCGTTCAGAATGATCGGATTTTCCGACAACTTTGTGTGACCGTGTGTATGCAAGACAAGTTTGAGCCAACATCCGTCTGAAAAAATCCTAGGATTTTGTTTTCGGAATGTCCGATCAATGTCCGACCGTGTGTATGGGGCATTAGTATCATTCTGATGTAAAAGGACCAAACAATGGGCTACAAGTGAGTTAGATGCTTCCCCTATTTTTCTCTGTCACTTTCACTTGTTACTCTCAATCTCACAACAATCTTTACCCCAAACTTACACAGGTGTCTTTACAATCCACAAACAATACCATTGCTGATGCAAATTTAAAATGAATCACAATTTTTTGTGCTTTTTATTACTTCCAAATATTCATAATTTGAGCCCAAAAAATGTGATATGTGTACCAACATCAGAAAGCAAAATGTAATTACCAAAAATTTGAGGGTAATATTCTACTCTCACCCACAAAAAAACACTAACTATTACAGAATAAATCAAGAAGAATAACTCTTAAGTAATGTAATTCCATCACCTGTATGGCCAAAGAAATGCAGTATTTATGTGTTTTTATGTGTAGTTATGTGTAGGAGGTTCTCACATATGGCAGCTCTGTGGCCTAGAGGTTAGAACTTCAAACTTCTGCTTAGTATCCCTGAGGGTCTGGGTTCAAATCCCAAACATGTTGCTTCATGTAGAGAAGTTGTCTCATCTCCCAGGTCCTATAACTATGTCTAAATGTAGCATTTATGTGTAGGAGGGTTCCACCACTATTGTAAGTCTTTTCCAGATACACTATTTAGCCAAAAGTATTGGGGCGCCTGCCTTTACACACACATGAACTTTAATGGCAGCCCAGTTTTAGTCCTAAGGGTTAAAATTTGATTTGGCCCACCCTTTGCAGCTAGAATAGCTTCTGAGAAGGCTGTCCACAAGGTTTAGTGTGCCTATGGGAATGTTTGTTCATTCTTCCAGAAGTGCATTTGTGAGGCCAGGCACTGATGTTGGATGAGAAGGCCTGGCTCGCAGTCTCTACTCTAATTCAGCCAAAGGGTGTTCTGTCGGGTTGAGGCCAGGACTCTGTGCAGGCCAGTCAAGTTTCTCCACCCCAAACTTGCTCATCCGTGTCTTTATGGACCTTGCTTTGTGCACTGGGGTGCAGTCATGTTGGAACAGGAAGGGGCTTTCCCCAAACTGTTCCCACAAAGTTGGGAGCATGAAATTGTCCAAAATTTGTTGGTATGCTGACGCCTTAAGAGTTCCCTTAAATGGAACTAAGAGGCCAAGCCCAACCCCGGAAACAACCCCACATCATAATCCCCCCTCCACCAAATCATTTGGACCCGTGCACAAAGCAAGGTTCATAAAGACATGGAAGAGTGATTTTGGGGTGGAGGAACTTGACTAGCCTGGACAGAGTCCTGACCTCAACACAACAGAACACCTTGGGGATGAATTAGAGAGGAGACTGTAGGTCAGGCCTTCTCATCCAACATCAGTGCCTGACCTCACAAATGAACTTGGAAGAATGGCCAGACATTCCCATAGACACACTCCTAATCTTTGTGGACAAGAAGAGTTGAAGCTGTTACAGCTGCAAAGGGTGGGCCAAATGAGTTTTGAACCAAATACTAATACTGGGATGCCATTACAGTTCATGTGCGTTTAAAGGCAGGCATCCCAATACGTAGGCCAATATATTGTATATTGCTTGTGACACTGAGCATGGCTATGGACTTAGGACTGGTTCACACCACAGAGATGCAGAGAACATGGGTGGGGATGCCTGGTGGGTAAGTGGGTAGCAGTTCTGTCTAGCAGCACCTGGGATGTTGGTTCAATTCCCCAACATGCTAATACTTGTGTTGAAGTTTATATGTTCTCCCTGTGTGTATTTCTCACCACAATCCAAAGACATGCTGGCATCATATTTGTCTTCTGTTGAAATAGGTTCTAATGTAAGAAAGTTAATTTTGGACTTTAGATTGGAAGCTCATTGCAGCCAGGGACTGATGTTAATGTTTATTAGCACTAATCATGCCCAGGGACTTGGACATTTCAAATTTTAGGGTTTACACTGCACAGGTGCATATGCTTAGAAAACTGTTTCTTTGTTTATGTGGATGCAAATGGACTTTGATCTTTGTCCTGCAGTTGGAGATTTGATGCACATAGCCAAGGGCTAACACAGTTGTGAATACTATTATGTGTTCCTGCTCATCAGGTACAATCACTTTAGACATACATTAAGAGACAGATTGAAAGATACTGGTGGTCGTGTACTTCTATTGGGTGTGTCAGTGTGCTAACAATACAACCTCTCTTATATAAAGGCCTGCAGTAGGGGGGTTTGTTTGGCCTGAGAAGGTCAGGTTTTTTGCTGTGATTTGTGGGGGGAGAAGGAATGATATTGTGTATATTGACAAATGCCCAACTAGGGAGATTTGATGAAATTCTTGTGCATTTTTTCAATCAAAAGTGGGTTTCTGCGGCCATGCTGTCAATGTTGTGCATGTATTGTTCCTGTCTGATCATGCAAACATCGTTTGGAAGCATCCGCTGACCTACTCTTTTTGATCTCATTGTTTAATCATGTACACCGAAATCTAGCTTCCAGCAGAACATGGTCACCAATGTATGTATGTGTGGATTGTGGGCTGGTGGTGGGTGTTTTGAATAAGTCTTTTGTAATATTATGTTGGAATGCTTTGTAAGTATGTTTCTATAATCTTGCAGATAAAAATGTGATGTGAGCAGGGCCCTTAAAATCCCATTGCTAAATGTAGCACCATATATCCTGTCCAAATTTTTATGAAGCTAGTAAATGAATGTAAATTTTTTTTTTTTTTTTTTTCCTGCTGGTAAAATGAAAGTACATTATTGAGCTTTGTTGTGGTATGTGTGTGGGTTTTTTTTTTTTTCTTCTACTTTTCTTTCTCTTTCATTTTTGTGGGTGGTGGTTTTGGGAAAGTGCAATATCTCTTATATTTCAATATGTATTTGTGCACCAAAAAACGAATCTCTTTTGCCCTGGTTCACATTGATGCTACTTTGAAATCGCGCTACTTCACTTGAAGTAGCGCGATTTCAAAGTAGCAAGGTCAGTGTGATTTCAGGTGCGACTTGATAGACATCTGTGTGGCTTCATACCCAAATGTCTATGGAAGTTGCACCAGAAATCGGCAAAAGTAGTGCAGGAACTACTTTAGCAAATTGGTGCGGCGCCACAAAAAAGTTGCATCGATTGGAACAGTGCCATAGCTGCCAATAGTCATGCGATTTGATCTCTCAAATCGCATTACAAATCGCTCCAATGTAAACCTCGGCTTCTGCACACCTGCAAGTTAATGATAAAGGTGGAATCTTTATATATAACAGCTGTGGAGAATTGCAGGTAATGAAGTCAGCTGGTGTATAGGCAGTGTTGTATGTGTCAGCTTTAGTTCACACTGGTGCGATTTGACATGTCAAAGCGGTGACAATTGCACTGTTTTAAGTGGTGCGACTTTGGGGTGCAATTTGTATTGATATCAGTACAGAAACCTGCACAGATGTCTCTGAAATTCCCCCTGCAGTCGGGACTGACATGCAGGAATGAAAGTGTGTGATTTCAGCTGAACGATTTCCTCCCTCTGTCAGTGTGAACCAGGGCTCAAACTGGGCCTTTTGTTTTTGTCATTCACCTGCTGCTAACCCAGGGATACCATTTCTTATCGAACACCTTTAAATATCATAAGTAGAAATACAAATTTGCATATCTGCAAATAAACAAAAATAATAACATTCTAATAGTGGTTGCGATCAAATATTCGCAGCAGCGATTAAAAGAGTGTGATTTCGCCTTCTGACCCAGAAATAAGTTATTGTAATCACACGGAAGTTCCTGTGCTGGACAGGATCTCCATCTAGGTGGACATGGCGAGGTCCCTCTTTTGCAAAGAGGAGGTGCTGCTCGTTTTCTGGATAAGGGTATGATATGTACTTGTGCTTAATCAATGTGGGGGTGGATGTGGTAGTTAGATTTGGTGTGGGTGGGGTTCATTGATTTGTTTGGCATCCCTGCACATTTGCTTCTGGCCCATGTGCACACATCACTTCCTGCATTTGTTCTGCTGATGTAAATGCAAGTATAAATGAGAGCTCCTTTCTATTAAAATATATGACTTGTTTCACAGTTGGGCGACTTTGGACCTCCGAGTAGCTTGACAAGTTGTACCCCCATGATTCTCAATGATAACTAGGGATGGGCCGAACATCCCCCCTGTTCGGTTTGCAGCAGAACATGCGAACAGACAAAAAATTTGTGCAAACACAGTTAAAGTCTATGGGACATGAACATCAAAAGTGCTAATTTTAAAGGTTAATATGCAAGTTATTGTCATAATAAGTGTTTGGGGACCCGGGTCCTGCCCAGGGGACATGTATCAATGGCAAAAAAGTTTTAAAAATAGCTGTTTTTCTCGGGAGCAGTTATTTTTATAATGCTTAAAGTGAAACAATAAAAGTGTAATATTCCTTTAAATTTCGTACCTGGGGGGTGTCTATAGTATGCCTGTAAAGTGGCGCATTTTTCCCATGGTTAGAACAGTCTGACAGCAAAATTACATTTCTAAAGGAAGAAAAAAGTCATTTAAAAGTGCTAGCGCTAGTGCCGGTGTTCTGCCGAGAAAGTTCCCGCAGGCGGATAAGTACTGCGCAGGCGCAGCTGAACACCTGTGAGTCAGCTGTACAGGGTGCCTGTAACAGGGCCCCTCACGGGCTTGATTCGCTCACCACGCTTCGGGCACAGCCTCGCTTCGTTCTGCATATTTTTAGTCTAACTCTATGTCCAGGTGGATGGTGGGGCTTGAACCTGGACTCAAGGCAGAATGTAATGTGCAGGTGCCGTGTAGAGCTCACCATCAGCTGTTCAACTTCGTAGACTTTAGGCGGCTCTGTAGTCGTTGGTACTGTGCAAGCGCAGCGCATGCGCAGTACAGGGGGGTCCTTATCCGCCGGGGGGAACTTTCTCGGCAAGACACTGGCTATTAATGAATTGTCTGACCCGACAATACACATAAAAGTTCATTGATAAAAACAGCCCGGGATTCCCCCACAGTCCATTACCAGGCCCTTTGGGTCTGGTATGAATATTAAGGGGAACCCCAAACCAAAATTTAAAAAAAAAAAATGCGTGGGGGTTCCCCCAAATTCCTCAACATTGGGAGGGTGCTTTGGGGTAGCCCCCCAAAGCACTTTGTCCCCATGTTTATGGGGACAAGGGCCTCATCCCCACAACCCTTGCCCGGTGGTTGTGGGGGTCTGCAGGTGGGGGGCTTATCAGAATCTGGAAGCCCCCTTTAACAAGGGGACCCCCAGATCCCGCCCCCCCTGTGTGAAATGGTAAGGGGGTACAAAAGTACCCCTACCATTTCACAAAAAAAGTGTTAAAAATGACAAGAGACAGTTTTTGACAATTCCTTTATTTAAATGCTTCTTCTTTCTTCTATCTTCTATCTTCCTTCGGTTTCTTCCTCCATCTTCTTCTGGTTCTTCCTCCGGTGTTCTCATCCGGCATCTTCCTCCGCAGCGTCTTCTTCCCTTCTTCTCCTTGGGCCGCTCCGCATCCATGAAGAACTGGATTTTGCAGGTTCGAGCCCCATTAACTTCCACTATTCCAGCATATGTGATCTGATAGGCATTATTGCCGCAAAAGCGCTGCTTTCCATTTGCATTAGCGCTGACTTTCTGAGAGTTGACGTCTTTCTGGTCTTTTTTGAGAGTTATTTTTTGGTACTGCAGGATCATTTTTTGGCGCTATAGTAAATGACCCCCTGAGTATGAAATTTTGATAATCAAAGTTTCTCAATGAACAGAAAAAAAAACACGATAGGTCGCTGGACTCCCGCTTTAAGTATTTTTCATTTTTTGATTATATTCAATGGATGTTTCATTAAATGTTTTTGGGTCTTTGCATATAGCATTTTCCAAACATATATTTTACTATATATATGCATATCCACTTTTACACACTTTTGTTTTTTTGTTTTTATCTTTTAGAATACTTAGTGGTGCTCTCACATTTAACCCCACATGTTAGCTATACACTAATCAACCCACTTCACCTATCAACTAACTCTAATTAGAGTAATTTATTCACAGGTTTGGGTCACATGTTTAATAAATATCAGTGTGCAGTTAATGTTTGTTTGTGGTTCTTTATGAATAAGCACTTTTAAAAGTGTGAAACGCGTCAGCTCCTGTGATCCGTTGTTTGCTGTGGCTTGTACTTTTTGGATTATTACCTCCATTTTTTTTTAATAAAGGCATTTGATTTTGAGTGCGGCTGTCCAGAATCTTCCATTCATCCAATTACCTATGCTTAGCCAGCACCTGCTGTTCCTGTTCTGAGGAGAGCTACATTTCCAGACACCCTTCCTAGAGCGGCATCTCTCTTTTCCTACAGCTTGCATAACAGTGTAAATTTGCTGTCCCCTCAAAATAACTCAACACACAGCCATTAATGTCTAAACTGCTGGAAACAAAGTGAGTACACCCCTAAGTGAAAATGTCCAAATTGGACCCAAAGTGTCAATATTTTGTGTGGCTACCATTATTTTCCAGCACTGCCTTAACCCTCTTGGGCATGGAGTTCACTAGATCTTCACTGGTTGCCACTGGATTCCTCTTCCACTCCTGCATGATGACATATCGGAGTGGGTGGATGTTAGTGACCTGTCGCTCCTCCATCTTAGATTTGAGGATGCCCCACAGATGCTTAATAGGATTTAGGTCTGGAGACATGCTTGGCCAGTCCATCACCTTTACCCTCAGCTTCTTTAGCAAGGCAGTGGTCATCTTAGAGGTGTGTTTGGGGTCGCTATATTAGAATACTGCCCTGTGGCCCAGTCAGAAGGGAGGGGATCATGCTTTGCTTCAGTATGTCACAGTACATGCTGTCATTCATGGTTCCCTCAATGAAATGTAGCTCCCCAGTGTGGGCAGCGCTCATGCAGTTCCAGACCATGACTCTCCCACCACCATGCTTGACTGTAGGCAAGACACACTTGTCTTTGTACTCCTCCACACACGCTTGACACCATCTGAACCAAATAAGTTTGTCATGGTCTCATCAGACCACAGGACATGGTTCCAGTAATCCATGTCCTTAGTCTGCTTGTCTTCAGCAGACTGTTTGCGGACTTTCTTGTGCATCATCTTTAGAAGAGGCTTCCTTCTGGAAGGACAGCCATGCAGACCAATTTAATGCAATATGCGGCGTATGGTCTGAGCACTGACAGGCTGACCCCCACCCCTTCAACCTCTGAAGCAATGCTGGCAGCACTGATACGTCTATCTCCCAAAGACAACCTCTGGATATGATGCTGAGCACATGCACTCAACTTCTTTGGTCGACCATGGCAAGGCCTGTTCTAAGCGGAACCTGTCCTGTTAAACTGCTCCTGTTAAACCGCTGTATGGTCTTGGCCACTGTGCTGCAGCTCAGTTTCAGGGTCTTGGCAATCTTCTTATAGCCTAGGCCATCTTTATGTAGAGCAACAATTTTTTTTTTTCAGATCCTCAGAGTTCTTTGCCATGAGGTGCCACGTTGAACTTCCAGAGACCAGTATGAGGGAGTGAGAGCGTTAACACCAAATTTAACACACCTGCTCCCCATTCACACCTGAGACCTTGTAACACTAATGAGTCACATGACATCAGGGAGGGAAAATGGTTAATTGGGCCTAATTTGGACATTTTCACTTAGGCGTGTACTCACTTTTGTTGAGAGTGGTTTAGACATTAATGGCTGTGTGTTGAGTTATTTGGAGGGGACAGCAAATTTACACTGTTATACAAGCTGTACACTCACTACTTTACATTGTAGCAAAGTGTAATTTCTTCAGTGTTGTCACATGAAAAGATATAATAAAATATTTACAAAAATGTGAGGGGTGTACTCACTTTTGTGAGATACTGTAATTTTTACCTGCAAACCAATTCCAGCTACAGAGGTTTTTGGAAGAGGGTAGGTGGGAATCTATCATTGATATCCAATCCTTGGTTACCCATTCCCTCCGGCTGCCATTCTGGCAGGCACTTCAAATTAAACACTGTCTTCTATTAACTATTAGAAGATCTAATATGCAGATAGGGTCAGCATATCCCAGAAATGTAGGTGTCTCCCTCAATGGCCCAGTGGTTTTCTATGGTTGACGAGTAAGGATGAGTCCGATGTTACGTTCGACTCGAACTTCGGGTGTTTGCCCGTTCTCCGCATTTAGAACATTGAGGCATTCGAGGTAAATTTGATCGCCCGTGGAAAGCCCCACAATGAACGGCGAGACCGTCAATGCACTGCGAGAATGCAGTGCATTGACGGCTGCTGATTGGCCAAAGCATGCACCTGACCTGCATGCTTTGGCCAATCACAGCGAGCTCTGCTGTGAAAGCCATGATCGGCCAAAGGCAGGGTGTCTTTGGCCAATCATGGCTCAGGGGGCTGAGTCCACGCCCCACACTATGTTAGGCTGCTTACATAGCGGCCGTACATATTTTTATGAATGAGAGCAGATAAATGACATTTGTAAAGGAAAAAATTTAATTCAAATCTGCTTGCGGCCGTGATGGATCCCGGCAATATAGATAAAAATCATTGAAAAAAATGGCATAGGTTTCCCCCCCAGTCCATTACCAGGCCCTTTGGGTCTGGTATGGGTATTAAGAGAAATGCACCAAATTTTTTTTTAAAAATGGCTTGGGGGTCCCCCCTAAAATCCATACCAGGGCCTTAAGACCAGGACGAGAGAGCGCCCCCCTTGAATCGTACCAGGCCACATGCCCTCAACTTGTGGAGGGTGTTTTAGGGTCCAAGGGCCTCTTCCTCACAAACGAGCTGGTGGTAAGTAGGCTTTGGTTTTTTCCTGGGAATTCCCCAGACTTTGTTGATACCTGTTTTAGCCTTTTAATCCCGCTTACTGTGATAGCCAGCTATAGATGAGGGTGGTGGCAAGCTTTTGTTATCACGTGTGTGTTTGTAGTGGTCCAAGAACGCACCAACAACTTTGCAGCCATTGTGCTATTGCTGGGTATTTGGTGTGCTCCTGTACCTTTAAAGAGGGGTGGGCTCCCCTTCAGTCCACCTGCCCTCATTTATCCATCAGAATGCATGTGCCTCCACTGTGGGGACACTCATATTTTAGTGTTAGGACCACAGATACCAGGGTGCCGTGATGTGGCTCTGTGGCTCACGCATGCGTTTGCAAATGCATGCGGACTAAACCCCTGTTTCTCAAGTCGTCTTCCAGGACGGCACCCTGAGAGATGACTGGTCCTCCTGACAGGAAACACAATCAAGAAAGAGGTTAAAAACCCCGCCCCTCCCTGCACTCCTCAGTTTTTGATTGTGTTTCCCCACAGCAAAACAGTTTGTTTTTTTCTAATAGACTGAAGGCTGTGGGCTGGAAGTCTCCCCCTGGGCGCCAGACTGCAGGTTTTTGGAAAACCTTTGGGTCTGGTAGGTCTTGCCCTTCCCGGGGGGTTAGTTTCCCCTATTTTCTCAGGGGGGCAATGAAGAGCTCCCCATGAGAACTGGAGGACCCTGGGCACTGTGAGTCTCCAGAACTCCAGAGACCATGTTCCTGCTCCCCCCTCTCCTTACCTCATGGTTTTAAGAGAGGATTTGCCACATCTGCCTGTTTTTCTGCTGTTGCAGGTCTGTGCTGGGTCTCCTGGCTGCCTCAGCGCCGGCGGCTGTGTGTATGTTCGGTGCCATTTTGCGGTGGTCATTTCTGGGAGGAAATGACGTCACGGCGGCCCGGACACTAGAGCACGCTGTCCCACAGAGGAGGAGGCGGCCTCGGCAAGATGGCGGCGGCGTTCGGAACACCATGAGGAGCCAGCAGCCGGCTAGAACTACAGGTACCAGCGGTTAAGAGGGGAGTAGTTCCGGGCGGCAGAGGCAGCATCAGGCAAGGAGCAGGCGTCCACTACTCACTTACTGCAATGGAGCAGGAGGAGTTTACAGCCGTTGTGGAGGCCACCGGGGGTGAGTCTATCAGGCTGGAGGAGATAAGGGAGGGGGTGGCCCTCTAGCCTTTCCCTCATAAGAGATCTCTGTTAATTTTTACTAGCTAAATGGGATTTTTGTTTTGCAGACACAGAAACCCAGAGTGTTGCCAGTAGACCGAGACCCAAAAATCCTTCCCGTACCAAGAGGTGTGGGTACTGCAATGATAAACTAGCTGCAGAGCACACCAAGCCGTTCTGTTATAAATGCATTCATAAATTGTCAGGGAAGGAGACTTCAGAGGTTATGAGGGATTTTCTCTCAGTACAATCTGAAATACTGTCCACACTTAAAGCGTTTCAGGCTAGCCTCAATGCTAGGCAGGATAGCAGAGAAGGCTCATCCTCCCAGGAAAGTGCTTTTTCTAATGTTAGACAGGTGAGCACTGCTTCGCAGAAACCGCCATCTTCTCAGGATTCGGAGGAGGAGGCGGAGGAAGTGGAAGGTCCCTGCCGAAGTCTCCTTGAAGAAGGGGAAGACGCAGAAGATAGCCAGGAGGAAGAGGAACACTCCAGGCCAGGCCGACATATCTTCTCAACAGATGATGTGGAGGGCCTCCTAGGGGCTATTTATGCTTCTGAGGAGATCCAGGAGCCAGAGGCACAGACTTCTGTACAGGATAGGTTGTATCAGGGGTTGTCTAAGGCTCAGTCTAAAGTGTTACCTATCCACCAGTCTCTGAAAGACATTGTTTTAAGAGAATGGAAGGAGCCAGAAAATAAACTTCAGAAGTTTAAAACCTGGAAACGCAGGTGTCCGTTTAAGGAAGAGGAGCAGCAGAAGTTTTTTAAACTTCCCAAACTAGATGCATCTCTGGCCCAGGTGTCTAAACAATCTGACCTGTCTTTTGAAGACGCAGGTAACATTCGGGACCAAATGGACCGCAGGTCAGAGACCCTTTTACGCAGGGCCTGGGAGGCCAATGTGGCTACTTTAAGTCCGGCTTTAGCTTCAGCGTGTATAGCTAGGAATACTAACATGTGGCTTAATAAACTGACTGATCATGTGGTGAATACTTCCAAGTCCAAAGATCTTTTGGATGCCCTGGAGGTAATTGGTAAGGCGGTAGCCTTTCTTGCGGATGCTACAGTGGAGTCGGTGCGGACTTCAGCAGCGCTTCTCAATTCTGCCAGAAGAGCCATATGGGTTAAGACCTGGGATGGGGATCATACCTCTAAGACTAGGTTATGCGGCCTTCCTTTTGAAGGGTCTCTCCTGTTTGGTACAGGGTTGGACCAGACGCTCTCCAGATCTACGGAGAAGGGAAAGAAATTTCCGGTTAAAGGCCAAAAGATTTTTTTGAGGCCCCCAGGTCAACAACCGGTTTAAGGACCGTAAGGAAGGAAAGAAATGGGGTGTTGGAAAAGCCAAACAGAAGGGAGCTCTCCTTTTCTCCGGCCCTAAGGTCGCAGACAAGGATCCTAAGTGACGCCAGCACCAAGGTGGGAGGGAGGCTGGCACAATTTATCCCTCAGTGGGAGCAGGTAGCTTGGAGCCCTCTGGTCCTTCAGTGGATACGAGAGGGCTACGGGCTAGAGTTTGCTTCCAGGCCCCCGCAGACATTTTTACTGACCTTTCTACCCAGAGAAAGATCAAAAGCCATAGGACTCATGGAAAATATCGAGCAGTTGGCGAGTCAGAGAGTCATTATCCCAGTTCCGGCGGATCAGCAAGGAAAGGGTTTTTATTCCCACGTCTTTGTTGTTCCCAAACCGTCCGGGAAATTCAGGTTAATCCTGAATCTAAAGAAATTAAATACCTTCCTGCGATACAAGAGATTTCGCATGGAATCGGTCTACACGGTCAGAAAACTTCTGTTAAAGGAGGTTTTCATGGCTACCATAGACCTGAAGGATGCATATCTGCATATTCCCATTCTACCACAGCACCAGGTATTCCTTCGCTTTGCTATCCGCACAGATCTGGGTACACAGCACTGGCAGTTCCAGGCCCTACCCTTCGGACTGGGGGCCAGTCCAAGGGTATTTACAAAGATCCTTGCAGAGGTCATCTCCTACCTGCACCTTCAGGGGATTTCCCTGATACCATATTTAGACGACCTGTTGGTGTACAACCTTTCCAGGGAATCCCTTCTCCGGGATCTGGACAGGGTAATATCCACCTTGGAGTCCCTGGGATGGTTGATAAGTCAGGAGAAATCCTCTCTGATTCCTTCTCAGACCAAACTCTACCTGGGTCTGTGGGTGGACTCGGTAGGGCAGAAACTGATCCTTCCGCAGGAGAAAATAGAAGCACTGATTGCTTCAGTGTCTTCAATCCGGCACCAGAAGGTAGTGTCCAGAAGAGTGCTCATGAGGGTTCTAGGTCTCATGACTTCATGTATTCCGGCAGTACCTTGGGCCCAGCTCCACTCAGGACCCCTGCAAAACTTCCTTCTATCCTCATGGGATGGAAAAAAGGAATCCCTAGATACTCTGATTGCCATCCCTCAAGAAATAAGAAATTCCTTACTTTGGTGGCTCAATCCCCAAAGGTTGGGGGCAGATCATCTTTGGTTCCAGCTCCAGCCGGTCAGAATAATGACAGATGCGAGCTCATGGGGATGGGGGGCCCATCTAGAAGAACTGCAACCTCAGGGTGTGTGGGACACACGACAGAGAACTGCGTCTTCCAATTTCCGGGAATTGTTAGCTGTCAGGGAGGCTCTAATAGCCTTCGAGAGCAGGATCAGGGGGAGAGAATTCCAGATCCTCTCCGACAATTCCACGACAGTGGCCTTTCTGAACCGTCAGGGGGGTACACGGTCGCTTTCCCTAATGAATTTGACACAGGAAATTCTAGAATGGGCGGAGCAAAGGATACCGTCCATTTCTGCAGTACACATAAGGGGAGTTTTCAACATAAAGGCAGACTTCCTCAGTCGTCAGACAGTACAACAGGGAGAATGGGAGCTTAACCCCGAAGTTTTCACCATGGTCTGTCAACAGCTAGGTACACCGGAGATAGATCTCTTTGCCTGCAGGGAAAACAGGAGGGTCAAGAGATACTTTTCCCTCTGCAGGGAACGGGGGTCCGAGGGGGTGGACGCATTGGCTCAGGAATGGGATTTCAGTCTGGCTTATGCTTTTCCTCCCTTAGCTCTGATTCCAAGAATCCTTCTTTTAAGACTGAGTCGGGCCAGGGGCAATTTGATCTTGATTGCCCCCTGGTGGCCCAAAAGGTCCTGGTTTCCCACGTTGTGGAAATGGGTGGTTTTACCTCCGGTTCAGCTTCCAGAACGTCAGGATCTTCTGCTTCAAGGCCCTCTTTACCATCCGAACCCCGGTTTCTTCAGGTTGACAGCCTGGCTGTTGAAAGGGAGTGCCTGCGCAACAAGGGGTGTTCAGAGAAGGTGATTGACACCCTGTTACTGAGTAGAAAGCCGGTAACAAGGCACATTTATGCTAGGGTGTGGGGGGCTTTCTCCTGTTGGTGTGAAGCAAGAAAAGTTCCCCAGAAAGAAATTCCAGTTATCTTAGACTTCCTACAGGAGGGAGTAGACCGAGGTTTAGCCACCAAAACTCTGAAGATTCAGGTGGCGGCTTTGTCTAGTTTTCTGGATGTTAAATTAGCTCTAGATCCTTTAAGAGATTCCTGTCGGCTAGAGAGAGACTTTCCCCGGTGCAAATGAAGGAATTTCCACCATGGGATTTATCTTTAGTCTTGGAAGCCCTGACCAGGGCACCTTTTGAGCCGTTGGCTCAATCTTCAGGCTGATTTCTTTTAAAACCGCCTTCCTTCTGGCTGTTACTACAGCCAGAAGGGTGGGCGATTTGCATGCTCTTTCTATGAAGGAGCCCTTTTTCCGCCTGTTAGAAGACAGAATCATTCTCAGGCAGGACCCTTTGTACCTTCCCAAGGTGGCTTCACGCTTCCATAGGTCACAGGAGATTATTTTACCCTCCTTCTGTCTCAATCCACAGAACGAGAAGGAAAGGGCCTTCCACACGTTAGATGTCAGGAGATGTTTATTGCTTTACCTAGAAAAGGTTAAAGAGTTTAGGAAAACTCAGCATCTGTTGGTCAGTTTTTGTGGAGTTCGAAGAGGCGAACAGGCCTCTAGAACGACCATTGCTAGATGGATTAGACAGGCTATTGCCATAGCTTATGAGCATTCAGGTCAGACGGCTCCAACTAATCTTAAAGCTCACTCTACAAGGTCTCTGGCAACCTCTTGGGCAGAAAGAGCCGGAGCATCGGTAGATCAAATTTGTAAGGCAGCAACGTGGTCAAGCCAGAACACGTTCCTGAAACATTACAGAGTGGAACTTCTGTCACCCCAGGACCTGGCCTTCAGCAGAAAGGTCCTGCAAGCGGTTGTCCCGCCCTAAGGTAGGCCTGAGCTACTTGCTCTTCTCTCAGGGTGCCGTCCTGGAAGACGACTTGAGAAAATGACCAGTTACACTTACCGGTAACGGTGTTTCTGGGAAGTCTTCCAGGACGGCAGGCCTACTTCCCACCCGGTTTGTATTATTATAGAGTGGTACATTGGAGATGTTTTTGTTTCACTTTCATGCACTGGTGTGGGTCAATACTTTTGCACAACTGAGGAGTGCAGGGAGGGGCGGGGTTTTTAACCTCTTTCTTGATTGTGTTTCCTGTCAGGAGGACCAGTCATCTCTCAGGGTGCCGTCCTGGAAGACTTCGCAGAAACACCGTTACCGGAAAGTGTAACTGGTCATTTTTTAACGCATACTGTTAGACAGGTCAATTTGGTTGTCTGCGAGCTGGTGGTAAGTAGGCTTTGGTTTTTTCCTAGGCATTCCCCAGACTTTGTTGATGCCTCTTCCCCACAACCCTTGAATGGTGGTTAGCTTATCAGAATCTGGAAGCCCCCTTTAACAAGGGGACCCTCAGATCCCGGCCCCCCCATGTAAATGGGTATCGGGTACATTGTACCCCTACACATTCACCAAAAAAGTGTCAAAAAAGTTAAAATGACAGGAGACAGTTTGGGACAAGTCCTTTATTTAAAAATAAAGAAATGTCCATCCATCTTCGGTCACAGCGCCGATGGACCGAAAAAACTTTACGTGATGTCACAGGATGTCAGAAGGGGGCGGGGTCACCTGCTTACGTCACTGGGTGGCTCCGCCCTCAGCTATATAAGAGCTGTCAGTGCAAAAAGGCTGCAGTCGGCAGGAGCCTCCCATCAAGGCAGAGTTTTTCTGTTTTGTTTTTTTTTCTTGGGTCATTGGACGCTGTGATCAAAGATGAATGGGACATTTTTTATTTTTAATAAAGGAATTTCTTCCAAACTGTCTACTGTCATTTTTACTTTTTTGACACTTTTTTTGGTGAATGTGTAGGGGTACAATGTACCCAATAGCCATTCACATAGGGGGGACCGGGATCTGGGGATCCCCTTGTTAAAGGGGGCTTCCAGATTCCAATAAGCCCCCCTGCCCGCAGACCCCCACAACCACTGGGCAAGGACTGTAGGGATAAGGCCCTTGTCCCCATCAACATGGGGACAAGGTGTTTTGGGGGGGACCCCAAAACACCCTCCTGACCTGGTACGGTTCAGTAGGGGGGCGCTCTCTCATCCCTCCCCCTTTTCCTGCAGCCTGCCAGGTTGCGTGCTCGGATAAGGGTCTTGTATGGATTTTGGGGGGGACCTCCACTCCAGTTTTTTTTAAATTTTGGCTTGGAATTCCCCTTAAAATCCATACCAGCCCTGAAGGGCCTGGTATGGATTTTGGGGGGATCCCCACACCATTTACTTTTTAAATTTTGATGCGGAGTTCCCCTTAACATTCATACCAGACTTAAAGGGCCTGGTAATGGACTGGGAGGGGACCCATGCTGTTTTTTTCAATGATTTTAATCTATATTGCCAGGATCCAACAATACATTACAGCCACAAGCAGTTGTAAATGAAAATTTTCCTTTAGAAATTTAATTTTGTTGTGGTACTGTTATAAACACGGGAAAGATGTGCTATTTTACAGGCAGACTAAGGACACCCCCCAGTGTCAATATTTAACCACTTCAATACCAGGCACTTAGACACCTTCCCGCCCAGACCAACTTTCAGCTTTCAGCGCTGTCGCATTTTGAATGACAATTGCGCGGTCATGCTACACTGTACTCAAACAATTTTTTTATCATTTTGTTCCCACAAATAGAGCTTTCTTTTGGTGGTATTTGATCACCTCTGCATTTTTTATTTTTTGAGCAACAAATAAAAAAAGACAGAAAATTTTGAAAAAAAACACGTTTTTCTTTGTTTCTGTTAAAAATTTTTGTAAATAAGTACGTTTTCTTCAATGACGGGAACTGATATGGCTGCACTGATGGGCACCGATGAGGTGACACCAATGAGGTGGCACTGATGAGGGGCACTGATAGGTGGCACTGATGGGCACTGATAGGTGGCACTGGTATGCAGCACTGATGGGTACTCATAGGTGGCACTGATGGTCACTCATAGGCGGCACTGATGGGCACTCATAGGTGGCATTGATGGGTACTTATGGGTGGCACTGATGGGTACTTATGGGTGGCACTGATAGGTGGCATGGATGGGCACTGATAGGTGGGCACAGATGGAAACTGATGGGTGGCACTGATGCCCCTAAGGGTGGCATTGCTGGGCATCACTGCAATATACTGGTGCCAATCAGTGCCCATTTGTGGGCACTGATTGGCACAGATTGGGCACTGACTGGGCACATTGGGCACATGTGGGTGGCCATGGGGTACATACCTGGCCATCCACATGTTGCCCCTCTCCCTGGTGGTCCTAGTGGCGATTCCTGGTGGTCCAGTGTGGTCATGTGAGGAGCGGCTGCGCTGATAAACAATCAGCGCAGACCCCCCCTGTCAGGAGAGCCGCTGATCGGCTCTCCTCTACTCGCGTCTGTCAGATGCGAGTGAGGAAAAGCCAATTAACAGCTCTTCCTATTGACATAAGGATCAGCCGTGATTGGACAGGGCTGATCACGTGGTAAAGAGCCTCCACCGGAGGCTCTTTACCAAGATCGGTGGAGCGGTGTGTCAGACTGACACACCGCTCCACCGATCGTTGCAGGCGCGCAGCGGCATGTTATCCTGCTGGACGTCATATGACGCCCAGTCAGGATAACTGAACCACCGCCCGGCCGTCATCTGCTATGGACCGTGCGGGAAGTGGTTAAAGGAATATTACATTTTTATTGTTTCACTTTAAGCATTATTAAAATCACTGCTCCTGAAATCACTGCCATTTTTAAAACTTTTTTTTGCATTGATACATGTCCCCTGGGGCAGGACCCAGGTCCCCAAACACTTTTTATGGCAATAACTTAGAATATGAGCCTTTATAAGCCTTTAAAATGATTTAGAATGACATGTTCGTGTCCCATAGACTTTAACAGTGTTTGTGTGTTAGCACAAATTTTTTGCCTGTTCACAAGTTCTGGTGCAAACTGAACTGGGGGTGTTCAGCTCACCCTTATTGAGAAGACCCAGTGAATGGAGGAACTTTCCGCCACTATTAAGTGGAAAGGAGAACAGCAACGGAATGCCTTCTCATTCTCCCAGGACTACCCCACTTACCTTGCTCAATAATCCCCAGCCCCGATGCCTCTTGGAGGCCTCAGGACTGCCATTGTTGATACCGCATAGGATGGCCTTCCTCTTTATCACCCTTAACCCCCCCCCCTCGGTTGTATGAGTAGCTGTGCATATATAGTCTTTCCCCTTTCCCTCTTTTGCCCATATCTCTCTCCTTCCCCTCTCCCTCTCTCTTTGTTTCTTTTTGTAATGACTTTTTTCCTTGGTTTCTAACCTTCACTTTTGTGTGGGTGTCTGGTTCATTCATTTGCACACTTCTCTGAAAATGACAAAGCTTTTTGGTTCTTCCAGGTTGTTAATTTATTAGAGGCCATTATTATATACAGCATCTGAATGGGTCGAATAAACTGTCAAAATCACCAACTGTGTGTCTTTTCCTTTATTCACCTTTGCTTCCCAAATATCTTCAACTCAACACATGTGAAACCCAAAAGAAACTCATATAGTGTAGTATTTTACAAATAAATGGAAAAAAGCATATCTTTATTGTGCTCACATGTGAATATACCAACATCAGTGTACCACCAGTGATAAAGTGCTCCACTTGCCACGTGTGCCATCTCTTACTAACTATTCAAATTAAAACCACATATCATTCCATTCCAGGTAGGTCACTTGATCAACATCCCTTGGTGTTCCTTCTCTCGGTATACGTAACTCAAAAGAAGATTACTCAAACTAGTGTAATACTGTAAAGATTAACACTGCAATCCATATGAATAAAGAAATCATGCTCACATTAAATCAATATTAAAGTGCAGACCTGTGATTCCCACACCACATGCCAGATTAATATGTACTAACCCCTTTCCAGAGGCATGTCCTTTAAATCAAAGAATCTGGTAATCTTAGATCTCTATGCCAATCTTCTCAGTGCTCAACATTAATACCAGCTAAACATCTTACCAAAATGGATCCTTTAAGGCACAGGATAGGATAATCTAAGCCTCTCTCCCGGTCTTCTTAGTAGTCAGTCTCCCCATAGATCAATAGTTAAAGGACATGGAGAAAGCAAAATGGAGCTCATAGTGCAGAAAATCCAATAAAAACTCTTTTATTCACCACCAATATGCTTACAGGTAAGAAGGTATATAGACATCTAACACACAAAATGGCTGCCTGTGTATTTCCAGTTACAGCATCTGATGTCACTTCCTGACATGTTTTATCTGTAGACTTTGTCAAAGGAATATGGCATATTATTGGACACCATATTCTTTTGACAAAGTCTATGGACGAAACACATCAGCAAGTGACATCAGATGAGCTCTTTTTGATTTCTCCATGTCCTTTAACTATTATATCTATGGGGAGGCTGAATGCTGAGAAGACCAGGAGAGGGGCTTAGATTACCATATCCTGTGCCTTAAAGGATCCATTTTGGTAGGGTTTTTAGCACATATAAAGGTGGCAGGCATGTGGGAATCACAGATTTGCACTTTATGACTGGTATTAATTGAGCACTGAGAAGATTAGAAGAGAGATCCAGGTTTTGTGCCTTAAAGGACCTACCTTTGGTAACTGTTAGTACACATTATGCTGCCATATGGTGTGGGAATCACAGGTCTGCAATTTATTATTGATTTAAAGGATACGTTCACCTTAACCACTTAAGGACCGGGCCTCTTTTTTAGATGTGTTATTTACAAGTTAAAAACATTTTTTTTTTTGCTAGAAAATTACTTAGAACCCCCAAACATTATACATTTTTTTCTAACACCCTAGAGAATAAAATGGCACTCGTCGCAATACTTTCTGTCACACCGTATTTGCGCAGCGGTCTTAAAAGCGCACTTTTTAAAAAAAATACACTTTTTTTAATTCAAAAATAAGACAACAGTAAAGTTATCCCAATTTTTTTATATTGTGGAAGATAATGTTATGCCGAGTTAATTGATACCCAACATGTCAGGCTTCAAAATTGCGCCTGCTCGTGGAATGGCGACAAACTTTTACCCTTAAAAATCTCTATAGGCAACATTTTAAAAAATGTACAGGTTGCATGTTTTGCGTTACAGAGGAGGTCTAGAGCTAGAATTATTGCTCTCGCTTTACCGATCGTGGCAATACCTCACATGTGTGGTTTGAACACCATTTTCATATGCGGGCGCTACTCACGTATGGACGGGGCGTGTTTTAAAAAAAAATATTTTCTTATTTATTTTACCTTTTATTTTTTATTTTTACACTGATTTAAAAAAATGTGTCACTTTTATTCCTATTACAAGGAATGTAAACATCCCTTGTAATAGAAAAAAAAGCATGACAAGACCTCTTAAATATGAGATCTGGGGCCAAAAAGACCTCAGATCTCAAATTTACACTAAAATGCAATAACAAAAAAAAAATTTGCCAAAAAAAAAAAAAAAAAAAGCCCTTCAACCACTTCAGCCCCGGAAAGATTTACCCCCTTCCTGACCAGAGCACTTTTTACAATTTGGCACTGTGACGATTTAACTGCTAATTGCGCGGTCATGCAATGCTGTACCCAAATGAAATTTGCGTCCTTTTCTTCCCACAAATAGAGCTTTCTTTTGATGGTATTTGATCACCTCTGCCGTTTTTATTTTTTGCGCTATAAACGGAAAAAGACTGATAATTTTGAAAAAAAATGATATTTTCTACTTTTTGTTATAAAAAAAATCCAATAAACTCAATTTTAGTCATACATTTAGGTCAAAATGTATTCCACCACATGTCTTTGGTAAAAAAAAAATGTCAATAAGTGTATATTTATTGGTTTGCACACAAGTTATAGCGCCTACAAACTAGGGTACATTTTCTGGAATTTACACAGCCTTTAATTTATGACTGCCTATGTCATTTCTTGAGGTGCTAAAATGGCAGGGCAGTACAAAACTCCCCCAAATGACCCCATTTTGGAAAGTAGACACCCCAAGGAAATTGCTGAGAGGCATGTTGAGCCCATTGAATATTATTTTTTTTTGTCCCAAGTGATTGAATAATGACAAAAAAAAAAAAAAATTACAAAAAGTTGTCACTAAATGATATATTGCTCACACAGGCCATGGGCATATGTGGAATTGCACCCCAAAATACATTCAGCTGCTTTTCCTGAGTATGGGGATACCACATGTGTGGGACTTTTTGGGAGCCTAGCCGTGTACGGGGCCCCGAAAACCAATCACCGCCTTCAGGATTTCTAAGGGCGTAAATTTTTGATTTCACTCCTCACTACCTGATATGACTGATTTCTGATTGGGACTCTAAAACAAAGTTAATACTGCAGCTGCAGGAACAGATTCACAGGACTCAATCACTGTGTTTAAAATGTCCGTTCAGTGAAAAATTTATTATTACATGTTATTTTATACATAGATAAGAAAGGGGTGGTGTGAGATGTTATTAAAAAGTAACAAATAGCAATATGTTATTAAAAGCTAACAAATAGAAATATATTATTAAAAACTAGCGAATAGAACAATTGCAAAAGTTAAACCTTGAAAAGGGAGGGGGGAGTAGAGAGCGTTTAGTAGGAGAAGTGTCTGTGTGTTAGGTGAAGGTTACAGAACACATTTCAACAGTGAGAACAAAATGGATTCTCTTGTGCTTAAATGAACAGTAAAATGAATGTCCATGTCATTTCCCCCCTTTTGTTTATTTGACACCATTCTTCTCCGCGTTACGTTCAGCCGATTGCTGGTAACTCCTGTTACATTGGCGCAGAGAGACGGCGTCCTGTTCAGCTCTCTCCTAGCTTTCTCACAATAATGGGTTCATCAGGGCTGGTGGTACATTTGTTGGTACAGCGGGTAGTCACACAGAGGCATAGCCTGATGAGGAAGTAAATAACAAACATGAGAAATAGAAACATCACAATGTAAGCGCCTAGTTTCTGTAACCATGTTGCTATGCCATATAAAAAATCACCAAAACCTCCTAAACCCTGAAAGGGGTTCCATCCATCTTTAGCAATATCTCTGGCCTTATTCTGTAGTTCTCTTATCTTAGCAAGATGCCCTTTAATAATGTCCTCATTATCAGAAATGTATATACAACAGTCAGTGTGAAATATCTTACACATCCCACCTTGAGCTGCAGTGAGATAATTTAGCGTTAATCTGTGCTCTAATACTACTTTTTTAAGCTGAGCCACTTCTTCATTTAATAAACCTATATCAGTGGTAGTAAGGTTAATAATCTCATCTACAATTCTAGTGTAATTATTTAGTCTTTTCATTGCTTCAATTCCCCATCCTGTCCAGGAAACGAACCATGACCATGTCATGTCACCTTCAGTGAACAGCTCTCTTTTGAACACTAAAGGGTATTCTGGACTTTGATCTGGTCGCACTGTATCTTTGCGAACAGCCAAAGCAGGTACTAACTTCCCAATATAACATGTACCTGTAACATTAGTAGGAAGCCAGGCGTAAGCTTTATTTCCACATATATAATATAACCCTCTACGTATGGACGGTATGCCTGCTCCTAAAAAACTGGAAGCAATAACATGGAATCTCAGGAAACCGATATTTTCACATATTGGAAACTGTGAGCAATTTGTACTATAAAGGGTTCTATTTAGTTCTGGATCTGGGATATAATAATATTGACCATAGTTTCCTCCATAAACTGTAATTTTTGCTCCAGTGCAATCTGAATTGCCCAACCGTCTACATTTAGTGTTAAACGGGCATGTAATGTTTAAACAAATCTGTGGAGTGTTTATCTGTTTCGAAACCATCAAAGTTACTGATCTGTGCTCATTGGCTGTGGAGACTATGTATGAGCCATTTATTCTGGTCCTGTTTAGATCAGTGAAATTGAGAGGCATTGCTATCATGGGTATTGTGCCTGTTTGGGGATGTAAGTGAGAACACACCCAGCAGTTACTAGCGTTGCTATGGGTTGCATACAATTTTAACATTTGGATGAAAGGGTTATTTTTCCATGTCTCAGTTCTCACAAACAACAAAAAGAAAAGAAACATTATCATCTTTTTTTCAAAGGATATCATCACTTCAGGATTTTCTTGCAGTGACTGGCGTGAATCCAGGTGGGTTTTCCTTCCAACTTGACAGCAGAACCGGTTGTCAAAAGCACCAAATGTGGTCCGTCAAATTTTGGTTCTAGTGGCTTTCTGACGTGTCGCTTGACCACCACCCAGTCACCTGGTTGGATTCTGTGAATACCTGAAACAGAATCTGGGTCGGGGATAGATTTATAAACACCTTCATGTATTTTATTCAATGTTCTTTGCAAAATCTGAACATATTCTAACAGATTAGAGTGAGAAGCCTGCAACTGTTGGGGAAAATATAGCCCTGTTTTGGGTGGCCCTCCAAATAAAATCTCATAGGGGGACAGCCCATGTGGTTGTTTAGGGGTAGTTCGTACAGAATATAGGGCTAATGGCAAAGCTTCCACCCATCCTTTTCCTGTATCTGCTTTAATTTTTGCACATCTGTTTTTCAAAATTCCATTAAGTCTCTCAACTTTACCACTACTTTGTGGATGATAAGGTGTATGGAAAGCTTGCTGTATGTGAAGTGCTTCCATTACCTCTTTCATTACTTCCCCAGTAAAATGGGTTCCTCTGTCACTCTCAATAGTTTCAGGAACTCCATATCTACAAACTATTTCATTCAAAATTTTCTTTGCTGTTGTTTTTGCATTTGCTTTGGCTACTGGCCAGCTCTCGGGCCAACCTGAAAACATGTCAACACACACTAAAGCAAACTCATAGGTGCCTATTCTGGGCATCTGAATGTAGTCTATTTGAATTCTTTGGAAAGGGAAATCTGGCTTTGGAGAATGCCTTTGGGGAACATGAACAGGCCTCCCTGCATTGTACAGAGCACAAGTGAGACATGAAGCACAAAACCTGGCTGCAAATGCACTAAATCCAGGTGCTATCCAATAGCAGTCAGTAAGTGCCACCATCGCGCCCTTAGCAAGATGACTGACGCCATGTGCCAGCTGTGCTAAAACTGGGTACAAACTCCTGGGTAGACACCACCTGTTGTCAGCGCTCCACAGGCCCTGCTGATTTTGGGTAGCATTACATTTGATCCACTTATCCTTCTCTTCATCAGGGGCCTGGTTCTGCAACTGAATTAGAGTTTCTACATCCCACTGCTCTTGATGAGGGGAATCTGTCCCCGCTACCTGGGCGACCCCTACAGTGGATGTGACTCCAAATGCCATAAGGGCAGCATCCTTTGCCGCTTGGTCCGCTAAGGCATTTCCTCTGGCTGTCATGTCACTTCCCCTTGCATGCCCTTTTACCTTCAAGATGGCAACTTCTGCTGGTTTCTGAAAGGCCTCAAATAGCCGCTCTATGAGTTTTGCATGTCTCACTGGCTTCCCTGCACTAGTCAGAAAGTGCCGTGCTTTCCAGATAGGCCCAAAATCGTGGGCTATTCCAAATGTATATCTGCTGTCAGTGTAAACATTTCCCCTTTGATTCTCTAGGAGATGACATGCTTTGACTACAGCATACAACTCCGCTTCCTGTGCTGACATCTGGGGTTTCAATGCTTCCTGATGTAAAATGGTGTCTGTAGTGGTTACAGCAAACCCTGTGTGTGGCTGACCATCGTCAGTGTAAAATCTGGAACCATCTACGAATAAGTGTGTGTCACAATCTGATAAGGGCTCATCTTTTGCTGGTGTGACAGAGGCCCTTTCTACCTCCATAAGAGCCATACAATCATGAGAAAAACTCTCAGGTTCTACATCAGTACCATTTGTTGCATCTTCCTCATCAATTATAGGAAGAAGAGTAGCCGGATTTAAAGTAACACATCGTTTGATTGTTAAATTCGATGGAACAAAAAGAGCAGACTGGTACTTGTCAAATCTACTGGCAGACACATGTCTAGTATTTACTTGATTCATGATTTCCTGTACTGCATGTGGTACATACAGGATCAGAGCAGAATCTAGTACAAGCTCCGTTACTTTGTCTAGCAGCAAAATGCAGGCTGCTATGGCTCGCATACAACTGGGGGAGCCTTTGATGACAGGGTCTAATGAGGCTGATACATACATCACAGGCCTCTGTTTGTCTCCATGTAGCTGGGTGAGTACACCTGCAGCAAATCCATTGACTTCATGACAGAACAACGAGAAAGTCTTAGTATAGTCAGGAAGTCCAATGGCGGGAGCTTCAGACAAAATTTTAATAAGCTCCTTCATCTGCAATTCATTGTCCCATGTGAGTTTGAAAGGGTTTCTAGTGGTAGCCTCATATAGAGGAGCCATAAGTTCTGATGCATTTGGAATCCAGTCCCTACAATATCCCACTAACCCCAGGAAGGCACGTAGTTGCCGTACATTTCTTGGCTTCTCAAAGTTTTGTAGAGTTTTAACTCGATCTGGGGTTAGGTGACGGATTCCATGTGAAATGCAGTGACCCAGGAAGATCACTTTCTCTTGGCAGTATTGTAGCTTATCTTTGCTAACTTTGTTGTTACTGTTATAGAGAAACAGGAGAAGGCTTACTGTTTCTCTGCTACAAATGTCCTTTGTATCAGAACAAATAAGCAAATCGTCTATGTACTGAAGCAAAACTGTGTTTGGGTGTGAGGGGGACCATTGGTCCAATACTTGCTTTAACGCAGTATTATATTCAGAGGGGCTACTCACACAGCCTTGGGGCAATCTTGTCCATGCTAACTTTTGGGCATCATGGGTAAATGAAAAAAGGTGCCAGCAATCTGGGTGCAGGGGCACCGAAAAGAAAGCATTTGCAAGATCAATCACTGTAAAGCAGGTGCTGGAGGCAGGTATTCCACTTAGTAAAGTGCGGGGGTTGGGCACGATCGGGGTATCTGCCTCTATTATATTGTTAATGGCTCTCAAATCATGCACCATGCGATATGTCACCTGCCCACCCTTCTTGTCTGGCTTCTTTGCAATTGGGAACAGGGGTGTATTGACCTGGGACTTAATTGGTACAACAACCCCTGCTGCTTTCAGTTGAGTGATTTGATCCTTTATCCCCTCAGTCTGAGCAATACTCAGTGGGTACTGTTTAATCTGTGGGAGATGGGCTCCTGGTTTAATTTTTATCATGACTGGGGTGCAATCCAGCAGACCTACATCATATTTGCTGGTGGCCCATAATTCAGTGGGAATCACTTTCAATTCTGGTGGAAATGGCAGAGTGGAGTCTTGGATTAAAAATACTCCACAGGCAGAATTTAAAACTTCACCTGATAGACTACTGACCACTTGGACTCCTGTAGGAGTGTAGTCTATGTTTGCTAGAATTTGGTTCAAAATGTCAGCTCCCAAAAGATTGGTAGGAACTGTGTCTGAAACTAACACTTTAGTGACAATTTCTGTTTGCTGTCCTAGCCTAAGTTTAAGTGGCTTGGACTCAACCAAATCAGTAGAGGTCCCGGTTAGGCCAACACCAGAGATAACATTTGTAGATAATAATCCTGGAGGTAAGTCCTCTATATTAAAAACACTTCGGCTTGCACCAGTATCAATTAAACAGGTTAATTCTGTTTCTCCTCCAGGATAGGGGAGTTCTTGTAAAAATACTTTTACTCTGGCCTCGGGACCATTGTCTCCCCTATTTAACATGATTGATACTGGCATGCCATTTTCCTATGTCTGATCCACTGCTTTTGGCAGAGAACTGGGATCAACATGAGGTGCCTCTAAGCTCTTTTCTAGTCTACGGTCAGGAAGATGGCAGAATTTGGCTATGTGTCCTTCCCCATCACAATTGTAGCATATAATTGGTCCCCGATTGCCATGATTTCTGAAATTGCCTTTGCCTCTACCTCTTCCTTTTCCTCTCTGCTTCCCCATGTACATTACCTTGGGTTTGCTGTCTTTTTGGTTAATCCTGTTTTCTATGGACAACAGGATAGGCAGGACGTCTCGAATAGACATATTGCCTGCCTCAGGCCTTGCTGTGAACAACTTTTCTTTCAACTGGGGTATTAAACCATCAAGAAACCTTTGTTTCACCAGTTGTGTAGATGGACTTGCAGTTTCTCCCGCCTTCTCTTCCTCTATTTTAATGCCTGCTTCCTCAGCCATCTCACTTAACCGCCTCCAAAAAGCCCCTGCTGCTTCCTCTTTCCCTTGCTTAGCATTCATAAATTCAGCATGTCTGGTTTGTCCATATATTTGGGGCAATTTTTCCTTCAATTTCTCACAAACCTCCCGTCCACTAACCATCTTACCTAGATTTTTGACGTCTACACCACATTCTTTAAGTATATAGCCAGACATGTTGCTTCCCACTGCTTTAATAAGAAGCTGATGAATGTCAGTAGCAGAAGCCTCATATGCTTCCTGTGCAGCACTAAGTTTGTTTGCAAACCCTATTGGATTCTTTCTAGGATCTCCCAATCCCTCTAATATGGCTCTCATATCTTGGGGACTAAAAGGTACATGCCATTTAATTTGAGACTTACTGTCAACAGCATCACCTTCAAAAACTAATTGGGTTCTGACAGGATAAACTGCAACAGATTTCTCTATGCCAGGGGCAGAAGGGCTGGCATCTCCCTTCCTTCTCTCTTCATCTTGCTGCCACAATTTGGAAATTATGGTTTGCTCTGGAAGTTCAGGCTCTATCTCTCTTTCTCTGGCCAAAGCCTTAAGTTCAGAGAGATCTAGGTTTGCATATGTGCCTTTTGATTTATGCCAATCATCTGTTTCTAGGATACGAGCCAAATCCCTCTTTGTAGGTTGATATGGGGCTGTTAAACCTCTGCTCTCTACTATATTGCATAGCTCATCTTTTGTGTGTTCCATGTAATCTAATTCTTTTGCTTTTGTGCGTGGACCCCTTAAAGCCAAACTGGCAGCCACATAAGGTGGGGGGTCCTCCTCTACAGAGTCTTCTGGCCAAACGTAGTAAATTTGGGCAGTACTTTTATTAAATATCTCCGTCAAGCCAGTTTGATTTGCTACTTTAGCTTCTGTCTCCCATGTGCAAGCTATTCTCCACGTTCCTTCACTGCACAGTAGTGGGCCATAATCGTGCAGAAAAGTTTGCCATACTTTTAAATCAAAAGTCCCTTCAGATTTTAAAGGTTTAGCTGTTCCCTTTGTCCATTCTACCCATTTATCTAGGGGCTCAGTATAGGCAGAACCGTACCTTCGGTTCATATATTCTCTAGCGCTCATCTTGCACTGGGCATTTTCTGAAGGCCTCTCTCCCTTCATTCCCTTAATTAATTTAATGCCCATAATGACTGGCCAGTCTTCTCTCTTCTCTACTTGTGCCTATACCCTCTTGCCTCTAAAACAAATAGTACAGCAAATCTGCAGATTTACAAGAATAGTCTCCACTTATCTACGTGGATAGAAGGGGTTTATGACAATAGACAAAACACTCATTAAGAGACCCTCCTCGTCTCTTCTCTTCTCTGTGAGTTTTATCTGACCCTACCATGCGCCTCTGACCCAGGTCGCCCACAAGGAGTCAACGCAGGGAACTGCAGAGGATTTTCCCTATCCACACACAGTCCAACCCGTGAAGGGGGACACAAACACATTCACACACACACACGTTACCCAACCAGAAAGGTCCGAGAGTGGTCTGGTTTCCTTGAGAACCGACAGATAGGATACATAGGAAAAGGCAGAAATATAGCAAGCTTAAGGGCAGCTTACCTAGCCGGCATTTGAGGTCTGCGTTTCCCGATGATCCCGATCGAAGCGCGGTTCCTTCTGGAGACTCTGCCAAACTCCTGTTATGACTCGCCAAGACTGATATGACTGATTTCTGATTGGGACTCTAAAACAAAGTTAATACTGCAGCTGCAGGAACAGATTCACAGGACTCAATCACTGTGTTTAAAATGTCCGTTCAGTGAAAAATTTATTATTACATGTTATTTTATACATAGATAAGAAAGGGGTGGTGTGAGATGTTATTAAAAAGTAACAAATAGCAATATGTTATTAAAAGCTAACAAATAGAAATATATTATTAAAAACTAGCGAATAGAACAATTGCAAAAGTTAAACCTTGAAAAGGGAGGGGGGAGTAGAGAGCGTTTAGTAGGAGAAGTGTCTGTGTGTTAGGTGAAGGTTACAGAACACATTTCAACAGTGAGAACAAAATGGATTCTCTTGTGCTTAAATGAACAGTAAAATGAATGTCCATGTCACTACCTATCACAGTTTTGAAGGCCATAAAATGCCCAGATGGCACAAACTCCCCCCAAATGACCCCATTTTGGAAAGTAGACACCCCAAGCTATTTGCTGAGAGGCATGTTGAGTCCATGGAATATTTTATATTTTGACACAAGTTGCGGGAAAGTGACAATTTTTTTTTTTTGCACAAAGTTGTCACTAAATGATATATTGCTCACATAGGCCATGGGCTATGTGGAATTGCTACCCAAAATACATTTAGCTGCTTCTCCTGAGTATGGGGATACCACATGTGTAGGACTTTTTGGGAGCCTAGCCGCGTACGGGGCTCCGAAAACCAATCGCCGCCTTCAGGATTTCTAAGGGCGTAAATTTTTGATTTCACTCTTCACTGCCTATCACAGTTTCGGAGGCCATGGAATGCCCAGGTGGCACAAACCCCCCCCAAATGACCCTATTTTGGAAAGTAGACACCCCAAGCTATTTGCTGAGAGGTATAGTGAGTATTTTGCAGCTCTCATTTGTTTTTGAAAATGAAGAAAGACAAGAAAAAAAAATGTTTTTCTTTTTTCAATTTTCAAAACTTTGTGACAAAAAGTGAGGTCTGCAAAATACTCACTATACCTCTCAGCAAATAGCTTGGAGTGTCTACTTTCCAAAATAGGGTCATTTGGGGGGGGTTTGTGCCACCTGGGCATTCCATGGCCTCCGAAACTGTGATAGGCAGTGAAGAGTGAAATAAAAAATTTACGCCCTTAGAAAGCCTGAAGGCGGTGCTTGGTTTTCGGGGTCCAGTACACGGCTAGGCTCCCAAAATGTCTCACACATGTGGTATCCCCATACTCAGGAGAAGCAACAGAATGTATTTTGGGGTGTAATGTCACATATTCCCATGGCATGTTTGAGCAATATATCATTTAGTGACAACTTTGTGCAAAAAAAAAAAAATTTGTCTCTTGTGTCACAATATAAAATATTCCATGGACTCGACATGCCTCTCAGCAAATAGCTTGGGGTGTCTACTTTCCAAAATGGGGTCATTTGGGGGGTTTTGAACTGTCCTGGCATTTTATGCACAACATTTAAAAGCTTATGTCACACATCACCCACTCTTCTAACCACTTGAAGACAAAGCCCTGACACTTTTTGTTTACATGAAAAAATTATATTTTTTTTGCAAGAAAATTACTTTGAACCCCTAAACATTATATATATTTTTAAAGCAAATGCCCTACAGATTAAAATGGTGGGTGTTTCATTTTTTTTTTCACACATTTTTTGGGGAAAAAACACACTTTTTTAAATTTTAATGCACTAAAACACACTATATTTCCCAAATGTTTGATAAAATAAAAAAGATGATCTTAGGCCGAGTACATGGATACCAAACATGACATGCTTTAAAATTGCGCACAAACGTGCAGTGGCGACAAACTAAATACATTTTCAAAAGCCTTTAAAAGCCTTTACAGGTTACCACTTTAGATTTACAGAGGAGGTCTACTGCTAAAATTACTGCCCTCGATCTGACCTTCGTGGTGATACCTCACATGCATGGTGCAATTGCTGTTTACATTTGACGTCAGACCGCATCTGGTGCCAGGGGTGCTTTTTTTTTTTTTTTTTTTTCTTTATTATTTTTTTGCTTTTTTATCTTATTTTTAAACTGTTCCTTTCATTTTTTTTAAATCATTTTTATTGTTATCTCAGGGAATGTAAATACAATAGGTAGTGACAGGTACTCTTTTTTGAAAAAATTGGGGTCTATTAGACCCTAAATCTCTCCTCTGCCCTCAAAACATCTGACCACACCAAGATCGGTGTGATAAAATTCTTTCCCAATTTCCCAATGGCGCTGTTTACATCCGGCGAAATCCAAGTCATGAAATGCTCGTAGCTTCCGGTTTCTTAGGCCATAGAGATGTTTGGAGCCACTCTGGTCTCTGATCAGCTCTATGGTCAGCTGGCTGAATCACCGGCTGCATTCTCAGGTTCCCTGTTGGGACAGGAGAGCCAGAGAAAAACATGGAAGACGGTGGTGGGGGGGCATTCCGTCCCACTGCTTGTAAAAGCAGTCTAGAGGCTAATTAACCGCTAGGATTGCTTTTACATGAAATTCGACCGCTGACTGAAAAGAATGATACCAAGATGATGCCTAAACCTGCAGGCATCATTCTGGTATAACCACTCAAAGTCCAGTAACATACCAGCACGTTGCTGGTCCTTGTTGGGCATATATTGTAATCTTTGCCTGTGGGCTGCATGAAAAAAAGAGATTGATCGGTGGGTATGCCCACCATTAGAATACCTCCCTTCATCCACCCACTTCTAATGATGGGCATACATGCACCGTTTATATATGCAGAAGCATGGGGGCATCCTCCCTCAAAAGGTAGGAGCAAATCGCTCCTCCGCCCCTGCTGCCCCCATGCTTCGGCATATATCACCTCCGCTGGAGTCATGGCTTTATATATTGTGGGAGCAAACGCTGTTGCTGTCAAGATAAATAAATCCGCGCTGCAGCTGAATGGCGTACCTGAAGACAAAAAAATGGTTAATAATAAAACACAGTAAACGGTAAAGTATAAAAAATTGCATACCTGAAAAGCAAACATGATAAAACATAATAACAATAAAACATTGCAGAATAGGGGGCGTGTCCAAGATGGCGACCGGGATGGACGCATAGTTGAGAGGCACCCTGCCGGCTAATAATCCTGTTTCCCTGCGGACTTTTATAACCTGGAATCCCCCAGACACAGTTCTGAACCTACAGACCTGGTATGCCCTATAATCGCCGCTCCGCCGCCCACAAGAAGCCCTCTACAGCCCGTACTACTCCCCGTGGCGGGAAAGCTGATAGTAACAAGACGGCCAATATGGCGTCACAGACCGAGGAAGTGGATCCTGAGATTCAAGATGCAGACCACTTCACAGCGCTGATGCAGGCGATCGGGACCTGCCAAACTACATTGACAGGCAAAATTGACAAAATACAGCTGGAGATGGGTCTTATTCGTAAGGATATGGACAAATTCAGTACCCGGCTGTCGGAGGTGGAGTGCCGCGTGGGGGACACGGAAGACGTGCTGGGTGAACACACATCAGCCCTCCGAACCCTCACCACTAAAGTAAAGGCATTGGAATATCGTGCGGAAGACGCAGAGAACCGCAACAGGAGGAATAACCTCCGAATTATTGGCCTCCCTGAGAAGGCTGAAGATCCTGATCCAGCTGGATTTACCGAGCGCCTTCTACATCAGTTGTTCCCCCAGGCGGCTTTCTCCCCCTTTTTTGCGGTGGAGCGCGCCCACAGGATGCCGGCGACTCGGGGGCCTCCTGGGGCGCCACCTCGCACGTTCATCCTCTGGCTGCTGAACTACAGAGACCGCGATGCTGTGCTTCAAATACAGTATGCTTTTCCCGGCCCGTCTACGGGTCCAAGACGGAGAAACACACAGATTCTTTACTGTTCCAGAAGAAGCTGCTAACTGGCTGGACACCATTCCACAGCGCTGAAAATAGGTCCTGATTACTACCTGCTCTCTCTTTCCAGTGGGTGAGTGTCTCTATTCTGCAACACATTTTTATGTGCACCCCCCTCTCTCCTTTTTCCTGCCATTCACTAGCTACTAGTTACTGACGAACTACTGTGACTAGGCAGAAATCGGGGATATACATACCAACCAGTGATCACGTCATGATGCGGTGAACACACCACCTGAGCTAACCGACACCATTGCTGAGGCAAAATAACTACTACTTACTATGGAACTTGCATATGACAAGCTACTGCTGACCAGACCTTTGAGACATACATGTACACCAGTGACTGCATTGTGCAGCAAAAGGCCGCATTGAATGGCATATCCCAGTGGGTGAGTTTTTGTTTGCGGCAACGCACTTTTAATTTGTTTTACCCTGCTGGTTTCTGGAAATTAGCCGGTCACTGATGCCGATGACACACGGTCCCTTACTCCTCCTGAAGATGGACTTTTAATGCAACAAGATACTCTTGGTCAGAACTTTGTGACGTACATATGCACCACCGCTCACGTTGTGAAACACGATTATATTACACAGGAGAAATGACGGTGCACCTCGTGACTCTAACTCATGAAGAAGAATCTCCTACCCACATTCTGTTAAGAGGGAACTGGGGAATCCTCCAATTTTTGAACCCGGGTGCACCTTCATCGCCGGCAGGGTAACGGTCGGTGATGGAGGGGCCTCCTCTATTATATAAGGGACACAATTCTTCCGCAGGGGAAATGATTCCCCTTTTTCTATTTTTATGATTATACCTTGATAAGGTTTAGCTGGCGGACACCACGACTGTTAAACAGTTTGTGGGCTTTCTTATTGTGCCTCCAAGGTGCCCTGTTGGCGCATCGCCTCCCAAGGACTTAAAGTCATGCTTTGTTTGGGTGATCAAACGCACCTGAGTTTAAGGGGTTGCGTGGGGAGGGGGGGAAGGGGCTTTGTTCAACGGTACACCATAAAATATGTTTGTATTGATGCTCATATGACAGACTTCTATTTGACCTGTTTATTAGGAGTAGAAAATGTACTTGATAATGAACCAGGTATGCTGGATATGTGCCTGGGTCTGGGTGGAGGTCCGGAGGATGGAGCGGTCGTGATGATTGCCCACTTACAAGTATGGCCCCCCCTTAGAGTGATATCTTGGAATGTGCGGGGGCTCAATTCCAAATTTAAGAGATCCCTAGTATTTTCATACTTGAAAAAATATCACCCGCACATTTGCCTACTCCAGGAAACCCATCTTACGGGCTCAAAGATACTTTCCCTCAAGAAGCCATGGGTGGGGTCATATTTCCGCTCCACATACTCCTCCCACTCCCGGGGAGTTAGTGTCCTTATACACAAGGCGCTCCCCTTTGTGCTTCTGGACCTTCGCCTAGACCCGGACGGGCAATATGTAATTTTACACGCACTGTGTGACAGAGTGGAAATGTTAATAGTAGGGGTATATGTACCACCACCGGCCAAAATGACGATTCTGCATAAAATTCAAACTATTATTGCAGGCTATTCCACCCCTAATATAATCATAGCAGGCGACTTCAACATGACCCCCAACCCCAGTGCTGATAAATTGCACCCAGGTCAGACGACCGAAACTGCGCTGTCTCGTTGGGCGGAGGTGTATGGCCTCTATGATACGTGGAGATGGAAAAATCCACAGGGTAGACAATTTTCCTGTCACTCTGCTACCCACGCAACATTATCACGCATTGACCTAATCTATGTTACTGATCCCCTGCTATCCCGGGTGTCCGCTGTCTCCCTTCTACCACGTGGCATATCGGACCATACCCCTGTCATGCTGGATCTCTCCACAGGCTCAGCAGCTAGTGCGGGACTGTGGAGACTTTCCAGATACTGGATCACTGATGAGAAAATGGGACCGATAATGTTAACGGAGCTTGGGGAATACTGGACACATAATGATCACTCGGCCCCTCCACCAATGGTATGGGACGCATTCAAGGCATTTGCCAGGGGCAGATATCAGTTTAACATTTCTAAAATTAGGAAAGAGTCGAAACTGGAGCTTTCGACGGCTGAAAAAAGGGCACTAAGACTTGAGACTCAATACACAGCCTCACCCGATCAGGCCACACATACTGATATGCTCACGGCATATAGGGAGGTGGCGCTTATTCGTGCAGCCTCCTGCCGGCACTTCCTCCTTGCCCAGACTCAACGTATATTTGAGCAGGGCGAACGATCGGGTAGATTGCTAGCCTGGCTGGCAACAGAACGGGCTGGAAGCTCCTGTATTGCCAATATTAGAGATGAAGATGATACTTTGCTCTCTGACCCCGTGCATATTAATGTGCGATTTGAGCGGTATTATCAGCAACTCTGTACATCCAGAGCAACATACTCCCCTGAGGAATTAAATCTATTTCTCCAAAAGATAGACTTCCCTACTTTAACAACAGAAGCGAGCCAGGCGCTGGAAGCTCCCATCACCCTAAAAGAAGTCCAGAGAGCTATTAAGTCACTACAGGCAGGTAAGACTCCGGGACCTGACGGACTACCCACGGAGTTTTACAAAGCTAATCTGGAAATATTAGGCCCCCACTTCCACTCCACGATCACTAAAACACTGACTCAACAATGTCTCCCACCCTCAATGATGGAGGCGGTGATTGTTGTCATTCCAAAACCAGGGAAGGACCCGGAAATGTGCTCGTCCTACCGGCCCATTTCTTTATTGAACGTGGATGCCAAAATCCTTACTAAGATTCTGGCGGGTAGATTAAACTCGGTGATACTCTCCCTAATACATGGTGACCAGACCGGGTTTATGCCGGGCAAAGGCACCGACATAAACATCCGCAGACTCCATACTAACATAGTTCTGCCCCGTGACCCTAAGGAGAGTGGAGTGGTGGCCTCACTAGACGCCGAGAAGGCCTTTGACTCGGTTGAGTGGGCCTTTCTCTGGGAGGTAATGTCTAAATTTGGATTCGGAACTAAATTTATCAGCTGGGTCAAACTACTCTACAAATCCCCATCGGCCAGGGTGCGTGCGGGTGGTCTCCTCTCCCCCCCCTTCCAACTATGCAGAGGGACAAGGCAAGGATGTCCACTGTCCCCAGGGCTTTTCACCCTGGCCATTGAACCTATGGCTATATTGCTCCGCTCGGCTTCTGCGGTGAGGGGACTGGAGATGGGACCACTGGTGGAACGACTCTTGCTATACGCGGATGATACGCTTTTATATCTAGGCGACGATACCCATTCTTTAGTTGCGGCTCTAGAAATAATAAATGTATTATGGAGATTTCTCTGGGGTCAAAATTAATTGGAGTAAATCTAGTCTGTTCAGTCTCTCTGATAATAACCCCCCCACACCTGACCTGACCCCCCTCCGCAGAGTTACCCAGTTTAGATATCTTGGTATCGAGATATGTAGAGACCTGACCCAATACCTGACGCATAATCTATACCCAATCCTTCAAACCCTTATTGCAAGATGTCAGGCCTGGAAAACGCTTCCACTGACACCAGTGGGAAGGGTGAATCTATTAAAAATGACATTCCTCCCTAAGTTCTTATACATTTTTAGGAACACCCCGGTCCCAATCCCTGTTTCTTTTTTCCGCAAACTAGACGGGGTAATCTCCTCTTTTATATGGGGAGGGAAAACTCCAAGAATAGCCAAAGCCAAGCTACAACTTCCCCTGTCTTCTGGAGGCCTGGCATTACCATGCTTTCAGAAATATTACTGGGCGGCAGTGCTAGTCACTGTTCGCTGGTGGTTCAAACAGCCTAGATCAAACCCTGCGGTAAATCTTGAAGCAGCTATAATGGGTTCCTACTCAGCTCTCACGAACCTTGTCTATAGAGGAGTAAAGGCCAGCTCACATGTAACCCTACCAATGCGCACCACACTACAAGTATGGGATAAGGTCACTGCAGCTATAGCCAAACAAGATACTATCTCCCCTCATACCCCTCTATGGGGTAATTCCAAATTTCCACACTTTAGATCCATCCCAGACCCCAGTATTTGGGCTAAATTTGGGATAGTGAAGATTAAGCAGATTATGCCTAACGGAAAAATTCTCCCATTCCCAGAACTCAAAACGACCTACCAGCTTCCTTCCTGGATGCTATTTCGGTATCTTCAGCTAAAACATGCTACGCAAGCACAGTTCCCCAGAGTGGTTACAGTGGTCCCAAATATGGTGGAAAGCTTCCTTACCTCACGGGGGGTAGACAGGATACTGTCTTCCATATACCTACACCTTACCTGCGGAGACGCAGAGAAGACCCCACATCTACTGCAGATGTGGAAGACAGACATCACTGATCTCTCTGACGAACAATGGGAACTGGCAGTTCAAAACTATATACCGACAGTGATCTCGGCTAGGGATAGATTTATCCAACTCAAATTCATACACAGAGCTTATTATACACCACAGAAGCTAGCACGGATATATCCTACGCAATCAGAGCAATGTACAAAATGTCAACAGTCGGTAGGGACGTTTTACCATGTCATCTGGGAATGTCATGTCATCCAGGGGTACTGGAAGAAAGTGGTTGAGGAAATTAATTCTGTCACCAATCTTTCTGTACCCTTGGATCCTAAGATTCTTATCTTGGGAATTTCTGAATTGATCACTCACTCCACATATGACAAATTACTATTATTTTATTTATGCTTTTATGCCAGAAAAGCCCTCCTCCAACAATGGAAACTAATGACTCCTCCCACGGTGAATCAATGGCGTGCCCTGGTGGATGCGGTGCTACCCTTATACAAATTAACGTATATGGGTCGCAAATGTCCCCAAAAATTTGACAAGGTGTGGAAATCATGGGTGAGCACTAGATCACCTTCGGTTTGACCCGGCCCACGAAGATAGCTCAGTAAATAAAGGTACTGATGGGTGTATGGATTGACTAACCAGGCCTTGAAATATTTCTTACAAACAGGTGATAGAGATAACACTCGCTTACCCAGTATGACTGAGACAGAAACCACAGGAACCTATAGGTGAAGCCCTCTACTTCCCCAAAGAAGCCCTGTATGAACGCTGAGCCCTTCTGTTCATGTCTAACAAGCCTAATTGACTTGTCATAATCAAATATATGCCTGAGAAGATACAATAATATAGCTAGGTCTAATATAATCCCCTTTCCTCCTCCCACTCTTCCCCATCAATTATATGGTCAATTATATGGACACTTTTCTATACCAGCACATGGGCCAGGCCAGAATACCATGCTCCGCCTTATACTTCGGAGCAGATCTATGTAGCATCATCAAACTACGTCCGTCCTATTCAATCGTGATCTATTATTTTTTCTAGATAGGTTACATTGCTAAGATATACTTATGATGTACCGTGTTTTGTTTGTTTTCTTTTGTATTATTTTTGTATTTGTTATAAATAAAAATAATAATAATAGTAAAAAAGAGCAGAACAATAGAGAGAGAATAGAGAGAGAGAACAATAAAACGACAACTATTTTTTTATTTTATATATATTTTTTTTTTTTTACACTTTTTTTTGTAACTAACTGTAACTTTTGTAACTGTAACCGGTTCAAGGTTCGGGTCTCTCAAAATGCGATGGCATCTTGGGAGACCCCGTGAAAGTGTGCCTAGTCTGTGCAATGCTGTACGCTACGCTAATACTCAACTAGTGTATGGTAGCGTTCAAAACATTCACCAACGCAAAGACCAGGATTGTCAGGACAGGAGGGACAATAATAGCGGGTGTCACGCCTATATCCGCGCTTGCTGCAGACACGACATCTTTTTTGGGGGGGTTCGTTGGGTAGGGGTACTCGGGAGGACATAAAGAAAATGCCTCTCATGCAGCCGACTGCATTTGGTTGGGGATGTGAATGGGGGAAGTACGGGCGCTGCAGAAGTGATGGATTCTCAATTATTAGGATTGGCGAATGCAGCAGGAAGGGCATTATGGGCACGACGGGCCTGTGTTTGTCTTCTTCTTGGTGGCAGCGGGACACTACTTGTGCTTGCCACCTCACCAGCTTGAACTGCACTTATGGGACTCGCCACGTCACCAAGTATTACTGCAGTGCTGGTTTGACTACGACCAGGGTTTACTAGGCCGCTGGTGCTTGCCAGTTCACCAAACGCTACCAAAAAAACTGTTAGTGATTGCAGGGATCAGGCCTGACTCTGCGAACGCTGCAGTTATGCGTTTAGTGTTTTGTAAGTGACAGTGATCAATCGATACTGCACTTGGGTGGGCTGGGCTGGACGGAGGGGCAAAACGCAGGTGCTAGCAGGTATCTGGGCTGATCCCGCTAACACTAAGTTTTTGGGAACCCTAAACTGCTGGGGACGCTAGTATAGATCTGATCGGATCAGATATTGATCCATTCAGATACTATACCACTAAGGGAGGTGTACGGTACGTGCGTGGGTGTTAGCGCTACTGGCACTAACCTGACGCTGCCTGGGGCTGGCGCTTGCCAGTTCACCAAAACGCTACCAAAAAAACTGTTAGCGATCGCAGGGATCAGGCCTGACTCTGCGAACGCTGTAGTTATGCGTTTAGTGTTTTGTAAGTGACAGTGATCGATCGATACTGCACTTGGGTGGGCTGGGCTGGGCCAGACGGAGGGGCAAAACGCAGGTGCTAGCAGGTATCTGGGCTGATCCCGCTAACACTGCATTTTTGGGAACCCTAAACTGCTGGGGACGCTAATATAGATCTGATCGGATCAGATATTGATCCGTTCAGATACTATACCACTAAGGGAAGTGTATGCTGCGTGCGTGGGTGTTAGCGGTACTGGCTCTAACCTGACACTGCCTGGGGCGATGCAGACCTTATCTGACCCTAAAACCTAAGTTATATCACCACCGGGCAATTAGGGGGCTAAACTTTTATTAGGTAATAAACGGCGGGTGCCCTGAGACTATAAAAAATAAACTAACTAACCAGCATCACCCGTAACAGTTATACGGTGATCACTGGTGAAAGGGTTAACTAGGGGGCAATCAAGGGGTTAAAACATTTATTAGTACTATATGGGGGTCCCTGACGCTATAAAACACTGACGATGAACCTATATATTTACCTCCCTAACTAGCATCACCAGTGACACTAATACAGCGATCAGAAAAATGATCGCTTAGTGACACTGGTGACGGGGGGTGATCAAGGGGTTAAAACTTTATTAGGGGGGTTAGGGGGGTACCCTAGACCTAAAGGGGGCTAACACTAACTGCCCTACCACACTAACTGTCACAAACTGACACCAATGCAGTAATCAGAAAAAGAAAAAAAAAAACTGCTTGGTGTCAGTGTGACGGGGGGTGATTGGGGGGTGATCAGGGAGTGATCGGGGGGTGATGGTGTACAGTATGCCTGGCATGTTCTACTGTGTGTAGTGTTTGTGCACTCACATCGATGTCTTCTCTCCTCGGCGCCGGAACAGAAAATACCGAGCCGAGGAGAGATGACATCACTTCCTCCGCTTCTGTTTACTATGCAGAAGCCGAGGAAGCATTTCATTCGCCAGGAGCGATCGCGAGGGGGGAGCCACGAATGAGTGACCTCCCCCTCACCTTTGATCGTCCCTGGCGATAATCCGACCGCCGCAGGTACCGGGGGGGGGTTCGATCGGACCCCCCGCCCGCGGTAAGGCAAGGACGTACCTGTAAGTCCTTTTGCCTGCCCGTGCCATTCTGCCGACGTACATCGTCGCGTGGCGGTCGGCAACTGGTTAAGAGCTCTGGCGAAAGTGACGTTTTGACATCGCATCCGCCCTGCAGTGTCATGGAGACATGGAAACAGGTGGGGGCCATCTCCACCTCACTCGTCACCATGCACAGCCGCCGAGAGGACCGGATCGCCTCCACCGCTGCCGACAGCTCCGGTAAGTGGCAGAGGGCTCCGGTAAGTGGCAGAGGGCACCGGATCACGGCGGGAGGGGGGCCCCTCTCCCGCGGCCGATAAAAGTGATCTTGAGACGAATCCACTTTTATCTCGTACCGGACCGCCAGCCGAACACAGCGATACTGAGGTTATGGCAGCTAGCTGCTTCCATAACAATGATATCCGTCCTCAAAGTGAGGACATACATCAGTGTGCGGTGGTCCGGAAGTAGTTGAAAAAACAAAAAAAAACAACAAAAAAAAAAATTATATATATATATATGTATATATATATATATATATGTAGGAAGGCCAGTATGGTGGCCTGAATTTATGGGAGGAGCCCGAGGGGTATTTAAGCAGCCCGCTCACCTGTGGTGCTTGTCGGTTTCCTGTGCGCGATATACGTCACTAGGCCGACTATTCGAATACCAGCGTCCGCAAGTTCTTATCGTGCAAAGTTCCGGCATTCGCAATTTCCATGCTCGAGAGTTTCGAAGCCCGTGTTTACCGATTCATACATTCATACCACGTGTCTGGCTTGGCTGTCGCAGGTAGGGTCCCGTCGGACTTTTGTTTTCACGCATTATAGATATCATGTCACTAAACCGTGATAGCAAACTTACGAATCACTCGCAGATTTCACGAACGTAACCGCAATGTATATCAATCGTACTATCGTTATGTTACCATTTTGCGTTATCTGAGAAACCATCGCGACGCAGGCGTCGCTTCATTTCAGGCATGTCTAAATTGTTAAATATGTGTCAGTAGACAGCCATAGCGATTCGCAATTCGCAAATCTTATCGAATCACGTCAGTTCGATACCAATCATTTCTCATTTCTGAACATTTCTAAATATATTTCTAACATTTCAAACCATTTAGAATCATTTCTCATTTCAGTCACATACCGCGCTCCGATTCGAATCCAGTCGCACCTAAAGATGCACCGATTCGCTCCGGTGTGCCCCAGTAGTTACGGCCTCATTTCAGTACATGCTCCAGAGTCACGTCATTATCAGTCGCTTTCGACTCACCGATTCGTACCTCTGTCATGGTTATCATGCCACGTATCACGATCCGTTATGAATTCAGTCGCATGGAAATGCACCGATTCGTCTCGGCGTGCCCCAGGTATTGGCCACATTTCAGTAGATGCTCCAGAGTCCGATTCGCAGTCAGTCGCTATAGCGGCATGATCGATTCGCGCCTCTGTCATGGCAACAAATGTTACACCTGCACTTACCGCGCTCCGGTTCGAATCCAGTCGTATCTTCGATGCACCGATTCGTTACGGCGTGCCCCAGGGCCCGGCCTCATTTCTGGACATGCTCCAGAGTCCGGTTCGTTGTCAGTCGTAGTTTGCGGCTCACCGATTCGTGCCTCTGTCATGGGAATCATTTCAACTGTCACGAATCACGCTTCGATTCGAATCCAGTCGCATCCATGATGCAACGATTCGTCCCGGCGTGCCCCAGGTATTTTCGGCCACATTTCAGTACATGCTCCGGAGTCCGGTCGTTGTCAGTTGCAATCGCGACATGATCGACTCGTGTCTCTGTCATGGCACATGCTCTACCATGACAAATCATTTCATTCATTTCATCATTTCACTCATCTCACTGTCACGTACCGCGCCCCGATTCGAATCCAGTAGCATCCGAGATGCACCGATTCGTCCCGGTGCGCCCCAGTTGTCTTGGCCTCATTTCATTCGTACTCCATAGTCCGACTCGTCATTTGTCGCAGTCGAAAAAAAAAAAAAAAAAAACATATATGTATATATATATATATATATATATATATATATACACATATATAAATAAAGTAGTATAAATAAAACATTTGGGCCTCAGCCAACACCTGCATCAGAACTTGGTTAGCTATCAGTTGCGGCATAACCAATTCGTGCCTTTGCCAGGGCAAACATTTCACGGTTACATACCACACTCCAATTCAAATCCAGTCGCATCCGTGATGCACCAATGTACTCCGGCATGCACCAGCGTTTCTTTTGCCTCATTTCAGTACATGCTCCAGAGTCCGGGTCGCTGTCAGTTGCAGCTGCGGCACGACCGATTCGTGCCTCTGTCATGGCGAAACGTTTTTCATTCATTTCACTCTAAGGCAAACATTTCATTTATTTCGTTGTCGCATGCCGCACCCCGATTCAAGTTCAGGGCATCCGTCAAACATCGATTCATCCTGGCAAGCCCCAGTTGGCGCGGCCTCATTGGCGCAGTCATGGCACACCGATTCGTGCCTCTGTCATGGCACAAACAGTTCACTCATTTATTTAATGCCATGCACCTGTCGCTTAAACATGTTACAATTTACCTTTCAAACCAGGTAGTCAAACCCTCCACCGGTTCTCATCTGTCATTTCCTCTAGGTCAGTCCAAAAAAAAAAAAAAAAGGGGGGGGCCACACCCCGTCTTCCTTCGAAGCTCAGTCATGGTCCCGATTCATTCGTTGAAACCTTCGCCTCGCTACTATACCCCCTCATAGTCACAGCACATCCAAGTATAACTTTTTGCAATCGTCGCAAATACGCATCCAAACACAACTTCTTGCATTTCATTACAAGCACACATCGAAACATAACTTCTTGCTATTGTTGCAAGCACACATCCCATCATGACTTCTTGCAATCGTTGCAAGTACGCATCCAAACAGAACGTCTTGCAATCGTTGCAAGCACACATCCAAGCACAATTTCTTGCAATCATTTCAAACACGCATCCAATCATAAAACTTCTTGCAAACGTTGCAGGCATGCATTCAAGCATAACTTCTTGCAGTCGTTGCGAGTACGCATCCAAGCTTAAACTCTTGCAGTCTTGCAAGCACATGCAGCAATACGAACTTTTCACAATCACTACAAACACATCTCCACCGACAGAAACTCTCTTGCAATCGTTGCAAGCACACATTCAAGCACAAATCTTACAATCATTACAAGACACGCATCTTAGCATAACTTCTTGCAAACGTTGCAAGCATGCATCCAAGCATAACTTCTTGCAATCATTGCAAGCATGCATCCAGTCACAACTTCTTGCAAAATGTTGCAGGGACACACCCAAGCATAATTTCTTGCAATCATGGCAAGCATGCAGCCAAACACAGCTTTATAATCGTTGCAAACACGCATCCAAGTATAACTCCTTGCAGCCCGTGCAAGCACATGCAGTAATACGGACTTCCCGCAGTCACGGCAAACACATCACCATTGACACAAACTCCCTGGCAATTGTTGCAAACACGTATTTAAGCACAACTCTTGCAATCATTGCAGGGCTCGCATCTTAGCATGACTTCTTGCAATCAGTACACATTTCCAGTGGCACACAATCAGTCACACATCATTCTTCAGTGGCACTTAATCGGCCACTTGTCTCCAGTGGCATTTCATACGAGCCACTCATCAATTTCTGTGTCATTTCTCGCTTAGGTCAGTTGAGTTCAGGTTCCACCCCGCACCAGGTATCGTATTGCCACACACAGCTGGCTCCTCATAACATCATCAGGCTATACCTAGCCAACATCCAGCATTTCTTGCCCTCACAGGACCCCAGAGAGTCATCCGTGTTTACGGCTCATACAGTAGGATCCTTTCTACGTGGCGTCCAGAAGCATCAGCCCATAGCTAAACGGCAAACGCTTGCCCATCACAACTGCCATCTTCAGGGACATGTCAAAACCTCAAACATTCCCCAGTCTAGTCATACAAGCAGCCATCTACCTGGCCTCTGTGGTTTTCTACGGCCTAACAAATTCACTTTACTGGCACAGGCAGCCAGGTACTACGTAGACACAACTTGACTCGCTGGTAATACCATTATGTCCTTCAGCTTGTAGTCTCAAAAAATTCAATAATCCGGAACCGAGGTCTACAATAACCTCCTCCGAATTAACGAATACCACGCAGGCCAGCCCCCCCCTCGACAAACTGACCCGTATCAGGTTAGTTCCCCAAGACTTCACCCATACACGGGTGTGTACTAACAAGTAGCTGCAGTCTTTCCTAAGAATGTGGACCTATCAATGTCGGAAGGTCCCGTACTACGTGGATCGGTGTATCAATGATTATACCTTAAACTCTAGGGTCTTATCACCTACGTCGCCCTTGTCACCCCAGGTAGCGACAGATGCCACAGCCACCACAGGCATCGCGGCAATTTTTGGCCATCATCGGTTTACAAGTACATGGCCCCCAGAGACACTCCTAAAACCCCGGGTTTACCCGGACTTCCTCCCTCTTCAAGTTACACCCGGTCATGGCAACCGCTTAACTCCAGGGTCTTATCTGGACAGGACAGGCCGTGGCTTTGCCACCGACATCCGGTCCGAGGCGAGCCTCTTAATGAAGCCAGGTCCGCATCGCTCTGTGATGTCCTTCCTGCGCACGCTGGTGTAATTATCTTGGCAACACCAGTTTAATGTCCACTGCATGTTCGTTCCAGGCTGCCATCTTCTGGGACATGTCTACTATATTAACCAGTACGCTATTGGGCCTTCTTCCCAGTTTGGTCATACAAGCAGCCATTTACTTGGCCTATCACGAGTTCTGGCAGCCCAGCGAGTTCACCCGCAGCAATCCCGCAGGCCAAGTTCTGTGTAGTTGGCTCGCTGCCAACACCATTTCATCCTCCACCCTGCAGTGTCCAAAACCCAGCAATCAAGCTCCAGGATAGACATCCATCTCCATAAAGTAAACAACGTCCGGTGGCCAGTAACCATACTACCACCTACTGTCACTCCTACCGGAACACTCAAACTCTAGTCCCCTATTACCTTTTCGGGCAACCCTCGAGTGCCTGCCAGTTCATCAAACACCTGGGGTTCTTCTACGCTGCCTACACCTCGACCCCAGTCAGCACTCCAGTCACTCTTTAGTATTGGGGCAGCCTTGGCAGCATGTCGGCATGGGTCCCAAACCACGTCATCAAGAGACTTAGCAGGTGAAACTCTGCTTACCTCGCCCGGTACGTCCCCACTCCTTAGGTGGAAACGGCACAAGCATTCACTAAACTTGCTCAAATAAATAAAGCCAAAACTAATAAAACCACACCCCTACCTGAATGTTTTTGCCCCCTTATTCTGGCATACCGACCAGCAGAGCAAGGCACAATTTCAGGTCCATTTCATATGGTAAGTCCACACTTCCAGGTCTATTTCCGATGGTAAGTTTTATGTTAACTACAAATGTTATCTATGTCCATATCGGACATAGGGCTCCACCCATAAGTAGGAAGGCCAGTATGGTGGCCTGAATTTATGGGAGGAGCCCAGGGGGTATTTAAGCAGCCCGCTCACCTGTGGTGCTTGTCGGTTTCCTGTGCGCGATACCCACCCTCCCATCCCCATTTCAAGGCATTCATTTCATTCATTCATTTCATTTATTTCTCTCTACAGAATAATAATTTCTTAAACTAGGGTATGCCCCCTTATTCTGGCATACCGACCAGCAGACCAAGGCACACTTTCAGGTCCATTTCATATGGTAAGTCCACACTTCCAGGTCTATTTCCGATGGTAAGTTTTATGTTAACTACAAATGTTATCTATGTCCATATCGGACATAGGGCTCCACCTATATATATATATATATATATATATATATATATATATGAATTTATATAATAACAATAAATTACATATACACACACACACAGATACACACACACATACACACATCTTTTTCTAAGTAAAAAATGTGCATTTATTTTTATTTTATTTTTTATTAGGAGCCTTTAAAACATTGCACCTGCGGGTGCAAAGCAGAGCTCTTGCAGACTGTCAGTGTAAGCTGTCTGTTTGTACCTCATATGGGCAGGCAGTGAAACTTTAACTGTAAACATCAATGAACTACCTAGAGCACTCAATAGTGCTCTGGTAGTTCATTGAGAACTACAAAGCCAAACATGGGCTAGCGCAAAGGAGATAATACTACAATAAAGACCAACAACCATTATATTCCTTTTTTATAACAATTTATTTATTTTGGAAAATTAAATTAAGGCCACAATGTTGTTCAAGGGGTAACCTGATAATGAAATAACGCAACTTCAAATAATTTTAAAGCCATCTTGGCTATAATACATCAACTCAAATTTTACACTGTGTCCATCCAGACAATGCTGGACGACTATTCCCCCACTAAACAACACCATGACTGATATGAGAATTAGGGAGGGCGGGTGGGAGTCCCGGTCTGGTTCCACAGGGTCTGCTTGCCTAACGGCCGGACTGCCCCTTTTATCTTCTTCAGAAACGCGGGCTATGCAACCACCAATTTCCTCCAATCAGCTGCTTGTTGCTGCGCAGGAGAAGCTGTTGCTGTAGCCAATAGCAATCCTACAGAAAACATAAGGAAACATGCATTCCCCTTTGAGCTCTCCCATGTTGGTCCTGCATATTGCATGGACCTGTCATTCTGTCGGTACTTGGAGTTCTCCCACTCACAGTACTATGTTTTTTTTAATTGTGATACAAAGATTGGGGAGAAGCTCCCCAGCTCACTGTCACTACAGGTGGTGGTTCAGGGAGACGCTGCAGCAGTGTGAACATGTTACACGTTCCACCCAAAAAAAACGGGTGAAACGTGCAACATGTTCCCAAATGTGAACTTATCCTTTAAGTGTGAGCATGATTTATTTATTCATATAGTTTACAGTGTTAATCTTTAAAGTTTTACAGTATTTAAAATAATTTTTGTTTGAGTTATACCGAGAGGAGGAACACCAAAGAATGGTAATCCGCTGTCCTACCTGGAATGGAATGCTGTTTTAACAGTGGCAGCTGGTGGAATTTTTTTTTAGGGGAGGGGCGGCAAACGGCATACCAACCCCCCTCCTGGTTTATCGGTCGGAAGCACTTACCCCATCACCGGCAGCTTCCCCTGCTCAGCGGCGGTTTACCCTGCTTTATGGCCTCTCACTCTCCTGCTGTTCTCTTGTGGCCTCCCGTTGTCTGGGTCATTGCGGCGGCGGCTTCCGTTTCCTCCCTCCTCCTCAGCGGTCTTCTCTTTTTGGCCAATCGAAAGTGGGTGGGATCGGGTCACAGAGGATGCGCTCCAATCCAGCCCAGGTGTGTTACAACAGCAAATTAATATTTTTGAAACACTGATCCTCAAAATCAAAAGTGGGTGTGAGAACCGAGCCCACCCGACTTTGAAGCCTATTAGAACCTCTGGTTCTAATCACTACTTCCCACCCAGCCACTGCACATATACGGCCGGGTGGGCGTTTCCTCCTTCTGAGTGGACGTTTAGAAACGTCCCTCAGAAGGAGGGGGATCGCGCGTGCCCGCGCAGCAGCGTGATCCCGATGCACTAGTGTCACCCGGACACGGCGCATCTCCAATCGGCAGAAGGGCTCTGTGATTGGCCTTCCTGATCACATGATGATTGTGTCCAATCACAGCCGTCATGTGATGTAAATAGAGAGCCAGTTGCTAGGCGATTGGCTCTCCTCTCCTCACTTGGAATGTGGCAGTGAGGAGAGCGGATCGCTGCAGCCGGCTGTTTTTTTTACAGCTTTTTACACACTGATCACCTGCCCAGTGTCCACACACAATGTAAACACACAAATCCCCAAAATAGTGTCCCCAAAACACGTCCTCACACACACACACACACACACGTCCCCACACAGTAGAAAGACCTGTCCCACATATGTAACAGTAAAATCACATGTCCCAATGATCATCTGCACATATCTGTACATGATCATCTGCGCACATCTGTCCGTGATCACACAAACCAATTATTATACAATTCACAGGATTTTTTTACCAAAGACCTGTAGCAGAATACATTTTGGCTTAAATTTATGACAAAATTTGATTTTATTGGATTTCTTTTAAAATAGAAAAAAAAAATTATTTTCCAAATTTCCGCTCTTTTTTCGCAAAAAATAAAAAAACGAGTCGTGAATAAATATCACTAAAAGAAAGCTCTATTGGTGGGAACAAAATGATAACAATTTCATTTGGGTACAGTGTAGCATGACCGCGCAATTCTCATTGAAAGTGCAAGAGCGCTGAAAGCTGAAAATTGGTGTGGGAAGGAAGGGGGCGAAAGTGCCTAGTATTGAAGTGGTTAAAAAAAAAAAATCCTGCCGCTGTAATTCATGCATCCGGTGCCCTGAAAGGGGCCAGATGCATGAATAGGGGGTGGCCCTGGCAGCCATGGATAGATTCATGCTATGCATGAATCTATCTATTGCATATAGGGGGTGGAATGGAGAGAGGGGGCGGCGCCCGGGTGCCCCAATGGAAGGGCAGCCACTGGGCTTTAATATAATTATTTGTTAGAGGCAGCACAAGTGGCACGAGGGGCACTTTATCATTGGTGGTGCAATGATGTTGGTATATTCACATGTGAGCACAATATAGATATTGTATGTTTGTTTCTATTTATTTAATAAAATATTACACTATATGAGTTTCTTTTGGGTTTCACATGTGATAAGTTGAAAATATTTGGGAAGCAAAGGTGAATAAAGAAGAAACACAGTTGGTGATTTTGAGTTTTTTGGACCCATTTGGCATACTTGGATTGGAAATCTGGTAAGATGGTTGGAAAGTCATCTGCTGAATAGCACTCACTTTCAATAATTGTTCCTGAAGCGCTAGACATTCTCTTGAATTTTTGAACTTTGTTGTATCTGCACTTATTCTTGTTCACTGTGTTATTGATTCCATTTTTGTTTTAAACATCTTGTTCTGGGACACTGAACCTCTGTGCTTTTTTGTTGTTATCATTACTTTGTACAACTCTGTGGAAGGATTCAATAAAACCTTGAAATTAAAAAAAAGAACAATTTCAGAATATAACAGTATGTAGGCAGGTGTAGTTTATATTCTCCTCTGCAGGTGGCACTCGACTGTAGTGGCAATGCACATAGGAGAGAAGGTTAGGAGAATCTGTGTTTCTCTATGATTTCCTCGATCACCCTGTCCGTGATCCAGTTACATGCACTAGCCCCATGTGACCCTACAAATAGCAGGATGACAACATAAACAGGTCTGGTGGTGAAACTCACCTTTTCGGTGCCACTTACAACTATGCAGCAAATTGACAGCGGTCAGTAGATTCAGGTATGCTGACAGCTTCTGCCACAAGGATCGAAGTGCAGCCTGGCTCGTCTGAAGGAAGGTAAGTGGCACCGAAAAGGTGAGGCTGCCCGCCAGACCTGTTTGTGTTGTCAGCCTGCTATTTCAAGAAATTGTTCTTTGCAAATCGGGACTGAGTGTTTACTGCCTACCACACTACAATGCATGTACTCAACAAGCATGGTTCACGTTTCAATTTTCAGAACACCTCTTTCTGTGCTGTAAATATCTTTATCATCTTAAGTACACAAAGACCACCTACTCCAAATATTAAAAACACACACAAAAACATGACTAGACTAGAATTGAAGACATTAATCATAAAGATTACAACACACTGCCAAGCCAACAATGAAGACATCTGTACACAGTGGCATGATGTACAGATCAGGGAAAAGTCAACAACCTTTTCTTATTCATGGGATGTGGATGCTGAAGAATAGGGATGAGCTTCGAGTTCGAGTCGAACTCATGTTCGACTCGAACATTGGCTGTTCGCAAGTTCGCCGAACAGCGAACAATTTGGGGTGTTCGCGGCAAATTCGAATGCCGCGGAACAACCTTTAAAAGTCTATGGGAGAAATCAAAAGTGCTAATTTTAAAGGCTAATATGCAAGTTATTGTCATAAAAAGTGTTTGGGGACCTGGGTCCTGCCCCAGGGGACACGGATCAATGCAAAAAAAAGTTTTAAAAACGGCCGTTTTTTCAGGAGCAGTGATTTTAATAATGCTTAAAGTCAAACAATAAAAGTGTAATATCCCTTTAAATTTCGTACCTGGGGGGTGTCTATAGTATGCCTGTAAAGGGGCGCATGTTTCCTGTGTTTAGAACAGTCTGACAGCAAAATGACATTTTGAAGGAAAAAACTCATTTAAAACTACCCGCGGCTATTGCATTGCCGACAATACACATAGAAGTTCATTGATAAAAACGGCATGGGAATTCCCCAAAGGGGAACCCCCGAACCAAAATTTAAAAAAAAAATGACGTGGGAGTCCCCCTAAATTCCATACCAGGCCCTTCAGGTCTGGTATGGATATTAAGGGGAACCCCGGCCAAAATTAAAAAAAAAAAATGACGTGGGGTTCCCCCTAAATTCCATACCAGCCCCTTCAGGTCTGGTATGGATTTTAAGGGGAACCCCGCGCCAAAAAAAAAAAAAAAAAAAACAGCGTGGGGTCCCCCCAAAAATACATACCAGACCCTTATCCGAGCACGCAACCTGGCAGGCCGCAGGAAAAGAGGGGGGGACGAGAGTGCGGCCCCCCCTCCTGAACCGTACCAGGCCACATGCCCTCAACATTGGGAGGGTGCTTTGGGGTAGCCCCCCAAAACACCTTGTCCCCATGTTGATGAGGACAAGGGCCTCATCCCCACAACCCTGGCCGGTGGTTGTGGGGGTCTGCGGGCGGGGGGCTTATCGGAATCTGGAACCCCCCTTTAACAAGGGGACCCCCAGATCCCGGCCCCCCCTGTGTGAAATGGTAAGGGGGTACAAAAGTACCCCTACCATTTCACTAAAAAACTGTCAAAAATGTTAAAAATGACAAGAGACAGTTTTTGACAATTCCTTTATTTAAATCCTTCTTCTTCCTTCTATCTTCCTTCATCTTCTGGTTCTTCTGGTTCTTCTGGCTCTTCTGGTTCTTCCTCCGGCGTTCTCGTCCAGCATCTCCTCCGCGGCGTCTTCTATGTTCTTCTCCTCAGGCCGCTCCGCACCCATGGCATGGGGGGAGGCTCCCGCTCTTCTCTTCTTCTTCATCTTCTTCTCTTCTTCTTTTCTTCTCTTCTTCATTTTCTTCTCCGGGCCGCTCCTCACACATGCTAGCATGGCGGGAGGCTCCCGCTGTGTGACGGCGCTCCTCGTCTGACAGTTCTTAAATAACGGGGGGCGGGGCCACCCGGTGACCCCGCCCCCCTCTGATGCACGGTGACTTGACGGGACTTCCCTGTGATGTCACGGGGAATGCTACAGGGAAGTCCCGTCATGTCCCGTGTGTCAGAGGGGGGCGGGGTCACCGGGTGGCCCCGCCCCCCGTTATTTAAGAACTGTCAGACGAGGAGCGCCGTCACACAGCGGGAGCCTCCCTTCATGCCAGCATGGATGGGGAGAGGCCCGGAGAAGAAAATGAAGAAGAGAAGAACAGAAGAAGAGAAGAAGATGAAGAAGAAGAGAAGAGCGGGAGCCTCCCCCCATGCCATGGGTGCGGAGCGGCCCGAGGAGAAGAAGATAGAAGACGCCGCGGAGGAGATGCTGGACGAGAACGCCGGAGGAAGAACCAGAAGAGCCAGAAGAACCAGAAGAACCAGAAGATAGAAGGAAGATAGAAGAAAGAAGAAGTATTTAAATAAAGGAATTGTCAAAAACTGTCTCTTGTCATTTTTAACATTTTTGACAGTTTTTTAGTGAAATGGTAGGGGTACTTTTGTACCCCCTTACCATTTCACACAGGGGGGGGGCCAGGATCTGGGGGTCCCCTTGTTAAAGGGGGCTTCCAGATTCCGATAAGCCCCCCGCCCGCAGACCCCCACAACCACCGGCCATGGTTGTGGGGATGAGGCCCTTGTCCTCATCAACATGGGGACAAGGTGTTTTGGGGGGCTACCCCAAAGCACCCTCCCAATGTTGAGGGCATGTGGCCTGGTACGGTTCAGGAGGGGGGGGGCCGCACTCTCGTCCCCCCCTCTTTTCCTGCGGCCTGCCAGGTTGCGTGCTCGGATAAGGGTCTGGTATGGATATTTGGGGGGACCCCACGCCGTTTTTTTTTTTTTTTTTTGGCGCGGGGTTCCCCTTAAAATCCATACCAGACCTGAAGGGTCTGGTATGGAATTTAGGGGGAACCCCACGTCATTTTTTTTTTTTAATTTTGGCCGGGGTTCCCCTTAATATCCATACCAGACCTGAAGGGCCTGGTATGGAATTTAGGGGGACTCCCACGTCATTTTTTTTTTTTAATTTTGGTTCGGGGTTCCCCTTTGGGGAATTCCCATGCCGTTTTTATCAATGAACTTCTATGTGTATTGTCGGCAATGCAATAGTCGCGGGTAGTTTTAAATGAGTTTTTTCCTTCAAAATGTCATTTTGCTGTCAGACTGTTCTAAACACAGGAAACATGCGCCCCTTTACAGGCATACTATAGACACCCCCCAGGTACGAAATTTAAAGGGATATTACACTTTTATTGTTTGACTTTAAGCATTATTAAAATCACTGCTCCTGAAAAAACGGCCGTTTTTAAAACTTTTTTTTGCATTGATCCATGTCCCCTGGGGCAGGACCCAGGTCCCCAAACACTTTTTATGACAATAACTTGCATATTAGCCTTTAAAATTAGCACTTTTGATTATTCATGTTCGTGTCCCATAGACTTTAATGGTGTTCGCGTGTTCGAACGAACTTTTTTCCTGTTCGCATGTTCTGGTGCGAACCGAACAGGGGGTGTTCGGCTCATCCCTACTGAAGAACTTACTGAGATGTTGCACATGATCTTGAACAAAGTATATCAAATAGCTGGATGCTTCCCCATAAACTCTTAGAAACACTCTTAGAAACATTTTGGGTGCAGGGTCGTGATGGCATAATATTGGGTTTGTTAACTTTCTTAACTCTCCTGTTTACATCTGAAATAAAGTTCTGCTGGTGAGCTCTCCCCTCTGCTCCTACCTTCCTCAGGGATGTGCCACTCTGGAATTAAATAAGAACAATTTGAGAATTTAACAGCATGGTTCATGTTCTTTCCTGTGCTGTAAATATCGTATACACTTACATCTTTTATATATATATATCTATATATATATATCTATATATATATATAGATATATATATATATTTTTTTTTTTACAACAGACATTTTAAGAAGATACCATCTGACTTTTTCTTACTCCACAAAGAAGCGTGCCCCTCCAGTAAGCCACATCTTAGGCCACACAAAGACCTCAGGGGCCCACCTAAGCCACTAGAAAAAACATAGCATAAGATTTCATAAATATGAGTCTGTCCAACTAGGGTAAATACCCCAAACTATAGACCTCCAATGAGTTAACCCCATACAGGAGTCCCTGGGGGAGTAACATCATTGTTAAGTCATACTGACAATCTGTTTTAAAGGTACTAATAGGTATACCAGGGATTATCATGTCCCATCTCATTTATTATATCCAACACATGGGAACTCTATACTACCTGGCCATGTATTCTGAAAGAGTCTACTTACACAATGCCAAGGTCCAAATCTTGTGACTCCACTTTACAGGATTGTCTAGTATCTCCTCTGAAAAAAGAGTCAGGACTATACCCATAATCCAATTGGCAGAGAGGGAAATTAAGGACATTAATTAAAAATGCTCTTCTTCATTTGACAAAAACTTGGGGGCCTGATTTTCAACACACTGCCAAGCCAACAATGAAGACATCTGTACACAATGGCATGACTTACAGAACAAGGAAAAATCAACAACCTTTTCTTATTCATGGGATGCTGAAGAACTTACAGGGTTGGTTATTACACATGATATTAAAACAAGTATTTTAAATAACTGGATGCTTCCACATAAACTTTTTAAACATTTTGAAGGCAAGGTGGTGGGGGAACAACATTGGATATATTAACTTTTTCAATCCTCCGTTTACTGCACACCTGAAATAAAGTTCTTCTGGTAATCTCTTCTCTCCTCATTCCTACCCGTTCACTTGTGGGAATCAATGTCAGATTACCAAACAGGCAGAGCAGGGACTGGCCCGTAGACCCCCACACAGTTTAAAAACCTGGCGACAACAGATCAAAATAATATTGATTTGATTTCGAAAGAAAAGTGTAATAAAACTTTCTTAAAGTGTTTACAAAAATATAACAAGATAATCAACTCAAGGAAATTATAATTTTACATTAAATACTCTGTAGAGAAAGTTTTGTGAAAGAAATTGTAAATTCTATAACTGTTATCTATTTTGTATACTTTCCTTATGTATTGCACAATGCAGTTATTGTGCACATGGCACTAATAATGTTTGATTATATATTTGCATTCTTTTGAGTCCTGATAAGAAATTATCCCGCCTGTATTATGCCCCTTGCTACCATAAAGACAATATTGTAATAATAATGTGATACCTACGTGAGCATGTGTTTAAAAAACGTCAATTGCACCACATAAACAGATGCTTATGTATCCTTTTTTTTTGTTCCCTACTGCAGTAGTTAATCATTTGGAACCACTAATCAATAGGGATGAGCTGAACACCCCCCAGCAGCAGAACATGCGAACAGGCAAAAAACATTGTTAAAGTCAAACGTGAAAAATCAAAAGTGCTCATTTTATAGACTTATATGCAACTTATTGCCATAAAAGATAAATATATTGTGCCTGGGGGTCCCTTAGTCTGCCTGTAAAGTAGCACATTTTTCCCATGTTCATAACAGTTCCGCAGCATTACATTTCTAAAGATAAAATGTAATTTAAAATTGCTTGTGGCTGTAATGTATTGCCGGATCTCAGCAATAAACATAAAACATCATTGAAAAAATGGTGTGGGTTTCCCCCCAAAATCCATACCAGGCTCTTCAGGTCTGATATGGATTTTAAGGGGAACCCCGTGCCAAAATAAAAAAAATGGCGTGCCCCCCCCCAAAATCCATACCAGACCCTTATCCTAGCATGAAACCTGGCAGGCCACAAGAAAAAGGGGGGTGAGAGAGCACCCCCCTCCTGAACCGTACCAGGCGACATGCCCTCAACATGGGGAGGGTGCTTTTGGGACAAGGGCCTCTTCCCCGCAACCCTTGCCCAGTGGTTGTGGGGGTCTGCGGGCGGGGGGCTTATCGGAAACTGGAAGCCCACTTTAACAAGGGGGCCCCCAAGATCCCAGCCCCCCCTATGTGAATGGGTATCGAGTATGTTGTACCCCTACCCATTCACCAAAAAAAGTGTCAAAAAAGTAAAAATGACAGGAGACAGTTTTGGACAATTCTGTTATTAAAAAATAAAAAAAGTCCATCCATCTTCAATCACGGCGCCGACGGTCTCGAAAAAAACAAAACAAAGGGCAGGGCCACCCACTGATGTAGCTAAGTGACCCCACCCCCTTCTGACCTCTCATGGAGGCGGAGTTTTTCCATTTGTTTTTTTCGGGACCGTCGGCACCGTGATTAAAGATGGATGGACATCGCAGGGCACTTTTTTTATAAAGGAATTGTCCAAAATTGTCCCCTGTCATTTTTACTTTTTTGACACTTTTTTGGTGACTGGGTAGGGGTACTGGGGGGCCCCTTGTTAAAGGGGGCTTCCAGATTCCAATAAGCCCCCTTCTCGCAGAGTTCCACAACCACTGGGCAAGGGTTGTGGGGATGAGGCCCTTGTCCCCATCAACATGGGGACAAGGTTCTTTGGGGGGGACCCCAAAGCACCCTCCCCATGTTGAGGGCATGTGGCCTGGTACAGTTCAGGAGTTCAGTGCTCTTTCCCCTCTTTTCCAGTGGCTTGCCAGGTTGCGTGCTCAGATAAGGGTCTGGTATGGATTTTGGGGGGACCCCCATGCCATTTTTAAAAAACATTTGGCACGAGGTGCCCCTTAAAATCCATACCAGACCTTAAGGGACTGGTATGGATTTTGGGGGGGGACCCTCACACCATTTTTTTAAATTTTGGTGTGGGGTTCCCCTTAAAAACCATACCAGACCTGAGGGGCCAGGTATGGATTTTGGGGGGCCCACGCCATTTAAAAAAAAAAAATTGGCACAGGGTTCCCCTTAACCACTTCAATACACTATATTATATATCCTACACTGTCTGAATATAGATTCTACACTGAATATCTAATCTACACTAAATGCACAATATATACTAGGCTGTAATATATATATATATATATATATATATATATATATATATATATATATATACACCGTATATACTCAAGTATAAGTCGTTCCGAGTATAAGTCGAGGCCCTAATTTACCACAAAAAAATGGGAAAAACGTATTGACCCGAGTATAAGACGAGGGTGAGAAATGCAGCAGCTACTGTAAGTGGAAACAGAGGGTCAACAATGCCCATCTGCAGCTGTATACCTCCCTGTGTCCTGTGCATGTGTCATGTGTCCTGTGCATATGTGTCATGCGTCCTGTGTATATGTGTATGTGTCATGTGTATATGTACCTGTGTCATGTACTTGCGTCCTGTGTATATGTGCATGTGTATATGTACCTGTGTCCTGTGTATCCATCATGTGTATATGTACCTGTGTGCATGTGTCTGTGTGCATGTGTGTGTCTGTGTGTGTGTGCATCCTACCTGTGTCCTGTGCATCCTCCGTGCGCTGCTCTGCACCGATCAGCGTGTAGTATTCGGCGGCCATTCACTGTTCAAAAGCTGCCCCTTCTCCTCATCCAAAAAACTCAATTTTCCAGCAGTCAGCGGTTAGCCTATCACGGACATTCTCTCATCCTCATACCACGGACGAGGATGAGAGAATGTCCATGATAGGCTGTACACTGACTGCCTATGACTGACGAGGAGGCGCGGCTTTTGAACTGTGAGAGCCGCTGCCGAGTAGTATGTATCACACACTGGCCGCCGTTGGCCTGCATGACACGCTGATCATGTAGGCAGACGGCGGTGACTCGTGTATAAGTCGAAGGGGGCACTTTCAGCCCCAAAAAAGAGGGCTGAAAAATTCAACTTATACACGAATATATACGGTATATCAAATACACTGCCTATACTGACTGACTATAGATTCTACAATGCAAATCTAAACTACGCTAAATGCAGAGTATACAGTATCTCACACAAGTGAGTACACCCCTCACATTTTTGTATAAAAAAACACTGAAGAAATGAAACTTTGCTACAATGTAAACTAGTGAGTGTACAGCTTGTATAATAGTATAAACTTTCTGTCTCCACACAATAACTCAACACACAGCCATTAATATCCAAACCACAGGGAACAAAAGTGAGTACACCCCAAATTGGGCCCAATTAGCCATTTTCCCTCCCCGGTGTCATGTGACTCGTTAGTGTTACAAGGTCTCAGGTGTCAATGGGGAGCAGGTGTATTAAATTTCGTGTTATCGCTCTCACTCTCGCATACTGGTCACTGGAAGTTCAAAATGGCACCTCATGGCAAAGAACTCTCTGAGGATCCGAAAAAAACAATTGCTGCTCTACATAAAGATGGCCTAGGCTATAAGAAGATTGCCAAGACCCTGAAACTGAGCTGCAGCACGATGGCCAAGACCATACAGTGGTTTAACAGGACAGGTTCCACTTAAAACAGGCCATGCCATGGTCAACCAAAGAAGTTGAGTGCACGTGCTCAGCGTCATATCCAAAGGTTGCCTTTGGGAAATAGACGTATGAGTGCTGTCAGCATTGCTGCAGAGGTTGAAGTTGTGGGGGTTCAGTCTGTCAATGCTTAGACCATACGCCGCACACTGCATCAAATTGGTCTGCATGGCTGCCATCCCAGAAAGAAGCCTCTTCTATAGATGATGCACAAGAAAGTCCGCAAACAGTTTGCTGAAGACAAGCAGACTAAGGACATGGATTACTGGAACCATGTCCTGTGGTCTGATGAGACCAAGATAAACCTATTTGGTTCAGATGGTGTCAAGCGTGTGTGGTGGCAACCAGGTGAGGAGTACAAAGACAAGTAAGTCTTGCCTACAGTCAAGCATGGTGGTGGGAGTGCCATGGTCTGGGGCTGCATGAGTGCTGCTGGCACTGGGGAGCTACAGTTTATTGAGGGAACCATGAATGCCAACATGTACTGTGACATACTGAAGCAGAGCATGATCCCCTCTCTTCGGAGCCTGGGCTGCAGGGCAGTATTCCAACATGAGAAGGACCCCAAACACACCTATAAGATGACCACTGCCTTGCTAAAGAAGCTGAGGGTTAACGTAATGGAGTGGCCAAGCATGTTTCCAGACCTAAACCCTATTGAGCATCTGTGGGGCATCCTCAAATGGCCGTCATGGAGGAGTGGAAGAGGACTCCAGTGGCAACCTGTGAAGCTCTGGTGAACTCCATGCCCAATGGGGTTAAGGCAGTGCTGGAAAATAACGGTGGCCACACAAAATATTGACACTTTAGGCCCAAATTGGACATTTTCACTTAGGAGTGCACTCACTTTTGTTGCCAGCGGTTTAGACAATAATGGCTGTGTGTTGAGTTATTTTGAGGGGACAGAAAATTTACATTGTTATACAAGCTGTACATTCACTACTTTACATTGTAGCAAAGTGTCACTTCTTCAGAGTTGTCACATGAAAAGATATAATAAAATATTTACAAAAATGTGAGGGGTGTACTCACTTGTGTGAGATACTGCATATGTATATATCTTTTCATGTGACAACTCTGAAGAAGTGACACTTTGCTACAATGTAAAGTAGTGAACGTACAGCTTGTATAACAGTGTAAATTTTCATATACTGTATATACTTGAGTATAAGTCGTTCCGAGTATAAGCCGAGGCCCCTAATTTACCACAAAAAACTTGGAAAAACTTATTGACCTGAGTATAAGACGAGGGTGAGAAATGCAGAGGGTCAACAATGCCCATCTGCAGCTGCATGCCTCCCTGTGTCCTGTGCAGCTTACCTGTTTCCTGTGCATGTGTCCTGTGTCCTGTACATGTGTCCTGTACATGTGTGTCCTGTACATGTGTGTCCTGTACATGTGTCCTGTGTTCTTGTGTCCTGTGTCCTGTACATGTCCTGTGTGCATGTGCAGCCTACCTGTGTCCTGTGCAGCCTCCCTGTGGCGATCTCCATCCTCCCTGTGGCGATCTCCATCCTCCCTGTGGCGATCTCCATCCTCAGACGGCGGCCGACGTGTGATGATAGTGTTCAGCGGCCATTCCACAGTTCAAAAGCCGTGCCTCCTCCTCGTCTGTGATAGGCTGACCGCTGACTGCCTATCACGGACATTCTCTCATTCTCATACCACGGACGAGGATGAGAGAATGTCCGTGATAGGCTGTACACCGACAGCTGTTCAGCCTATCACAGACGAGCAGGAGGCGCGGCTTTTGAAAGCTGGAATAGCCTCCGAACAGTATAATCACACGCCGGCCGCCGTCTGCCTGCATGACACACTGATCATGCAGACAGACGGCGGTGACTCTAGTATAAGTCGAAGGGGACACTTTCAGCCCAAAAAAAGGCCTGAAAAATTTGACTTATACTCGAGTATATACGGTACATACATACATACATATATATATACACACACACACATACACTAACTATATATTTTGTGGTAGTGTGGTACCCTACCAGTGTATGGACGCAGGACACTCAACCAGGCAGGTTGATGGGCTCCAGTGTAATTGTTTATTTTAGAGGAAACTGGCTTTTCAGTTTCCTCATTATTTAGTAAAGTCCACTTTGGTACCTGGAGCCCAGGGATTTCTTAGAGATCCGGGTGGGATAAAATTCCCCAGTCCTGGTTCCGACTTTTGAGACTCACCAGCACACTGATTGATCAGGTGTGTGGGCCTGATAATAGAGTCAGGACCAGGGTTCTGGGCTCCACCCTCCCGAGGAGTCCAGGCGAGCAAGGGAGAAGTGTGCATGTCTGCACAGTTCCGTCTGTTAGAGCAGACAGAAAAACAGATCTTATACTGAAAAACAGGTTTATGACATGGATGGAAGTTCACACCATCCCTATATTATTACACCAATTTTTTAAGCAATTCTCTTATTGAGTCTTTAAAGTCAACAAAGGCAATTGTATAAAAATAATTAACTTTATTCTATACATATATAAAATATTATTAGATTAAAAACCCTGGGACTACGCCAAATAATAAAAACACATACAAAAAATATAACTGGCTGAATTGTGTAGAGTAATCATGCAGATGGTAAGTAACCCCATGAAAACCCAAACTAGACTATGATCATATAGATTTTAAACATCAATTGGTCCATCTGCTGAGTGACTCAATACATTTTGAAATCTTTATCCTTCCTCAGGGGTTAGAATGTACCACTCTGGAATCGAATAAGAACAATTTCAGTATATAACAGCATGGTTCATGTTTCAACTTTAGGAACACTTTCCCTGTGTTGTAAATATCATATGCACTTACATCTTTGTATACATAGGATTAAAGCTATTTTAAGAAGATACCAGATGTCTCTCACAAGAAACCCCAGTTGAGGGTAATGTCGTCATCAGGTCATACCTTCAATCAATTATAATAGTACTAGTAGGTATACCAGGGCTTGCCATGTTCCATTTCATTTATTATCTTCAATACTATCTCCTCTCAAAAAAGAGTCTAAGATGGTGCTCCTTATATACCCAATAGACAGGGAGGGAAAATAATCACATTAGTTAAAAATGTTCTCCTTCATTGGACATAAACTCTGGGCCTAATTTTAAACACACTGCCAAGTCAGCAATAAAGACATCAGTACACAGTGGCATGACATATGGATCAGGGGAAAAAAAAATCAACAAACTTTTCTTATTCAACGGATGCTGAAGAACTTAGAGATGTTTATCACACATGATCTTGAACAAAGTATATCACATTGCTGGATGCTTCCACTTAAACTCTTTAAAATATAAGGGTACAGAGTAGTGGAGGCATAATATTGGATTTATAAATTCAATGTGCACTGCGCTTATAACGCCAAAATTAAGTGAAAAGTGTGCCGTTACTTAAAATAAACATAAATCAACTATCGGGTGAAAAAATCAATAAATGCAAATACATATATATAACATTTCCACAGTAGCACTCAAAAAATATTTAGACTGAAATACAAATGTTATCCAAATGTATTTTTCTGCATTTTTTTGCACATTTCATATGTGAATATACACCGTTATCCTCCACCAGTGATGAATTGGGGATCAGCCCCCTTAAGAAAAGCACTCACTGAATGCTATTGCCATTCACTCTCGTGTTTGGCAAAATACGCTGAGAATATATTGAAGAATCTCTTTCAAACGTGAGTGAGCACCTGGGCTTTTCTTCAGTGGATCAGAGATCCAGTCAAGTGCTGTATGACCGCCCTGAGTAAAGGGGTCACAGGCTGTTTATAGCCAGTCATCTGACCGAGGTGTGGCGTTTGAAAGAGGTTCTTCAATATATTCTGAGCGTATTTGCCACTCTTCCACTAAGGCCATATTTGTGGAGTGCATGACTAATTGTCCTGTGCACAGATTCTCCCACCTGAGCTATGGATCTCTGCAGATCCTCCAGAGTTACTTTGGGCCTCTTAACTGCTTCTCTGATTAATGCTCTCCTTGCTCGGCCTGTCAGTTTAGGTGGACGGCCATGTCTTGGTAGGTTTGCAGTTGTGCCATATTCTTTCCATTTTTGGATGCTGGACTGAGCAGTGCTCTGTGAGATGTTCAAAGTTTAGGATATTTTGTTTTATAACCTAACCCTGCTTTAAACTTCTGCACAACTTTATCCCTGAACTGTCTGATGTCTTCCTTGGCCTTCATAAGGCTGTTTGTTCACTAAGGTTTTCTAACAAACCTCTCTGAGAGCTTCACAGAACAGATGTATTTATACTGAGATTAAATTACACACAGGTGGACTCTATTGACTAATTAGGTGACTTCTGAAGGCAATTGGTCCTACTAGATTTTAGTTAGGGGTATCAGAGTAAAGGGGGCTGAATACAAATGCACGCAACACTTTTCACGTATTTATTTCTAAAAAAATTTGAAAAACATTTATCATTTTCCTTCCACTTCACAATTATGTGGCACTTTTTGTTGGACTATCACATAAAATCCCAATAAAATACATTTACATTTTTGGTTGTAACATGCCAAAATGTGGAAAATTTCAAGGGGTATGAATGCTTTCTCAAGGCACTGTATTTAATCTCAATATTCAGAAGGGGAATTCTTAGAGATCTTGAATGACAATCATTTTAATTTGGCCTTTACCTCTTCAGAGGCCAGAAACTTTTTTAAGTTGGATATTAGTATAGAGGAGGATGGGAGTTTATCCACCTCCATATTTAGAAAGGCAACAGAGGGCCAATAGTGTCCAACCAAAGGCTCTTGTATGAAGCATTCCTTATAGCAATATCTTTGAATAAAACGTAATTGCTTGAACGAACAAGTTCAAGGGATTGACTATTATTAAAAGGTTATAGTAAAAAAAAAAAGTAAAAAAAAAGTAAAAAATATTATAGTAAAAAAAAGTCTAAGAAAAGCTTGTACACACCCACAGTCTGAACTTCTGCTGAGATGTAAATGTGCAAAACGAACAAGGCAGTGGTACCATCAAGTTTATTAGTACTTATACTTACCTTCACTATCAAGTCAAGAAAGCCCTTTCCAAATACCGGTGCTTATTAGTACTGATGAATTCATGAGCAAATACTGTATGTTAGGCCCTATCCTGAGACGCTATACATATCTACGGGATAGTTTGGTACACAACTCTGTTTTGCCATGTACAGAGGTGGTAGACAAGCCCTGGGGAATATTTAGATGTGGTTCATGCTCTGAATGTCCATTCATCAGAGAAAGTGCAGGTTGCATGCTCCCTGATGGCACATGGTTTGAGACGCACTTTGCCGTCAATTGCGCCATGATATCCATTTTCGCTACTTGATGACCTGCATCTGTGGCGCATTCTATGTGGGTAAGACCAAGCGTCCCGTTCCATAAACACATACATGACCACATTTACTATACACCTAGGATCAATACTCTTTTTGGCTGACATGTGGGCCTAACACATAAATATGATGCAAGGGTGATGAAATTCATGGCATTGGACAGGGTTATGGAGAACCCCAGAGGGAGGACTTTGACAGACGAATGCTACAACGGGAGACTAGGTGGATATACTGCTTAAAAGCCATTACTCCACCAGGTCTTAATGTGATTAGCTTTTCTTAATTTCTGTAAATATTTAGACATAGCTTTGAATATCTGTTTCCCCTTGGCTGTTTCTGCATTCCTGCCTGGTTATTTTTTCCTTCTCTGTACTATATGGGCTGTATTAAGACATCCTTCTATATGCCACACGCATGTCTTCATACTTTATGGTGGCACAGGCATTGCCATCTGTGGCCAATTATTGAGGGGGTTTTATAAGGCACAGGACCTGACCCACATTTGAGACTCCCTGCAAACCGTTGGACGCTTGGTGGTGCTGTTGGACACACATCTTCATTTGAAGGTATGCACTTACTGGGTTCAGACTGCTGAAAGTACTATGCTACTTGTTAGTTTTTTATACTTTTCTGTAGGCTTTTCTTAATTTTGACTATTAGATCAGGAAATTGCACATGGTCCTGGGAAAGAGCAAATAGAGCAGCTCTTGGTGACTTTTTGAGTGGCTTATACTGTTATATATATTCACTCTGGCTAATTGCAGCACTGCCATTCAAGCCTCTATTATAGCAGAGGTAGGTGTTAATCCATTTCCATGTCCTAGTTAGTGCTTTATGAGTTGTGTGTTCTTATTCGTGATTTGTTTTTATAGGATGACATCTGTGTGGGGATAGGAATATGCCCTTGGTTGTTGGATGTCAATGAAACTTCTACCCCTTTTGGCGTTCAGTTTTTGTGACATTGAGAGTTCCATGTAATATTTTTTTGGGGTTGTCTGTCCCAGGTAGATATATAAGTGCACTATGAATATCTACTCTTTATGTTGGTGAGTTTTGCTTTACAGTGGATTATAATTGTGTGTTTTTTCTCTTTTTCTAGTACCCCTTCTGATATCTGCCTTGTGTAGTGTTTTTTTTTTTTTTTTTTAAACTGACCCTGATTTGGTAGTCCACTATATTCATAAATTAAATTTGGAAATGTAGCACACTACCCCTGTAGGAGCTGCTGGGTAGTTCATTCTTTTCTGTAGTGTGACCCATTACTCCCTTTACTGCATGAATCATACAGCAAACACTCCAAAACAGTAAAACATTAACTTTATTCTTTCCATTGGTGCATAGCTGAAAAGAATGTGCAACATAGACAGTTTATATCTTCAAGAGATATGAGTTGCCTCTACATCTTTGGTTCCTTTTGACAGTTACTTACTGTAAATCACTTTGCTTCTTTCTTCCCTCCTGTTTACTGCTACTTCCCAACCGTACAGCATTTCCAAGTTATGTCCGAAGAATGATACTCTGAATAAAGTTCTTAGACGGACTGTCTGGATTTCTCCAGGGTGTTAACGTTTTAAGACTCCACGGTCAGCACCTTAACACCCTCAGTCTTTGGAATTACTGTTTCCCTGGGTTTACACTCACGTGTACTCCTGAGCAACTGTCCATGCTTGCCATAGAGGGTCCTCTCCCAGTCCTTCTTCTGTTAGTGATAGTAGCTTCCTCCTGTCAGTAGTAACAGCTTTCTCCTGATGTCTCCTCCATTTCTCCTCTCCACATGGCACGTTCCTTTTCCCAAAGGGAAGAGCTCCTGAGCTGCACCAGCTTCTACATACTGTCTTCTTCTCCCACACTTTCCCATCCAGAGAGCCCTTTGAGCATGTGACCCACAGTTTATATAAGCCTGAAAGCCCCTGCCCATTCAAATTAATGATTGGTTCAGGGTGACCTACACAACTAACTGCATCCTGTTTCCAATTTACCTTCCCTCCAGCACCTCTCACTGGACGAACAAGGCATCACTCTCAACAGAATACAGGTGATCACACCCCCAATTCTACTCTGTCACTTCTCCCAACCAAAACAAACCCAACCAGGCTTAAACCAACAGGGTAATGCACTGGAATTTTTACCTAACACTAATGCCACGTACACACGGGCGGACTTTTCGACCGGACTGGCCCGACAGACTTTCCAGTGGACTTTTGACAGACTTCCGACGGACTTTCTAACGAACGGACTTGCCTACACGCCAAAGTCCGACAGATTCGTAGGTGATGACATACACCGGACTAAAATAAGGAAGTTGATAGCCAGTAGCCAATAGCTGCCCTAGCATCGGTTTTTGTCCGTCGGACTAGCATACAGACGAGTGGATTTCTGGGTCCAGCGGAGTTACGACGTAAAGATTTGAAGCATGTTCCAAATCTAAAGTCCATGAGATTTGCGACTGGAAAATTCCGCTGAAGGTCCGGTGAAGCCCACACATGATTGGATTGTCCGCCGGATTTGGTCCGTCGGCGTCCGTCAGACCAGTCCGGTCGAAAAGTCTGACCGTGTGTACGCCCCTTAACCCTTACTAATTAATTAGCACACACCTAAGTAGGTGGGCGCTACATAAAGATACAATTATGCTACTGCCTTTTAATTAATTTTGTGAAGTTGATTATTTTAAATTTTTCCTAATAAAGGCATATGTCTGGGCAAAATTATTGGGAGGTTGGAGTTCTGCCACTAATTTAGGCCCTCTATTGGTTGCCGCACGGGTATACTCCCCCTGTTCTTTCTTCACCAAATGTGACACTGTATGAATGTATGTACTTATTATTAGGGTTGTCCCGATACCACTTTTTTAGGACCGAGTACAAGTACCGATACTTTTTTTCAAGTACTCGCCGATACCGATTACCGATACTTTTTTTTTAATGTCACGTAACAGTTTTTTTTTTTGCTATTTTTTTGGGGGGGGGGGGTGAACGTTGTATGTGTGTGTGTATTTTTTTTGTTTTGTTTTTTACAATTTTTATTTTTTACAATAATATTTTTTTATTCTTTATTTTTTTTTTTTTAATCAGCCCTTTTGGGGGGCTTTGGTGAGATATCAGTGGTCTTAACAGACCTCTAATATCTCCCCCTTGAGACAGAGAAAGAGACAGAGGATAGAGATTCCCCAGTCCCTTTCTCTGCAGCCTCAGCTGCACTGAGAATGAATGGAGAGAAGACAGCGGCTCCTCTCCATTCATAAACTGACCCATTGTAATCACAGGAGATTACAATGTTTCAGTTATGTGAATGGACAGAGTCAGCTGACTCTATCCATACACAAAGGAAGGAGGAGGGGGACGGAGGAACTGAGGGGGAGAACGGAGGGGACAGATAATGAGAGAGGAACGGAGGGGACAGATAAGGAGAGAGGAACGGGGGAGAACGGAGGGGGACAGATAAGGAGAGAGGAATGCAGGGGACAGCGGAGAGGCACAGAGGAAAGGAGGGGGCACGGAGGAGGATGCAGTGACAGTCAGCTGTGAGCGATCACCGCTGTATGTCACTAAAGCTGGTGAAAGCCGCTGGGGGAGAATCTTGTAACTCCCCCACGCGCCGATCACAGCTGTCCTCTAAGTATCGGGGGAAGCATCGGGAGCATTTGCCCGAGTACAAGTACTTGGGCAAATGCTCGGTATCGGGACAACCCTACTTATTATTATGTTTTTGTTTAGATGATTTTATGAACAATATGAAATACTGATGGCTCCTGAAAAAGTGGATAATGTCCATGAAACTTATCGGACAAGAAATCAGTATCCCATGATACAGTTGGTTACAAGTCAATTTTAATGTTTGTATTTTGATATCCTACAACACTATGTACAATATACTGAAAATGTTTTATGGATGTTGTTTATTAATAAAGAAATAGTATTTTATTCCTCTAAAGTCCTACATGCTATATTTAAAAAAAAAATTTCCCTTCTAAATAGTGGGGCACTACATAACAACCTAACGTACATAAACCATAGACATTAGGTTCAGATTACAGTTTGTCTCTTAAAAATGCATCTTTTTTTTAGCTGTCAGTTTGTAAAAACATTTTTGTGCAACTAACGTATGTGTAATGTACAGTAGTGATGGTCACCCCCATCTAGCAGCTGGCATGCACATTACTTAGTTCAATGTTATCCCACTAGAGCATGTGCAAAAGAATTCTTCAGAAACCTGTAATGGGGACCCCAAGGTTTTGACTTCCTAGGGGCCTCCACAGAGTTTAATCCAGTACTGGTGGGCATGATTACGTGTTGACGTTATGTTAATCATCACCTAACTCAGAGAGGCCGGAATGGTTGGAACAATTAGGGTATGATAATGTCAGGGGAAATTCTCATCTCTGGATCTAAGCCTGTCAACCATACTTTTACACAACAAACACAAATATTACATAGACCCAAGAACCACGCATTTACCACCTGCTTTTAAATCTTCTCGTTTCAGATAACATGATCAACAATCTCTATACGTACAACTTTACCTGAAACCCACTTCTGCTTCGTTGTTTGAAAAATAAAAGAGGATAGTGTAACAAAGTTGCAGTGGGCAATATATGATTTAACAGAAATTATAAAAGGTTTATTAATGCGTGTAATGACTTCTAACTTGCAGTAAATTAGTAGGACCATCATAGAATGAAAAAAGCACAGAAGCAATGCTACATTGTCTTTGAAATCTACAGTATTAGATAGTTCCATGCAGGAGAGGGATGTCAGATTTCACTAATCACACAGTATATCAATTAGGAACATGAAGTTCACATCTAGACAGTTATGTAGAAATTGTTTTAAACACTTTGCTCCTAACCTATTGATTAACCACTTGACCTCCAGAAGGTTTACTCCCCTTCATGAACAGGCCATTTTTTGCGATACGGCACTGCATTACAATGTACAAAATACAATTACGTGGTCGTGCGACACTGTGCTCAATTACATTTTTTGTCCTTTTTTTCCCACAAATAGAGATTTCTTTTGGTGGTATTTGATCACCTCAGTGGTTCTTATTTTTTGTGGAATAAACAAAAAAAAGACTGTCATTTTCGAAAAAAAAATAATTTTTTTTTTACTTTCTAATATAAAACATACCCTATAAAAAAAAAAAAAAAAAAGTAAAAAAAATCTAATTTCTTCATAAATTTAGGCTAACATGTATTCTGCTACATATTTCTGGCAAAAAATCCCAATAAGTGTATATTGATTGATTTGTGCAAAAGTTATAGTGTCTACAAACTATGGGATATTTTTATTTATATTTTGTATTTTTTTTTTTACTAGTAATGGCGGTGATGAGCGACTTATAGCAGGACTGCAATATTGCGGCGGACAAATCGGACACCTGACATTTTTGAAACTTTTTTTGAGACCAGTGACACTAATACAGTCATCAGTGCTAAAAATATGCACTGTCACTGTACCAATGACACTGGCTGGGAAGGGTTTAACATCAGGGGCAATCGTGGGGTTAACCGTGTGCCTAGGTTGTACTTACTCACTGTGGGGGAGGTGCTTTGTCTAAGGGAAGGCATAAATCCGTGTTCCTGCTTTGCAGAAACACAAGATCAATGCCTTCTCTTCTGACAGAATGACAATCTGCCTTGTTTACATAGGCAGATTGTCGTTCTGCCTGTGTCCTGTGCAATCGGCAGGTGCTGGGGGATATCGAGTCCACAGTACCCGGCGCTGAGCTTCCGCTGTGTATAATTACAGTGGGAGCAGATTGCCTGTGGTGCACGCATGTCCCAGACATGTCAGGTCACATACAAGGTAAATGATTTGTCACAGAGCGTCCACCCTGCCACTGTATATGTGCGTCCACCCTGCCACTGTATATGTGCAGTTGTTAAGTGGTTAAATACCACCAAAAGAAAGCTCCATTTGTGTGAAAGAAATTATAAAAATGTAATATGGATACAGTGTTGCATGACCGCGCAATTGTCATTCAAAGTACGACAGTGCTGAAAGCTGAAAATTGGTCTGGGCAGGAAGAGGGTAAAAGTGCCCAGTATTTAAGTGGTTAAAGAGGCTGGGGGTGGTAGTTAAATGGTATGGGGGATATTTTCTATGCACACATTGGGCCCCTTTACCAATTGAGCATCGTTTAAATGCCACGGCCTACCTGAGTATTGTTGCTGACCATGTCCATCCCTTTATGACTACAATGTACCCATCTTCTGATGGCTACTTCCACCATGATAATGCACCATGTCACAAAGTCCAAATCATCTCAAACTGATTTCTTGAACATGACAATGAGTTCACTGTACTCCAATGGCACCAGATCTCAATCCAATAGAGCGCCTTTGGGATGTGGTGGAATGGGAGATTCACATCATGAATGTACAGCCAACAAATCTGCAGTAACTGTGCAAGGCTGGCAGGTCAATATGGACCAAAATCTCTGAAGAATGTTTCCAACAACCTGTTGAATATATGCCCCAAAGAATTAAGGTGGCTCTGAGGGCAAAAGGGGGTACAACCCAGTACTAGCAAGGTGTACCTAATAAAGTGGTCGGTGATTGTATGTATCTATACATACAAAGTGCTGAGGACTAACTGATCCTTAAAACACTAACCATTTCCAACCAATCAATGTTACGTGTCCTTATAATGCTATATAGTACAGCATTATACATAGAACAGTATCTCTAGTTCTTGGTGCCCGAGGAGTACTCACACATTTTATTCCCCTGTAATCGGATAATCTATGCAAGGATTGGCAAGCATGTGGTCACTATCACAGTGGTCATATAATCAGAAGCTAGCCCCGCCTGCTACCGATCTGTAGACCAGACCAAGAACTGTCTACGACAGATCAGTCTTTGTGCTGAGAGCATGCAGTAGGCACACTCTGAGCACATAAAATTCTTAACTGCCCAGAGACGCATATGTGTAGCATATGGGTGTTAAAGTTCACCCTTGTGCCACCACACATATGTGTTAGGTAGTTGTAAGGGGGTTAAAATAGTGCAGTGATTCCGAAAACCTTTATAACTGGTCTAGTTAATATTAGGAGATCATCAATATATCTCCTCAGTGGTTTCCTAGTGAAGAAGATGGGCATGTATGGGTGGTATATTATATTATTCACGACTGAACAGTAACCCTTATGGGGTGAGGCCCCCTTCCGCCACCCACAAAAGTGATCAAGTGGCTAATTATCCACTTCTGCATTACTGGGAATTACCGGCTGAAAAGATTGATACCGGAATGATGCCTGTAGGTGCAGGCATCATCCCGGTATAGCCACTGAAACCTGAGGACATCCATGGATGTTCTACGGGCGTAAAGTGGTTAACGTGCAGCCAAAACATAAAGCACCAAAATCAACACAAGGGACATAACGTATAGTCACCAGCATACAGTATGTCCTTTGTGCTCATGCCTCTTCCATTAAATGAAATCCTCCTCTGTCCATGCCCCCCCATCCAGGGCCTTCTTTAAAAGCGGAGTTCCACCCGTTTTTTAGTTTATTAAAAGTCAGCAGCTACAAAAAGCATAGCTGCTGACTTTTAATAAACAGACACTTACCTGTCCCACGGTCCAGCGATGCGGCCGCCTGGAGCCTTGCTCCTCTCCCCCTCCTCTCCTCGACGCCGTCATAGCAACTGTGGGCACCTGGCCATGACAGCTTGCGGCTTCACGGCTGGGCACGCACTGCGCATGCGTGAGTTTTGCTGCACTCTGCTATTGGCCAGCCAATCTTCTGGGACCTGTGATGTGTCCCAGAAGATCACTGGCAGGGAGGGGCCGCCTAGGGCGAGAGGAGGAGTCACCAAATACCAATATAAAGAGGAGTTTCAACACTGGCCACCCATGTAATGGGGGTTTACACTGATCACTAATGTAATAGAAGCATTCACAGTAACCAAAGTAAGGAGGGATTTGCACTGACCACCAATGTAAGGAGGGATTTGCACTGACCACTAATGTAAGGGGGACCTTCACACTGGCCACTAGTTTGAATAAAAGGATTGTACACCAAGCCCCAATGTAATGAGAAGATTTACACTGACCATCAATATATCTCCTCAGTGGTTTCCTAGTGAAGAAGATGGGCATGTATGGGTGGTATATTATATTATTCACGACTGAACAGTAACCCTTATGGGGTGAGGCCCCCTTCCGCCACCCACAAAAGTGATCAAGTGGCTAATTATCCACTTCTGCATTACTGGGAATTACCGGCTGAAAAGATTGATACCGGAATGATGCCTGTAGGTGCAGGCATCATCCCGGTATAGCCACTGAAACCTAAGGACATCCATGGATGTTCTACGGGCGTAAAGTGGTTAACGTGCAGCCAAAACATAAAGCACCAAAATCAACACAAGGGACATAACGTACAGTCACCAGCATACAGTATGTCCTTTGTGCTCATGCCTCTTCCATTAAATGAAATCCTCCTCTGTCCATGCCCCCCCATCCAGGGCCTTCTTTAAAAGCGGAGTTCCACCCGTTTTTTAGTTTATTAAAAGTCAGCAGCTACAAAAAGCATAGCTGCTGACTTTTAATAAACAGACACTTACCTGTCCCACGGTCCAGCGATGCGGCCGCCTGGAGCCTTGCTCCTCTCCCCCTCCTCTCCTCGACGCCGTCATAGCAACTGTGGGCACCTGGCCATGACAGCTTGCGGCTTCACGGCTGGGCACGCACTGCGCATGCGTGAGTTTTGCTGCACTCTGCTATTGGCCAGCCAATCTTCTGGGACCTGTGATGTGTCCCAGAAGATCACTGGCAGGGAGGGGCCGCCTAGGGCGAGAGGAGGAGTCACCAAATACCAATATAAAGAGGAGTTTCAACACTGGCCACCCATGTAATGGGGGTTTACACTGATCACTAATGTAATAGAAGCATTCACAGTAACCAAAGTAAGGAGGGATTTGTACTGACCACCAATGTAAGGAGGGATTTGCACTGACCACTAATGTAAGGGGGACCTTCACACTGGCCACTAGTTTGAATAAAAGGATTGTACACCAAGCCCCAATGTAATGAGAAGATTTACACTGACCACCAATGTAACTGATATATTTAGACTGTGTTCACATTTGTGTGTTGGGAACGCATGCAAAATCGATTTCCTGACATCACAGAAACGTGCTGCCCTTTAGCAGATATACAGCAATGCCATTAATTGTTAATGACACCCTTACGCATCTGCTGACAGGTGCTATGGAACTGTGTGATTTTGAAAAGGCATTAGGGACTTTCTTCCACATTTCTAGCGCATAGAGCAGCCCATTGAAATGAATGGGCTGCACTATACATGACCTACATCTTTATCCCCCCTGTCAGTAAACCATTGCATCCTAAAACCCCTGCTAACCTCTGCACCCCAAACCACCCCCATCCTCTCCACTCCACCTCTCCACCCCTTTAACTCTACCTGCCTCCTCTGCTCATCTTTGCAGCCACCTTCCTTACTTCTATACTTCCCCCCCTTGCCTACCTGTGCACCCAAACTGTAATTCCTTCTCTACCTACCTCTGCACACCCCACACTACCCTCCCCCCTACCTATTTGCTTACCTTTGCAGAACAGGCTGATGTTAAGCTTAATGAGCACAGTTTCAGGCAGAACTTTCAAGCATGCCCCTTCATCTCCCCAGCAGAATTCAGTATAGGTGATGGTGAATATGACCTCGGGGGGGGGGGGGGCACGATGTACATATGAATGCCGTCTCTATTTACATATGAATGGCGTCGGTCCGAGACTATTTACATATGAATGCTGAATATTTACATGTAAACACAGGGTATGCAGGTGAGTCATCTGTACACAATAGGGCAGAGCTAGGCAGCATTAGTAGCAGCTCTTCACACTGAGATATCAGGACACAGCAGGGGACTAAAACTTCAAGGGACAAGGGAATTCAAACCGGCATAGTTGGCAAGTATGAGGCAGCTGCTTTGGGCCCCACAACAATGACAGGGCCCAGGGCAGCTGTTCCCTTTGCCCTGCCTTAAGGACGGCCCTGTGCCATCCCTGCAGCTACAGTCTTCTGGTGTGATAGGGGTTAATAGAACTAAGGGGCTGTCACAGGCTCTCATCAAGAGTGCCCAACTATGCCCCCCTTTCTGCTCAACTCCTCCTCATAAATGCTGTTTCTACAGTGTCTATGAATAGAAAACAATCTATGAGTGGAGGACTGGTGGATTACTCTGCTGCCTTTAGTCATAGATCCTATTTCATTCATAGAACCTGTAGTACAACTTCCAATTATAGAGGACCTCGGCAGAAAGGGTTAGCATAGTCAAGCACTCTTGATGAAAGCCTGTGACAGCCGCTTAATTTTATTAACCCCTGTTGCACCAGAAGACTGCAGCTGTGGTTGTAGGGAGGGACATGGATGGAGGAGGATTTCATCTAATAGAAGAGGCATTGGTCTAAGGGACACATTCTGCAAGTTATGTCCCTTTTGTTGATTTTTGTGTTTTTATTTTGGCTGCACATAGGCTTTAAAGAAGCGTTTTATCCTGTAACTTTACTAGGAGCACAGTTCAATGAGTTCATGATCTTGTGCAATGAAAAAAAATGCAATTTATTTTCTAAATAGATCTGAAGCAATAATTTCTGTTGAATAAATGCTTTTGTTTGTCTACTTAATACTGTCTTTGGAATTTTTAAATTTGATTCCTGTTATTCACTTGCCCTTTTAATATCATAGTTTCCCTGATTGTCTTAATATACTTGTCAAGTTCCTTGAGGAAGACTATTTCTGTTTATTCTGTCTTGTGGTTAATGAATAAACCTAGAAATAACATTTAGAGATAAATGTAATGTAGATATTGGAATGTAAATAGCCATCATTTCACCATAAGGATTATCGCCCCTTTCATTGTGTTGAAATATAGAACAGAGAATTAATCTGTGGTAGATGTTGAGATTAAAGAATGATAATATTTAAAGTGATTCAAACCAAAGTGAGAATCTAGTTACCAAGAGTAGTAAGTGACTCAAAGGATTTGTCTCCATTAAAGCGCGATAACTGATCACAAAAGGTGTAGACTTAGCAATAAACACCGCCTGGTGTGCTAAGGATAGCTGTTCTCAGATTCAGAGGCAAACAAGCTTCTGCATATTTTCAGCTCTGCTCTCCAATATAGTACTATTTTTCTTTCCAGAACATTATATTCACTAGTCTATTACTCTTTGATTTTTGGGTTAAAAAGGGAGTCCCGCAAATTTTTTTTTTTTAAAGTCAGCAGCTACAAATACTGCAGCTGCTGACTTTTAAAATATTGACACTTACTGGTCACAGGGTCCAGCAATGTCGGCACCCGAGGCAGAAACTGTCCCTTGGATGCTGCCGCCGCCATCTTCGGTATGGGAATCAGGAAATGAAGCCTTGTGGCTTCACTTCCTAGTTCCCTACTGCGCATGCGTGAGTCGTGCAGCACAATCTGAATGGTCCATGCTGTCTCTGGCAAACTGTGTGTGTCCCAGCAGACAGCGCGGCAGGGCGGGAAGAGGCATAGACTCCCGTGGGAGTGGGAGTCTATTCCCAGAAGTGGGTGCAAATACCTGTCTTAGACAGGTATCTGCAACCCCCTCCCCCTGAAAGGTGCCAAATGTGACACCGGAGGGGGGGGGGGTTCTGAAAAATGGAGATTCAATTTTTGTGTGAAACTCCGCTTTAATCTGCTTTGTATAACTATTGAATAAGGAAAACCCGTTGTTTTTTTAACTTTTTTTTTTATAATGACATATTTCGGTTTTTACCTCTAGTAATAGATATGGGAGCCTATGAAAGAATAAAATAATTATTTTAATGTATTCATTTTTTTTCCATATCTCAACTTCTCACTTTTTATTTTGGTTTTTACATTCCTGCTTATGTCTATGCTTATTCTGATGTGTCCTTTCTTCCTTTTTCTTCTGTATAGTTCTTTGCTCCAAAAGTCTTTTTTGTTTTGTACCTACATACAGTATTTCCTCTCTTCTTTCTTGTTCCTGATGTTTCCCTTTTCTTGTTTGTTTCTTTTTTTTCCCCTTCTAGTTTTACTCTCTGCTTTGTTTCTATAACATCTCCCCAATTAGTGCACCCTTTGGCTCATCCCTCTTTTCCCCTAGCAGCAGCCAATCGGTGTTTCCCCGCTGGTGGCGTTGGAGTGGTCTGACATCATGGGTTGCCATGGTGTTGGGGACCCCGTCGGCTAGCGTCCTCTGTTACTAATAGAGACAGCCAGCTGCATTACACATGGGCGACCAGTGCCTTTTACTGTGATAGGCTGACAGGACTGGTTGCCAGGTTACTGATCCTGTATGTTGCATTCTTTTGATTGGTAGGATGGGACTTTTTTTTTCCAAACCAAAGAGGACGGTACTTTTAAATAAAACTGTGCACTTATTCACTGTGTATATAAATCTGCTAATTATATCACAGTCCAACCCTTGATAAGATCAGCTAATGAGGAGATGCATGCGATGAGATTGAACGCTACAAACACAAAGGCATGGGATCCCCCATTATTTGTTAGGTGTTTTCCCCGAGGCATTTTGAAAAGTAAAAGGGTTTTATCTTCTGCTAGTAAACATCATGCAAGGATGAGAATCAGCTGCATATGAAAACAGATCAGTAGATAAAAGCATTAAAATACCTTTTAGTCAGTTTTATGTGGTGAGCAGTGTTCTAATAATTTCATTGCTGAAGATCTGTATCTGGTTTTAGATTATTTATGGTTGACTGAATTTTTCATTTCCTAATAACAATGACTTGTGGTGAAAAAGTAGACCTCAGCTACTGGGATGACTTATTGGTGCTGAGCATAGAAAGTCCTATAAGAACGTACTGGACTGATAAGCACAGAAAGGATGGAACTAGTCCACTTGGCTGCACCAAAGACCACTCACAACTTTCAAAGGACCTTCCCCTCAGTGTAACTTTATGATCGCAATATGAGAGGATAGAATGTACAGTATATTCCAGGGAAGCTAACTTTATCTGGCTGCTAGAAGTCAGAAAGAGAAGGAAGATGATTTGTTTTTTTAACAATTTTATTAAGAAATGCCAACGACTGAACTTCCTCCTAGAGCCTACATGAAGAAGTACTGATCTTGTAGGTGTGTTACAATGGTAAAACAATTTGTCACTTTATATACTGGCACTTTGCTACAGCAGTTTGCCTTGAAATATGTTAAACGTTTTCAACCTTTGTGACTGTTATCAGCACTCTGCTGGCATTGCATTGGATATTTTATATATATCAATGACTCATCAACCCTGTCCTGTTTCCAAAGTCTGGGCATCCAGGTGTAGTTAAAGGACAACGCTGAGGTTGTTAAAACATACATATCCACCTCCATGCTGCAGCATCAATCTGAAGCTACAGCTGTCCCCCACTTGCTCTAAGTTTGAGAATTGACCACTGCTCAGTTCTGGGTCAGCTCTAGGCATAGAATAGTGACTGTCTGCGCCTCTAGCATTCAGTGGAGCGTTGGGCTGGCAAGGGAGTCTGACTCCAGCTCTCAGTAATGTGCTGTTTGGCTGAACCAAGCTGCTAATCAGGTATCTAGGCGGATCCTGGAAAAAATAGCTGAGATGCTACCAGAGCCCGGAGAGGCTCTGTGACCTCATTCCTGATTCTGGGTCACAGGAAAGCACAAGTAAGTGCACTCAAGAAAAGTATGACCAACACACAAGAAAAGTATGACCAAGTAGCCATACTTCTCTTTTAAATGCCCAGGGTACTGCATTCCGACATTTGGAAATCTATAAGTAATAACAGATGCTTTATACTTCTATTTCTGGAGGCCCATTTGTTGAAATGCTACAGTATCTCTTCACTGCTTGCCAGCAGCTGCAGGTATACAGTGAGCAAGATGGGTCAAGTACCTGTTTCCACCACACATGCAATAGTTCCTGTAGTGACATATAAGCCGCTGAGTGTTGTGATGTAGCATGTATTCCATACATTTGGAAGTGTAAAGTATATGCAGTAGCTAAAGAGTAGGATGGGCCGATTGTGAAACATCCTGTGAGTTGACCCCAGGAACAAACATACCATAAGTTCGAATGCTGAATCGAAACCCCATTGAAGTTAATGGGAGCTGAATTTGTAGAACTAAACTACTCACGGCGCGGCTGTGGAATCTATATAGACGCAATCCTGAGCAGCAGACTTACGCTTTTATACATGCTTCATTGATTTTAACAGCTTGTACGTATTTTGTATAAGGGACGGGTTTTTGGGCTCTAATAAATATGTGAAACAGGATTACACTATGTTGGAATCTTTTTGTTTTTATGACTATCTAACTGGATCGATTCACACTGTCCAAACCCGCCTGAAATGCTGATGACTTTTCTTTAAAGTATTATAAGGATTTATTTTAAGGCCTGAGATATTCTGTGCTCCGGTGAGTGTAACCCCTTGGGGAGTGTGCCTCACGTTGTGAAGATCTTAGTGTTTGGTGAACGCTTTGACAACCATTTAGGATCACCTATTTCCAGAGTGGAACTCACTAACTGTCATCGCATCAAGTTACATGTTTAGGAACATAATTTATGTTGGTCTGAAATCTGGTGGACTAACATAAGCGCTGTTATAACAAGACTGATGCAGCTATCCAACTGAACTTTCTTATGGTATCGTTTTGTATTTTCACTTAATTTTATAACAGCAACTTTTCTATATCCATTTGATTGATAGTGATTAAGGGGATTTACACAAATAGTGATAGAACACTTTCCATCTGTTTAATAACTTACAAATACAGAAATATTGTATACAAATGTTCATGTGCGCTCTGTCAGCTCAGATAGAGAGAAATGGGCGGTTAATCTACTCTCTATAGTGGGGAGTCCATGCATGAGATTGCCTGATGAAAGAGCACGCATGCTCCGAACACGCGCTCCTCCCCACTCTCTCACCACCCGGAAGTGACGTGTCCAGCCGCCCCTGAGCCGAATCTGAGAACCAGGAAGCATTTGGAGCCACCAGCGCAGCCGGGAACATCAGCTGCCTCTCCACCTGCGAGCCGACCGCCCAGGAGTGGATGAACTTCCTATACCATTTCACATGTGCTGTAATCTCTACAATCTTGTGAGTTTTGCCAACATCTTTCTCAGTAATCAACATCATTTTAGGACCTCAAGAAATGAGACAAGCCGTCAGCACATCAGGATTGATCAATTTTCAATGATACGTAGCATAGCTTGTATGTAACTATAACTTTCACACAAACCAATTATCAAACACTTATTACATTTTTTTTTTTTACCAAAGACATGTAGCAGAATACATACTGGCCTAATTTTTTATTTTTTCTTTAATGTGTTTATTGAGTTTTAACAGAAAGGCCCATAAACAAAGAAACAAAACAGAAACATAAGGAACACTAGAGTAACATTTTCTCATCTTAAGGTGTTTTAATACCTAACACTAGTCATTTGTATTAGGCTAGCAAATAACTCAGAACTGCGAGTCCGGACCTTATGGCTCTGCAGGGATAGGACCCTTGTGTCTGGGGAGTCGTCTAATGGTTTCCCACTGCCCAGTACCGGAGTCTCAAGCTGAAGTATTATCAGCCACCCAACCCAGGAGGTGCCCAGCACCTCACCTCTTTGGGAACTCATTGTGGAAGTGCCCGGTTCTCCCCAGGCACCATACCCTCCCCAGTCCAGCGGCAGGGCTGTGTTACAAGGCCTGTTTGTCGCGGTATCTTGTTTTAATGTGTTAAGAACTGAGAAGGTGGTCTGGAAATACTGCTGCTGGATAAATGTTAACATGCTAGCCTGCTTAGATCCGTTTTCGCTTTACCAAAGGGGGGTGTAATTACCCCTGCTCATAGAAACAGGAGAATGGGAACAGGGTGTCCCCAACAGTAAAAGTAAAGGGAGAGAGAGGAAAGAGAAGGGGCAGAATTCCAGGTTCGTCTAGGGTTCAGGATGGCACACCCAGACATAGAGAAATATTACAATAGGAGACCTCGGGTTCCCAGATAGCTTTGAACTTTCCTATTCTATCGTGTAGTTTTGCAACTATGTTTTCTTGCGCCATTATCCAGGAAATTTTTCTCTTAGCCCCCCTAAAAGGGAGCAGTTGGAGTTTTCCATGCCCTTGCGAGCGTTATCTTGGCTCCCAGGAGGATGTAAAATGTAAGAGCTTGTAAATGTTTGGGTATCCCGGGAATTTTGCAATTCAAGAGGGCAATGGTGGGGTCTGGAGCGATTGTGATGCCTGTTATTATCCACATATTGGAAAAAGGTTTTTCACACTAGGATCGAATGTGGGGACAGGACCACCAGATGTGGAACATTGGGCCCTCCAGATCACACCCTCTAAAACATAAGGGAGATACCCCTGGGTATATCATCGCCAACCTAGAGGGGACATAGTACCACCTAGTGAGGATTTTGAGATTAGCTTCTATCAGGGAGACATTGAGAGTACCTTTATAGGAGCGTTGAAAAGCTTGATACCAGACTGCTGGTTTCCAGGAGCACCCGTGTTCATCTCCCAGGCCTGGGCGTAAGCTGGAATGATGGACTTACCCACCAGGGAGGAATATATCAACGAGATTACCCCCCTCTGATCCATGGTGTTCGAACACCAATGCTTGTATGGGGTGATTTTAGGTGGTTCATTCCTGTCAGTCCAAACTGAGTTAAGGAAGTGGGCAATTTGGGAGAAGCGGAACATTTCCGAATTGGGCATTTGCAATGTCCTTCTACAGTGTTTCAAAGTGAGGGGGCCTGCCGGGGTGAGAAAGTGGCCAATGCAATACAGGCCTTTGTTAGTCCACCAGCAGAAAGCCTTGATATTTAGGCCTGGGGGAACTTTGTATTGTGAAAGATATACACCAGGGGCTTTAGGGGGTAAGATCAGAGAGTGTTTATGTAGTGTGTTGCACAGTACCACCGAGTGAGAGAAAGTAGGGGGTACCTTATCGCTGGTCTGGATTTTGTATCACTCCATAGGGGGTGGTCTACAGTATTTAAGGGGGTAGCTTGCCTTTCCATGGAGAGCCAGTCGGGCTTAGGACCCCTAGAGTAGGCTGTTGAAATTTGGGTGAGTTGGGCAGCTTGATAGTACCACCACAGGTTCGGAAGGCCTACAACCCCCTGTGATTTTATCCTGAATAGTACCTCTTTGGGACATCTGTAGCCTTTGTTTCCCCAAACAAACCGTGCTATTCGGGACTGAAATTTACAAATAAATTGTTTCTTTACAGGGATCGGGGGAGAGCAGAACAAATATAGCATTCACGGGAGAAGGGTCATTTTTACCGCGTTAAAGTGGAGGGCCACCCTTGAAAAAAAAGTCACCAAAAATCCTAAAAAAAATTAAAAAAAAAAAACATTTGGAAAAAACATTTTTTTTTTTTAAACTTACCTAAACCCTTGTTGCTAGGCAGTCTTCCTAATCTGCCTCTTCCTATTCCGTGGCGTGTCCTGTTTCTCGGTGAGCGACCCCATTGCCTTCTGGGAACTGTGTGTGTTCCCAGAAAACCACGGGGCCATTCACAGAGCGCCGCGCCACTCGCGTGCACGCAGTAGGAAACTGGCAGTGAAGCCGCAAGGCTCCACTGCCCGTTTCCCTTACTTGGGATGGCGGTGCCGGGACCCAAGAGCCGAGGGACGGGTCGGCCTCGGGCGGCTGACATCGCGGGCACCCAGAACAGGTAAGTGTACTTATTTAAAGTCAGCAGCTACAGTGTTTGTATTTTCGCTGGCCAGAATCCCGCTTTAACTCTGCCCAGCCAGGATAGACCACACTTCAACCACCTTTCCAGGTCCTCCTCACATTTATGTACCATGGGGGGGGTAGTTTGCTCGGAAGAGCTTGCTTATGTCAGGAGTGAGTCTAATGCCCAGATATGGGATCGTGTCTGTTGCCCAAGTGAAGGTGAAGTTATGTTTAGGCTGGGGGACAAAAACGTTCAGGGCTATGGATTTAGACAGGTTGACCTCCAGGCCCAAAACTTGACTAAATTCCTGTAGGATTTTGTATACAGTAGGGGTGGATGGAAGGGGGGGGGGTAATGTATAGGAGTAAGTCATCAGCATATAATGCACATTTGTGTTCCTGGTTCCCACAAGTGACCCCCTTGATGTCGGCATTGGTCCTGATCGCAATGGCCAGAGTTTCAATGGCCATCGTGAAAAAGGAGGGGGGGAAAGCGGGAAGCCCTGTCTAGTACCCCTGCCAATGGTGAAGGTGTCTAAGTATCTGCCCATTAAGCGTACTTGTGCAATCGGTGAGGAGTACAGTGAGTGAATTATGACTAGGAAGTTTGGCCCGAAACCCCATATTTCCAGAATTTCATAAATGTATGGCCAGGCTACCGAATCAAAAGAAAGAATAAATAAATAACTGCGCATCAAAAATAAATAATGTAAACCATCTATGCTGCAGAGTCCTATATGTGACACAAACACACAGAAATCAAGTGAGAAAAAAATTGACTCGCGCTCAAAGCAAAAACTAACATGTGTATGACTGAAGAGAAGTACTCAGCCTTTATATATAAAATATAAACATATGATAAGTGTGACAAACTGAATACTAGGTTGGGAGATTGATCCCACTTCCCCTTAAAGGAATATATTCAATAACAAATCAAATTCATACATAAAACCGTGAGGGATTGCAGTATATAAAAAAAGAAATAATATCTTATTTTGGAGAAAATATAAAAAAAAAAAGGGTAAAAAAAGGAGGGAAAGTCTATATGCAAAAAAACACTCTACAAGTGTTGTGGTAATGCAAAAAAAAAAGTGCAAAAAAAGTCCAATTTAAATGAAATCCCAGATGTGTGGGTCCACCACCATAAATGAAGTGCCTGGCCGCTTACCGGAACCCCATGACCCCCCGTTACAGAGGGTCTAAATGGGCATTGTAGTCCTGCTGCTTCGGACAGCTCGGGAACCAGAATGATGACCAGATTGGAACCTCTGAAACTGTAATGCTGAAAAGGCTGTATTGCGGATGGATCCACAGGGAAAGGCAAAACTCAGCCCTCAATGGAGTGTGGACATCATATAGGGAAACAGAAGAAGGCTCCCTTAGTGTAAAATCAATTGGTATTTATTAAAAAAACAAAAGCGGTGTCATCGCGTCACCTTCCTCCATCGTTGTACTCCAGCAGGACGGGCGGCCTGTGAACATCCGGCCGGTGTCACAGACTGCCTCTCATCAGAGGATAATTGCTTTTTACATGTGAGTGTTTACTATGTTTTTTTAATAAATACCAATTGAGGGCTGAGTTTTGCCTTTCCCTGTGGATCCATCCGCAATACAGCCTTTTCAGCATTACAGAGGGGTAGAGAAGGAAGCGCCACCTGAGTGTAGTATTAACAAATGATGTTTAATGACACCAGGTAAAAACACACTTACAGGATAAAAACATATAAAAGGCTCATCTGTATGGGTATGTGGTCCTCGGTGTTCCCTCTGATCCTGTGGTGGTGACGCTGCAGGGATGCTGGGCTGCAGAAGGTGGATTACCAGCCGGGAGCTCCTTCTGTGGCCATCAGGAAGAGACTAGGGGCCGGCGTGGAGCGCACGTGAAGCATGCATGACGTCACAGGTCGTCCGTCTGCTTCATGGTTTGGTATCCAGGGGAGGGATCGTCCAGGGAGGAGGGCTAGCAGAGAGGTTGAGAGAAGGCTACGCGCTCGGAGCCACTGCTCCTTCAATAGGGGCCTAGTTGAAGGAGCAGTGGCTCCGAGCCGGCCCACGCCGGCCCCTAGTCTCTTCCTGATGGCCACAGAAGGAGCTCCCGGCTGGTAATCCACCTTCTGCAGCCCAGCATCCCTGCAGCGTCACCACCACAGGATCAGAGGGAACACCGAGGACCACATACCCATACAGATGAGCCTTTTATATGTTTTTATCCTGTAAGTGTGTTTTTACCTGGTGTCATTAAACATCATTTGTTAATACTACACTCAGGTGGCGCTTCCTTCTCTACCCCTCTCTCATCCATCACAGAGCCAGCTCTCTGAGGAAACAGCAGCCGCCTAGCCTACCAGCCTACTTTAACCATTACATTACCACTTAACCCTTGAACTTCCAGCCTGTCCCCTATAGACTAAGTTGCTCAGCCTTTTATATCTCCTGTTATATATGGACTTGTGTGTTTGCGCTTACAGTTACCAATACTCTGTTTTTCAGCATTACAGTTTCAGAGGTTCCAATCTGGTCATCATTCTGGTTCCCGAGCTGTCCGAAGCAGCAGGACTACAATGCCCATTTAGACCCTCTGTAACGGGGGGTCATGGGGTTCCGGTAAGCGGCCAGGCACTTCATTTATGGTGGTGGACCCACACATCTGGGATTTCATTTAAATTGGACTTTTTTTGCACTTTTTTTTTTTTTGCATTACCACAGCACTTGTAGGGTGTTTTTTTGCATATGGACTTTCCCTCCTTTTTTTACCCTTTTTTTTTTTTTTATATTTTCTCCAAAATAAGATATTATTTCTTTTTTTATATACTGCAATCCCTCATGGTTTTATGTATGAATTTGATTTGTTATTGAATATATTCCTTTAAGGGGAAGTGGGATCAATCTCCCAACCTAGTATTCAGTTTGTCACACTTATCATATGTTTATATTTTTTATATATAGGCTGAGTACTTCTCTTCAGTCATACACATGTTAGTTTTTGCTTTGAGCGCGAGTCAATTTTTTTCTTACCGAATCAAAAGGTCTTATGAAAGTCTATCGAGAGGAGGAAACCCTTCTGAGGGGGACCACCATCTAATTGGGAGTTGAGCAATGATATATCTACTGCTCTCCTAATCTGATCCGGTCCCTGTCTCCCAGGGATGAAGCCCACTTGATCTCTGTGTATGTATGTATGTATGTATGTATGTATGTATGTATGTAGCTATGAAACTCGCTACCCTGTTATAAAGATAATGACTAAAATACTTGCTATCACTATTGATAAGTGAGATTGGATGGTAGTTACCAACCTCACTCGTATCTTTCCCTGGTTTGGGGATGACAGAGATGTATGTGGAGTTAAGATCTTTCCTTAGGGGAGCTCCATCTCTGAGTGAGTTGAAAAAACGCGTCAGTTATGGGGCTAGGCAGGGGCCAAATTTTTTGTAATATCCTGTGGAGAAACCATCAGGCCCAGGAGAGGAGCCCAGTTTGAGGGAGTCAATGGTGTCTAAAACCTCCTCGGAGGTAAAGGGGTTCTCTAAAAGTTCCTTGTGGTCTCTGGTTATTGAGGGTATAGGGAGGTTGTTGAGGAAGGTATTCTTGGGTGCTTGAGAAGGTGGGGGGTTGGTTTTGTAAAGGCCGGAGTAGAACTGCAAGAAAGTATCCATTATTTTGGCTGGATTCTGGGTCAGGTCCCTGGATAAGGATCGAATTTTGGGGAAAGTCAGCGTGCGTTGTTTGGGACTGTTTGGTGGCAAGTCTGGAGCCAATTCTGTCTTTTTGGGAATAAAATTGAGCCCCAGTCCATCTGAGGTGTTTTTCTGCAGCCGTTGTGAGGCATGGGTTGAGATGGGATCGGGCTATGTCAAGCTGAGCTAACGTTTCACGTGTAGGGTTGCGCTTGTGGGCTTTAGCTAGTGATTGATATTCTTCCATTCGTTTCTGTAAGTCTGCCCTGTGCTCCTTCTTAATTTTAGAGGATAGCTGGATGAGCTGCCCATAGAATCGTTGGAGGCACCTCGTTGTTGTAACTTTCAAGGAAGTACTCTTTGATGGCTTGTTCCAGAAGTGTATACTGTATTGGGTCGCTCAAGAGAGTCTCAATTGAGATGCCATATGAAGGGGCCTGTGGTTCCCGAAGACCACTGTGTGACTAGAGTAACAATAGAGTGATCTGAGAGAAGGGTATCGACAATTTTAGACCTAAGGATTAATGGGATTGTTGTGAAGTGTGAAGATGTGGTCTATCCTGGCATAGGAATTGTGGGGTGCTGAAAAATGGGTGTAGTCTTTTGAGTGGGGGTTGACATCTCTCCAAATGTCCACTAGCCCTGTCAAATGTAGCAGGTGAGCAATTTTCGTGCTCTGTTTTGAGGGGCGTTTGGGTTTTGGTTTCCCTCCAGCCATTTTGTCCAGGGAGAAGTCAAAAGTGGTATTAGATTCTCCTCCAGCGAAAACCGTTGAAATGTTTTTGTAGTTTGTGCAGCATTGAGTCAAAAAAATTCCCTTGGCCCTTATTGGGGGCGTAGCAAGAAATAAATGTATAAGTCTCCCCTTATCGATGGTGCCTGATACTAAAATGTAGCACCCTATAGGATCTGAGACTATCAGCGGCTAGGAAAAGTAGATATGTTTGGTGAAGCATATGGCCACTCCCTTTGTTTTGTTTTCCACGGATGTGATATAGAATTGAGGGTAGCGCTGGTGTAAAAAAGTGGGTTTATAGGTAGCAGATTCTGGCCTAAATTTATGACGTAATTTGATTTTATTGGATTTTTTTTTTTTTTTTTTTTAAAAAAGTAGAAAATATCCTTTTTTTTTTTTAAATTTCACTCTTTTTTCACTTAAATTGCAAAAAATAAAAAACAAAGTGGTGAATAAATGTCACCAAACAAATCTCTATTTGGCCACATGTACACTGCTGCTGGTAAATGGACGTTTAGGAGCAGTTGAGCATTTTTTTCAGCTGCCCTTGAACTCTCCTCTATGTTATCTTATCAGTACCTTTAATTGCCATTTTAACCCATGTGTGGCAAATTCTGTGTCTGTACCAAGGTCAAACATTCCAGGGTATTTAAACTTTTTATCAGGGCCATTTGGGTGATTTCTGTTATCATTATCATTTAAAAAGGATCCAAAAAAACTATATGATAATAAATGGCTTCATGTGATCACTGTCCTTAAATAAAATACATTTTTTTGGCTTGATCAGTCATATTTTTCAATATTAATGCCAAAATGTCACAATTTCTGCCAGGGTATGCTAATTTTTGAGCTCAACTGTAAATATTTATGCCATACCTAACCGATCCCTGTGGAAGTTAGAAATAAATGTACAAGGCACAGCTACTACAGTAAAAGCGGCTAATTATTGGGTCCCATGTTGGGCAGTTGCCCTGAAAAGTATATTCTGAATGGATGAGGTGGAGAGGTAGGGCTGTTATGTCATGATCCCCACCTTGTCTAATCAGAGAACGCTTTGCATTCATTTAAAAGCTGCAAAGTGTTCTCCGAATGGTGTCTATGCTGACAAGTGACCATCTGTGTTCATTAACCACCTTAATACAGGACACTTTTACAGCCTTCCTGGCCAGGCCAATTTTTTTGCTGTCGCACTCTGAACGACAATTACTTAGTCATACAAGACTGTAACCAAATGTATTTATTATTATTTTTGAGACAGATAAAGCTTTCTTTTGATGGTATTTATTGACCACTGTAAAAAAAAAAAAAAAACATGTTTTTCTTAGTTATAAAATGTTGCAAATAAGTAATCTTTGTTCATAAATTTAGGCCAAAATGTATTCTGCTACATATAACTTGGTAAAAATAACCCAAACCAGTGTATATTATATACACTATGATATCTCTATCTCCATCTCTAAGTTGATCAATCAATACTGATAGCCTCTCATTTCTTGAGGCCCTAAAGGCCAGGACGGTACAAATGCCACCCAAATGATTATTTTTATATGTATATGTATATATATATACACATGCACACACACACACACACACACACACACACACACACACACACACACACACACACACACACACACACTGGGGACGGAAAGTATTCAGACCCCCTTAAATTTTTCACTCTGTTATATTGCAGCCATTTGCTAAAATCATTTTCCTCATTAATGTACACACAGCACCCCATAGACAGAAAAACACAGAATTGTTGACATTTTTGCAGATTTATTAAAAAAGAAAAACTGAAATATCACATGGTTCTAAGTATTCAGACCCTTTGCTCAGTATTTAGTAGAAGCACCCTTTTGATCTAATACAGCCATGAGTCTTTTTGGGAAAGATGCATCAAGTTTTTCACACCTGGATTTGGGGATCCTCTGCCATTCCTCCTTGCATATCCTCTCCAGTTCTGTCTGGTTGTATGGTAAACGTTGGTGGACAGCCATTTTTAGGTCTCTCCAGAGATGCTCAATTGGGTTTAAGTCAGGGCTCTGGCTGGGCCATTCAAGAACAGTCACGGAGTTGTTGTGAAGCCACTCCTTCGTTATTTTAACTGTGTGCTTAGGGTCATTATCTTGTTGGAAGGTAAACCTTCGGCCCAGTCTGAGGTCCTGAGCACTCTGGAGAAGGTTTTCGTCCAGGATATCCCTGTACTTGGCCGCATTCATCTTTCCCTTGATTGCAACCAGTCGTTCTGTCCCTGCAGCTGAAAAACTCCCCCACAGCATGATGCTGCCACCACCATACTTCACTGTTGGGACTGTATTGGACAAGTGATGAGCAGTGCCTGTTTTTCTCCACACATACCGCTTACAATTAAGGCCAAAAAGTTCCATCTTGGAACCCTCATCAGACCAGAGAATCTAATTTCTCACCATCTTGGAGTCCTTCAGGTGTTTTTTTTAGCAAACTCCATGCAGGCTTTCATGTGTCTTGCACTGAGGAGAGGCTTGTGTCGGGCCACTCTGCCATAAAGCCCTGACTGGTGGAGGGCTGCAGTGATGGTTGACTTTCTACAACTATCTCCCATCTCTCCCGACTGCATCTCTGGAGCTCATCCACAGTGATCTTTGGGTTCTTCTTTACCTCTCTCACCAAGGCTCTTCTCCCCCGATAGCTCAGTTTGGCCGGACGGCCAGCTCTAGGAAGGGTTCTGGTCGTCCCAAACATCTTCCATTTAAGGATTATGGAGGCCACTGTGCTCTTAGGAACCTTAAGTGCAGCAGAAATGTTTTTGTAACCTTGGCCAGATCTGTGCCTTGTTACAATTCTGTCTCTGAGCTCTTCAGGCAGTTCCTTTGACCTCATGATTCTCATTTGCTCTGACATGCACTGTGAGCTGTAAGGTCTTATTTAGACAGGTGTGTGGCTTTCCTAATCAAGTCCAGTCAGTATAATCAAACACAGCTGGACTCAAATGAAGGTGTAGAACCATCTCAAGGATGATCAGAAGAAATGGACAGCACCTGAGTTAAATATATGAGTGTCAGAGCAAAGGGTCTGAATACTTAGGACCATGTGATATTTCAGTTTTTCTTTAATATATCTGCATCAATGTCAACAATTCTGTGTTTTTCTGTCAATATGGGGTGCTGTGTGTACATTAATGAGGAAAAAAAAAAAAAAAAGGAACTTAGATGATTTTAGCAAATGGCTGCAATATAACAAAGTGAAAAATTTAAGGGGGGTCTGAATACTTTCCATCCCCACTTTATAATATTTATATATATAAGTTTCCATTTTTTTTCATTTTGTTTTTTTTTATTTTTTTCACATATTGCATAGTGACACTGTACTCTGGGGAGGTTTTTTTTTTACACTATGATTGCTTATAACAGTGATTATTATCGTTATAAGAAATCATTTTTATGACTGACATCAATTAATTCACAGAGTGTACTATTGTGACAGATGTGATTGGTCACAGCTATCACATGGTACAGATGTGCTGTGATTGGACCTATCTGTATCATGTGATCAATCACATAGAACAACACTAATACACAATGAGTTGCTATGAATGAAAGCGTACAGCTTGTATAACAGTGTAAATTTGCTGTCCCCTCAAAATTACTCAACACACAGCCATTAATGTCTAAACCACTGGCAACAAAAGTGAGTACACCCCTAAGTGAAAATGTCCAAATTGGGCCCAATTAGCCATTTTCCTTCCCCGGTGTCATGTGACTCGATAGTGTTACAAGATCTCAGGTGTGAATGGGGAGCAGGTGTGTAAATTTGATGTTATCGCTCTCACTGTCTCATACTGGTCACTTGAGGTTCAACATGGCACCTCATGGCAAAGAACTCTCTGAAGATCTGAAAAAGAATTGTTGCGCTACATAAAGATGGCCTAGGCTATAAGAAGATTGCCAATACCCGGAAACTGAGCTGCAGCACGGTGGCCAAGACCATACAGTGGTTTAACAGGACAGGTTCAACTCAGAACAGGCCTCGTATGAGCAACTCAAAGAAGTTCAGTGCACATGCCAAGCATCATATCCAGAGGTTGTCTTTGGGAAATAGGCGTATGGGTGCTGCCAGCATTGCTTTAGAGCAGTGGTTTTCAACCCTTGTAGGGCTGTGAACCCTTGATAAAATATCTCAAGTTGTGGAGACCCCTAACAGTAAAATTATTTTCATAGCGTGTCAGCACCCAAGGCAAGACAAGTAATTTGTGCCCCTAACCCATGGACATTTAGCGCTCGCTGAGTCCCTTCCACTCGTACAGTATTAGAACCCCTTATGGTACATTTTAGCATGTACCACTCTCTCTTTGTTCAAATTGTGGACAAGGAAAGATTACTCCTGCGCTTGTGAGGGTCTGTTTGGGTTTGAGAAAAGTAGTATTGTGAACTGTAGCAAAGCTAAAAGAGATGGTGTTGCATGTCCCGCTACCCAGAAATTGACCCCGGGGTGGTCAGGTAAGGCTATATGGAGAGTGATGGATGAAGGGCACGTGATCAATTGCTCACATCAAAACGTATAAAATGTATTCATATGACAATAGAAGCAAATAAAAGCAAATAAAAGCAATTGAATAATACCAATACTACGTATCATGCAAACAGGTAACAAAATATAAAAACATGGAAATTTAAAATTAAAAATGGGTTAAAAGTATCATAAGCCCATGTTGAGGCGGGTGTTGCTTCTATTTTCATATGAATACATTTTATACGTTTTGATGTGAGCAATTGATCACGCGCCCTTCATCCATCACTCTCCATATACTCTCTCTGTGTTCTCCTTTCTTTCCCCTTTATCTCTCTCAATCTATTTTCTTGCCCCCCCCCCCCCATCCCTTTCTCTAGCTGTCTTTCTTGTTCTTTTATTTTTTTTCTCTCCCCTTTTCTTTGTTCCTCCCCCCTTTTCCTCTCCCTTCTATGTATTCTCCATTTTATTCCTTCTCTTACTCCTTGGTGGGGGGAATGGGATGAGTGGCAGTGCTGGCAGGGAGTTGGGATTAGTGGCAGTGCTGGGGGGGGTTCTGATCAGCCAACTTAGGTGCTTCTTTGTTTAACATATCCTGCATTAAGGACCACAGGAATATTAGAACAGAAAACCAATGTTGAATTTAGTAATAACATTTATACTGAGCACTAAGCCAAGATGCAAAGACATCTACCATCATAAATTCCATCAACGTGATAACTTCTACTAAAATGTTATGACAGTTTAATACAACACTAGATCATGCATTTGTTTTCTCATCTCTTCTCTGCTCCTTCACAGATACATTAAAATAACCAGTACCCTGCTGTCTGTATGTCTGTAATTGTCATCCTGAAATTATCGGTTGTAACATCGGGGGTTGTTTAGCTCTCATAGAAGATGCTTTTGCCAGTGATTCAAACCAGTCAGGGACTATATATTAGGGCATGGTAGCCCATTTTTATTAAAAAGGCAAATAAAAGTCAATGACATAAAGGTTTCCCACGCAGGGGTTCTTCTCCAGCAAATACACACAACAGAAAATGCTAGCCCATCTGGCTCTCTGTAGCAGTACTTCTGCTCTTTAGCCTGGTTCCACAGACCACTGGATCCTTCAGTATGGACGGCTTTACTTTAGCGCCCACAGCTCTGCTCTGGCCTTAGTCCTCAGGCCATTTCACTGCCTCTTGCAGTCACACAGGTTCTGGCTTCCTCCTGCAGCCCCTCTGACTTCTGGAGACCTACTGTCTCTTGGTGTGGAGCAGTCTCCAACTGGGAGCCCTGAGGTATTCCCATACACTCATTATAAGGGCCATATGACCCTGCTGGTCATCTGCAAAATCTGGACACAGGGTTGGAGATCCCATCCCACCCAAGACACTGTGAAATCTCCAAACTACAGAGCCCCATAACAGAATACCAAAACCTGGAGAAAGCTGTGAAAGCAGTCTTCTCCAGTTCACATCTATGCTCTGCAGTCTTGCACCAAGCAAATGTGCACACCCTATGTCCCCCAAACTACCAATTTTACCGTGACAGCATCTTCTACTGTCATACTGTATTATCACCAATGGTGCATTGATATATCCTACAAGTTTTTAAACTTACATCTACATTATTGATATAGATTATTCATCATGCTGTCTTGTATGATGAAAGATACACACAAAACGAGATGGTCCTATATGAATAAATATGCCCAACAATGGCACTAACTATTTAGCACTATAAATAGTGCATCTACCCACGCACCAAAAACCCTTAAACTAAAATCTTTATTTTATTAGTCCAAAATATAAAAATGCCATATACCCTGTTTCCCCGAAAATAAGACCTAGCGTGATGGTCGGTGATGGCTGCAATATAAGCCCTACCCCCAAAATAAGCCCTAGTTAAAGTCCTTGTAGGTCATATTTTCAGGGTTAGGGCTTATTTTTGGAGAAACAGGGTAGGGCTTATTTGGTGGGTAGGGCTTATATTGCAGCCATCACCGACCATCATGCTAGGTCTTATTTTCGGGGAAACAGGGTAGTATGCCATAAATGCCAGAGTGAGTAAAGAACATAGTATGCCACCAGGGCTGTCTTAAAGAGTGGGCACACCTGGGCACTGCCCAGGGGCCCCAGCTACATGGGGGGCCCCTTCACTTTCCCCAAAGCAGCTGGTCCTTGAGCCCATGCTGCCCCAAAATTTGGGGCCCATGATGACACTGAGAGTGATGGCTACACAGGGGAGGTAGGCTGGCAGCGGTGCGCTGTGCTGTGCAGAACTATACCTATTTCACAGCCAGCAGGGAGGGGTGTGGCCAGAGCGCCAGCTCTGACCCCACCCCATGCAGCTTGAATGCTCAGGACTCGAAGGCTGCGGGGAAGGAGCCGGAGTGGGAGCTGCTGAGTCAGTAGCACTGAGAGCCCACCTGCGGAAGTAGCATTGTGGATGGTGTCATGTGAGCCCAGTTGTCCAGCACTGTTTGCACATAAGGGCTTGGAATACCTGGAGGGATGCTTCCTCCTCCGCCACTCCTTTTGCCTGCTTGAATGGTATAGGTGAGTCCAGTGCTGGAGGTGGGCACATAGCCAAAAGTTTATATGCACTGTATCTCCACTGGAAAAGGGGGCACTACATGGATGGAATAATGGTGCTGGGGGATATCAAGGGTGTATGGGGGAAAACAAGGCTGAGAGGGGATCTGGGGTGTATAGGGGGTAGCAATGATTGGGGTAGCTTTGGTGGCTATAGTGCTGGAGGTATCAGAGATGTAGAGAGGCCACAATGAAGGGGGTATCAGGGATGTAGTGGGATCACAATACAAGGGGTATCTTATGATATATGGTAACAGTGCTGGGGGAATATCTAGGGTGTAGAGGGGTCAGAGTGCTGGGGGATATCTGGGGTGTAGAGGGGTCAGAGTGCTGGGGGGATATCTGGTGTGTAGAGGGGTCAGAGTGCTGGGGGATATCTGGGGTGTAGAGGGGTCAGAGTGCTGGGGGATATCTAGGATGTAGAGGGGTCAGAGTGTTGGGGGGATATCTGGGATGTAGAGGGGTCAGAGTGCTGGGGGGGATATCTGGGGTGTAGAGGGGTCAGAGTGCTGGGGGGATATCTGGGGTGTAGAGGGTTCAGAGTGCTGGGGGGATAACTGGGGTGTAGAGGGGTCAGAGTTCTGTGGAGATATCTGGGGTGTAGAGGGTCAGAGTTCTGGGGGGGATATCTGGGGTGTAGAGGGGTCCGAGTGCTGGGGGGATATCTGGGGTGTAGAGGGGTCAGAGTGCTGGGGGGATATCTGGGATGTAGAGGGGTCAGAGTGCTGGGGGGATATCTGGGGTGTAGAGGGTTCAGAGTGCTGGGGGGATAACTGGGGTGTAGAGGGGTGAGAGTGCTGGGTAATATCTGGAGTGTAGAGGGGTCAGAGTGCTGGGGGGATATCTGGGGTGTAGAGGGGTCAGAGTTCTGGGGGGATATCTGGGGTGTAGAGGGGTCAGAGTTCTGTGGGGATATCTGGGGTGTAGAGGGTCAGAGTTCTGGGGGGATATCTGGGGTGTAGAGGGGTCAGAATGCTGAGGGGATATCTGGGATGTAGAGGGGTTCACAGTGCTGGAGGGATATCTGGGGTGTAGAGGGGTCAGAGTGCTGGGGGATATCTGGGGTAGAGGGGCCATAGTGCTGGGGAGGCATCAATCTAGCAGATATATTATATGCACAGGACATCTTTGTTACTTTATGTGTGTAGTATTTTCCCACTGTTTCTTTGCTGTACAGAATGATTGTTCATGTAGTTAATGTGGAGCTCCACCCAAAAGGGGAAGCTCTGCTTGTCTGCCTCCTACCTACTTGATGTCTGTTTACCTGCACTGTCTCCGTTGTAGGGGCCCCAGAGTATTACTTTGCCCAGGGACCCATGATGCTATTAAGATGGCCTTGGTGGTCTCTCCTGTTTTCATGTAGCACTGTCCTGACTGAGAAATTGGGCAGTGCAGTTTTGAACCCAGTTTCTTACAGTCACTCCTTGCTGAGACCATCAATAAGGCCCCTTTCACACGACGGGTCCCATCAGGTCTGCCTGTCAGTCTAATACATTGCGCTGCACACACATATGTACTGTATGCTTGTAAATGTCTCCAACAGTTTTCTTTTTAGCAAAACTAACTACTGACACAGCATAGTTCTCCAAGCAGTAGATGTGATTGCAACTTTTCTCCACAAGAGGGCAGCAGTGTACATGCGGTGTAACAAATATGAGAACAACAAGCTGAGTTCTCTGATCATATAAACAGACATACAGTAATTTAGGTCTTGCAGAAGAGTGAATATACATTCATCATTCTCAGATTATTAAAGTGTACCATAATGCTTCAAATAAAAATGCTTCAAATAAAAACTGCACATATTTAGTCCCTCTTGTCTTTTGTTGACCCATCACCTCTTGTGCCTTAAGAAACTTTCTGTGTATAATAACTGTGTCCCTCGAACACCACTGTGCTCAAAGAACTCTCACCTCCGTCTTTCTTTTATCACAGCTCACACCATAAAAACTTCACATGCATGGATCCTTCTTTGGTTTCTCTCCACTAGGGACCATCTTAGTGGGAATTCCCACTGTTATGAGTCTGTTAATGGGTACATTTTCCTTCAAGGTGCTCCTTAAAGTGGTTGTAAACTCTTCTGTGTGACATTTACCTATAGGTAAGCCTAGAATAAGGCTTACCTATAGGTAGTGGAAATATTTTACAAACATGCACTGTTTAGGAGATATTTCACTTGCAATGCGCCAATGACGTCATCGGTGCATGCGCTATGAAGAAACGGACCACTGTGCCGTTTCTTCCCCCATTGTATGCCGTGACTGAAGGCTCCCGCGCACATGGAGTCAGCTGCCTAGGAAGGAAGAGGGGCGAAGATGGACGCGGCCTGCACAGGGGACACCGCGGGCTTCATTTGCAGGTAAGTGTCATATAATGGGCTAGTATGCGATGCATACTAGCCTGTTATGCTTTTAATTTGCAGGCCTTGCGAATAGCAAAAGAGGAAGTAAAACCCATCAGAGTTTACTTCCTCTTTGCATAGTTGCCAATAGTCCCATTCTGCCCGGGACATTCACGAAATTCAAACTTATGTCCCAGTCTGAGCATGCCCCGGTCAGAATCCCGGAAAATATGCTTTGTCCTGGGCAGGGGCGGACTGGGCCACGGGTATGATCCCCTAAAAAAAGGTCAGCAAATGTGGCATCCCATCCACATAGTAAACTGGGTGGGCTGGTAGTCGGGACTGCATGATGGAGGGATGTCACAGAAAACTTCAGCCAGCTATATGCTGCGGGGGTAGCAGGAGGCAGGCTGCACTGCGTTCCAGCCAATGGGTGCACTGTTTACTGCCCTGTTACTGCCCGTATTGTGGCATGGAGCTGCCCTGGAGAGAAGCCAGCTACGTTAGTGATTGAGGTGAGCAAGAACAAAAGAACAAAGCTTATTATGGCTGAATAGGGATGAGCCTGTGGTTTGAGTCGAACGTAAGTTTGACATCGGGTGTTCGCTTGTTCTAAAATGAACCGAACATATGGGGCGTTCACAGGAAATTCGAGCGCCGCAGAATGCCCCATAATGCACTACGAGATGGCAGTGCATTGCTGTATGATGACTGGCCAAAGCATGCACCTGACCTGCATGCTTTGGCCAATCAAATATATATATAGTCTGCATTTAGCGTAGACTATATATTCAGTGTATACTTTATATTCAGTCAGTGCAGGCAGTGTAGTTTATACAACACAGTGTATTGTGCCCAAATTTTTTTTTTAAAAATGGCGTGGGGGTCCCTCCCAAAATCCATACCAGGCCCTTCAGGTCTGGTATGGATTTTAAGGGGAACCCCGCGCCAAATTTTATTTTTAAAATCCATACCAGACCCTTATCCGAGTATGCAACCTGGCAGGCCACAGGAAAAGGGAGGACAAGAGAGCGCCCCTCCTAAACCATACTAGGCCACATGCCCTCAACATGGGGAGGGTGCTTTGGGGGCCCCCCAAAGCACCTTGTCCCCATGTTGACGGGGACAAGGGCCTCATCCCCGCAACCCTTGCCTGGTGGTTGTGGGGGTGTTAGGGCTGGGGGCTCATAGGTATCTGGAAGCCCCTTTAACAAGGGGCCCCCAGATCCCGCCCCCCCTATGTGAATGGGTATGGGGTACATTGAACCCCTACCCATTCACCAAAAAAGTATAAAAAAAGTAAGAACGACAGGAGACAGTTTTTGACAATTCCTTTATTAAAAAAAAAAGTGTACCGTGATATAAATTCATCGTCAATCACGGCGTCTGATGGTCCCCAAAAAATAAAAAAAAAAACAGGAAAAACTCGGCCTCCATGGGAGGCTTCCCCGTGATTGCAGTCTTTTCGCTTTGGCAGCTGTTATATAGGCAAGGGAGGGGCCACCCGGTGTAACCGAGTGACCCCTCCTCCTTCATGTGATGTCAGAGGGGGCGGGGTCATCTATTTACAACACTGGGTGGCCCCGCCCTTGCCTTTATAACAGCTGTCACAGCCTAAAGACAGCAGTCGGCGGGACGCCTCCCATCAGGGCGGGGCTTTTTTTTCTCCTATTTTTCGGGTCCGTCTGAGCTGTGATTGAAGATGGATGGACTTCGCGGGTCGTGGGGATGAGGACCTTGTCCCCATCAACATGGGGACAAGGCGCTTTGGGGGGGACCCCAAAGCACCCTCCTCATGTTGAGGGCATGTGGCCTGGTGTGGTTCGGGGGGGGGGCGCTCTCTCATCCCCCTCCCTTTTCCTGCGGGCCTGCCAGGTTGCATGCTCAGATAAGGGTCTGGTATGGATTTAGGGGAGGGAGCAATTTTTTTTTTTTACATTTTGGTGCAGGGTTCCCCTTAAAACCCATACCAGACATGAAGGGCCTAGAATGGATTTTGGGGGGCCCTATGCCAAATTTTGGCATGGAGTTCCCATTTACTATCCATACCAGACCCGAAGGGCCTGGAAATGGACTGGGGGGGAGCACACGCTGGTTTTTTCAATTATTTTTTATGAATATTGCCGGATAATTAAAAAATTTTTTTTTTGCATTGATACATGTCCCCTGGGGCAGTACCCGGGTCCCCATACACTTTTTATGGCAATAACTTGCATATAAGCCTTTAAAATTAACACTTTTGATTTTTCATGTTTCGTGTCCCATAGACTTTTTTTTTTTCCTCAAACAAAAAAGTTTTATTGAAGGTAAGTTATTGCATACAGTTCCAGAGCATAAACAATATTTTTACAAAATGTAAATCAGATCATACACAAAAGAGGCAGTTAGTACATTTCATCTCATTCTCTTAGCAGGTTCAAAGTACTTTGTAGGACTCATATGACCACCATCATCTTCCTCCTGTTTCCCCATACATTAACAAGCATTTATGTAATACTCTGTATATTCTTTTTAAATCCATCTGATGACAGTAGGCTTTAGAATACCCGGTCAAGCACCAAGTCTACTGGCGCCAGACCAGGTACATCCAGCCAATGGGCCCATAATTTCTCATATTTTTTAGAGGCCCCCCTATGCTGATATATGATTTTTTTCCATACGGAGTGTGACTCCCATTTGTGTAATCCATTCTTGCACCGTGGGTTGGTCTTTGGATTTACAGTGCCTGAGGATAAGCATACGGGCCTGAAACAGAGCTCTTTTAATAGCTTGCTTAACGATATCCTCAGTCAGGAGGTCGTCTATTATCCCCAGCAAACATGGTTTAGAGTCTAAAGGTATCAGTGTCTGGAAAACTCTGTTAATGGTATCAATGACATTGTTCCAAAAGAGGTGCAATTTGGGGCATCTCCATAGGAGATGGATGAGATCTCCGTGATCTCTGGAACATCTGGTGCAGGTGGGGTCAGTACCTATTCCCATACGGGCCAATCTAGCTGGCGTGAAGTGTACTCTAGACAGTATATAAAGCTGGGAGAGTTTTTGAGCAGCGTTCAACGAACACATGGGGACAGCCTGCAAGGCTTCCTCTCATTGTTCCTCTTCAAATGCGCCAACATCTTGTTCCCATTGAGACACAACCTTCAGGGGTGTGTCCCTTAGGAAGAGATTCAAGAGCATGGTATAGCAATCAGATATAAACCCTTTGTAATTAGTTATTTCAATTAGCTAATTAAAAATGGATGTGGGCTCCAAGATCCAAGCATCCGTACCTTTCTGAGCATCTATCGCGTGTTTGAGTTGCCTATAATAGAAAAACATAGACACCGGCAATTGAAAGGCTTCTCTGAGCTCCGAGAAGGATCTCAATTTGCCATCTCTGAATATGTGTATCATGTGTGACACCCCGTATTGTTTCCATTTCAAACCATATGGTATTTTTGTTATCTCTAGACAGTGATTATTTTCCCAAATGGGGCTATATTTGGTAAAGCCCTCCACCCCCTGGAGCATTCTGACCTTATTCCAGATCTTCTGCATAAGAGCGTAAATTGGGAAGAGTTTATTGGATTTAGTGTATTGTAGGGCCTCTAAATTGTATGCCTCTAAACAGGGGCGTAACTACCACCATAGCGACCCATGCGGGCGCTATGGGGCCCGCAGCCGAGTGGGGCCCAGTGAGGATAAGAGTACCGCTGGCACAGCCAGGGGAAGAGAGAGGAAAGGAAGAGGCGAGCTGTCCGTATCAACAGAGAGCTGAATTGCCCGATGTAGCTTTCATTAGAACTTCCAGTGTTCCCGGGGCTCACGTCACATAGCTCCACCTTTTGGCCCGGTGCCTTTGATAGACAGAACGCCGATCCAATGCGGAACATGTGACATCATCAAAGGCGTCGGGCCAAGAGGTGGGGCTATGTGACGATGAGCCCCGGGAAGACAGGAAGTTCAAATGAAAGCTACTACAGCGGGCAATCCCGCTCTCTGCTGATCGGGGTGGCTTGCCTCTTCCTCTGCATAGGTGGGGCTGTATGGGGCACAGGCAGACCAGGCTGTATTGGGCATAGGTCACACTGTGTGGGGCACAGGTCATGCTGTATTGGGCACAGGTCACGCTGTATTGGGCACAGGTCACGCTGCATTGGGCACAGGTCATGCTGTATGTGGCACAGGTCATGCTGCATTGACACTAGGGCAGCTGTGGGGGGGGGGGGGTGTTTGCAGGGGGGCCCCATACAACATTTTGCTATGGGGCCCTGCTATTTCTAGTTACGCCCCTGCCTCTAAACCATCTGTTACCTCTCTCTTGGACGTGAACCGGAGTATTTGAGCCGAGGAGTCTCTCAGGTTCATTTCCAAGTCTTGTCTAGGTCTTATGACTCTTGCAATGTGTTGCAGTTGGGAAACTAAGTAGTAAACCCAGGGATTGGGCAGCGCTAAGCCTCCGTCATCTTTGGGGTGCTGTAGCTGCTCAAATTTAATTCTAGGGGGTTTTGATAGCCATATGAATGACCGGAAGAAGGAGTTAATGATTCTAAATTTTTTCAAAGTAATAACTATAGGGGAGTTGTGGAGCACATAAAGTAATTGTGGCATAAGGATCATCTTTATTAGGTTTATTCTCCCTACTTGGGATAGTTTCAGTTTACTCCATACTTTGACACGATCGCGACAGCGATTGATCAAAGGGGTTAGGTTGACGTAGTCCAACGTATGGGCTGTAACCTGTATGCCCAGATATTTAAGGGATGTCGAGACCGGGATATCCTGCATATTCCTTTGGGATGGGGACGGGTCACGGTCTAGCAGTAGCAGAGAGGACTTGGTCCAATTAATAACTAGACCAGAGTACTTCCCGAACTGGCTAATGACCTTCATTGCTTCCAACAGTGAAGTGGATGTATCACCAAGCAGCAACATGGTGTCATCAGCATACATGATGACCTTCTCTTGGATGTCCCCATATCTAAAACCCTGTATCAAGGGATTAGTACGTATAATAGCCGCTAGGGGCTCAATAGCCATAGCGAATAGGAGGGGAGATAGGGGGCAGCCCTGCCTCGTACCCCTATGTAGTTTAAAGGGTGACAAAATCCTCCCTCCTTCCCTAATGGCTGCTACTGGGGATGAGTAAAGTAGTTGTACCCACTTAATGAATCTGTCCCCAATTCCGAATGTCCTCATTACTGCCCACAGATACTCCCACTCGACGCTATCAAACGCCTTGTGGGCATCCAGTGACAGCAATGCTCTGTCACCCCTATTGTCTGCCCGGGATTGGATATTGAGAAAAAGTCTGCAAAGGTTTATCGCAGTCGACTTTTGGGGCATAAACCCGGATTGATCCGAGTGGATTATGGTAGAGATGACTGTATTCATTCGAATTGCTAATACCTTAGCTAGGATCTTTACATCATTTTGTAGAAGAGAGATAGGTCGGTATGACCCCGGGTCAAGGGGGTCTTTATTGGGTTTTAATATCAGGACTATGTTTGCTCTGGTCATTGATTGAGGGAGGTTACCATTCTGTCTCGCTGCATTAAATATCTTCAGCAGGTGTGGAAGTATATGCTCGCCATATTGTTTATATACCTCAATGGGGAGTCCGTTGTCTCCCGGGGCTTTAGAATTAGGGAACAAACTGGTCGCCATCTGTAATTCTTCAATGGGTAAAGGGGCATCAAGTTCTACCTTGGATTCCGCCATTAAGCTGGGCAGCTGGATACCATCCAGATACTCAGATAATGAGTCTAATGAGTACGTTTGTTTAGATTCGTACAGTGAAGAATAAAAGCTCACCAGCTCTGCCAAAATTTGGTCTGGGGAGTTGGTTAACCCATCGAGGTGCGTACGTAGGGCCCCAATAGAGGGGGAAGTTTGATGGGAGTGGGCAATAGTTGCTAGCAGGCGTCCAGTGTGCTCACCCTCTTCATAAAATGCTGCTTTATGAAAGAATCATTTTCTCTCTGCTGTGGATGCCGTGATCCTATACAGCGCATCTTGCGCCGAGAGCCACGCCTCCTTGTTAGTTTGAGTTGGATTTGCAATGAATTTATTTTTAAGATCCTCTGTCATACGTTCTATTCCCTCCCTCTGAGCATGTGTCTTTCGTTTAATAGCTTGAATTTCGGTTATGAAGAGGCCCCTCAGGACTGTCTTAAAGGCTTCCCAGTTCATGGCCAATGATTCGTCGGCGGTATGTATGCGCCAAAAGTCTGCAATATGAGATTCTATTTGCTCATGGGAAAGGAAGAGATTCAGCCAGAATGCATTCATTTTCCATGGAGCCTTTGCAACCATGGAGGGAGGGCGCACCTCTAGAGTTACAATCAGTGGGAAGTGATCCGGCACGCTCCTGAGAGCATAAGTCACCCCAGAGATGTATCGTTCAGCCACACTGGAACATAAACATAATTCTATCCTTGACAATGATGAGTAACTTTTAGAGAAACAAGAGAACTGTTTCACTCCCGGATTTTTAGCTCTCTGTGGGTCTTTCCATCCCACTTCCTCAATAAATTTCCGAAGAGCTGTACGGTGTACCCCTTTCCCTCCCACTACAGATGGATGTTTATCTAACAACTGATCCGTATAATTGTTGAAGTCCCCGAAGGCATACAACGGTATCTCCGGATACTTCAATTGGTATGCCACCAGGGCACTCAACACCTGATTGTTATACGGGGGGGGGGGGCACATAAACAAAAGCTAGTATGCATTTAAAGGTAAACAATTTGTGTCCCATAGACTTTAACGATGTTCGCATTTTCACACAAATTTTTTGTCTGTTCGCATGTTCTGGTGTGAACGGAACTGGGGGGTGTTTGGCTCATTCGTATGGCTGAACTATAACAGACTCTCAATCTATCTGCAAGTATATTATGGCCGAGAACCCAGATGGATCTCTCTCTCTGTATCTCCTTCTTTCTTTACTCCTCCACCCATCCATCCCTCTCTCAATCCCTCTTTCTTTCCTTCTCTCTCCCTCCCTCCATCCCTCCTTCTTTCCTTATCTCTCCCTCTCTCCATCCCTCATTTTTTCCTTCTTTCTTTTCTTCTCTCTCCCTCCCTCCTCTTTCCTTCTCTCTCCCTCCCTACATCCCTCTTTCTTTCCTTCTTTCTTTTCTTCTCTCTCCTTCCCTCCATCCTTCTTTCTTTCCTTCTTTCTTGCCTTCTCTCTCCTTCCCTCCCTCCGTCCATCCAGCCCTCTTTCTTTCCTTCTTTCTTGCCTTCTCTCTCTCTCTCTCTCTCTCTATCCATCCCTCTTTCTTTCTTTCTTCCTTTCTTTTCTTCTCCCTTCATCCCTCCCTCCATCCATCCCTCTTTCTTTCCTTCTCTTTTCCTCTCTCCATCCTTCTTTCTGTCTCCCTCCCTCCATCCATCCCTCTTTCTTTCCTTATTTCTTTCCTTCTCTCTCCCTCCCTCCCTCCCTCCCTCCACCCCTCTTTCTTTTCTTCTTTCATCCATTCTCTCTCCCTCCCTATTTCCATTCATCCCTCTTTTTTTCCTTCTCTCTCCCTCCATCCCCTTTTCCTTTCTTCTTTCTTTCCTTCTCCCTCCCTCCCTCCCTCCCTCCATCCCTCTTTCGTTCCTTCTCTCTCCCTTCCTCCCTCCATCCCTCTTTCTTTCCTTCTCTCTCCCTCCCTCCCTCTTTCTTTCCTTCTCTCTCCCTCCCTCCCTCTTTCTTTCCTTTCCTCTCCCTCCCTCCCTCCCTCCATCCCTCTTTTTTTCCTTTTTTCTTTCCTTCTTTCTCCCGCCCTTCCTCCCTCTTCCCACAAATAGAGCTTTATTTTGGTGGTTTTTGATCACCTCTTCATTTTTTTATTTTTTGTGCTATAAATAAAAAAAGGCAGACAATTTTGAAAAAAAAAATACAATAGCTATAAAACATATCCAATAAAAAAATTAAACAATCAAATTTTTTCATCAATTTAAGCCAATATGTATTCTGCTACATATTTTTGGTAAAAACAATCCCAATAAGCGTATATTGATTGGTTTGCACAAAAGTTACAACATCTACAAACTATGGGATATTTTTATTCATTTTTTTATTTATTTACTTTTTTCTAGTAATGGCAGCGATCAGCAACTTATAGCAGGACTCCAATATTGCTGCAGACAATTTGGACACTATTTGACACTTTTTGGGGACCAGTAACATTATTACAGTGAGTGATGAGTGCTAAAAAATATGCACTATCACTGTACTAATGACACTGGCTTGAAAGGGGTTACCATCAGGGGGCGATCCATGGGTTAAATGTGTGCCTAGCTACTGATTTTGTGTACTGTGGGAGATGCCTTTACTAAGGTAAGGTATGGATCTACGTCCCTGCTTTGCAGGAACACAGGATCAATGCCTTCCCTATTGACAAAACAGCGATCTGCCTTGTTTACAATAATTGATGTTCTGCCCGTGTACCGAACAATCAGCGGGTGCTGGTGGACATTGAGTGAGGCGCTGGCGGCATGCCCTACCTGGAAGAGCTGGATCACCTGTAAATATGTGATCCTGTGCACGGGTGCCGCCCTATAGCAGTAACACTGCTATGGGGCGGACCTGAACAGGTTAATCTTGGAATGGAAATCCCTATTCCCGTGCACCCTGTACTGAATTCTGAACTTTAATTAACAAAATAAAAGAATAAAAAACACCTTGCAGAATCCACAAGCCACAGTTTAGAGATGTAACCTTTTTTTTAGAGCTCTTAGAAGCATGAGATGTGCTTATGCTTCTACTCTGCATCCTCCTGTCCAGCCATTCTTAACCATGCCTCTGTTACCCAGCATTAGTGGTAATGCTCCTTTCACTACCATTGCACAGCCTTTAAAAGGTGTCTTCATTGCTAGGCAGTGTGTCGTCTCCTTCTGCCTTGCTTTCTTTGTACTGACCGGCCTATGGCCACCATTAGGGATGAGCTTTGTGTTCGAGTCGAACCCATGTTCGACTCGAACATCGTGTGTTCGGCCGTTCACCGAATTACAAACGATATGGGCCATTCGCGCCAAATTCGAGTGGTGCGTCATGGCCCATAATTCACTGAGGCATCGCAGTGCATTGCTGGCTGATGATTGGCCAAGCATGCACTGTGACCCGCATGCTTGGCCAATCACAGCGCCGTCTGTACAGAGAGCTGTAATTGGCCAAAGCCAGGGTGGCTTTGGCCAATTATGGCTCAGGGGGTTTAGTACACGCCCCACACTATATAAGGCCGCCTGCACGGCGGCCTGTGTAGTGTGTTTCGGCGTTAAGAGAGAGATAGATAGACAGAGAGACAGTGTAATTTGATTTAAGTTAGATAGAGTAGGCAGGCGAGTCAGTTAGCTGCACTTACAGTGTATTGTGTATATATATATATATATATATATACATCCTAGGTGTTGTGTATATATATATATATATATATATATATATATATATATATATATATATACACACAATATATTCTCTTCCTACTGACAGGCAGGCAGGTGTTTTTACAGTATTTACAGCTACCTGAAGAAAATTGCTGGTGTTCTTCTGATCCTATTAGCTACAGTATTTACAGTTAGTGTAGTGCATCCTCTGCACAGTGCGCACCTAATGCTACCTGAAGAAAATTAGTGGTGTTCTTCTGATCCTATTAGTACAGGACCGCAGGCAGCTGCAGTATTTACAAGTTAGTGTAGTGTGTCCTCTGCACAGTGTGCACCTAAAGCTACCTGAAGAAAATTGGTGGTGTTCTTCTGATCCTATTAGTACAGTACCGCAGGCAGCTGCAGTATTTACAAATTAGTGTAGTGCGTCCTCTGCACAGTGTGCACCTAAAGCTACCTGAAGAAAATTGGTGGTGTTCTTCTGATCCTATTAGTACCACAGGCAGCTGTAGTATTTACAAGTTAGTGTAGTGCGTCCTCTGCACAGTGTGCACCTAAAGCTACCTGAAGAAAATTGGTGGTGTTCTTCTGATACTATTAGTACAGTACCGCAGGCAGCTGTAGTATTTACAAGTTAGTGTAGTGTGTCCTCTGCACATTGTGCACCAAAAGCTACCTGAAGAAAATTGGTGGTGTTCTTCTGATCCTATTAGTACAGTACCGCAGACAGCTGCAGTATTTACAAGTTAGTGTAGTGTGTCCTCTGCACAGTGTGCACCTAAAGCTACCTGAAGAAGGGGGCGTGGCCTGACGCAGCATGTGAGCAGACAACTTTCTCAGCAGCTCTCTGATCCCTCTGCACAATCCTGTGTAATCCTGCTCACCTGTCACACAAACTCGGCTGAAATTTCTCCTGTACACCTGGGGAAGACTTTGTAACATTCGTGGGGGATTCTGGTGGATGGGAAAATGAAGGAAACAGCCCCCGGCAAGGATGAGTATTACCACACGTTCTGGCCAAGATGGCCGCCGCTCCACCATCCCATACTCGTCCCTGGCATCCACGCCGGATCTTTTTGATGAGGAGCCAGATCCTTTGCTACCACCTTCTCCAGGGACCTCAGCTCCCCCGGCGCTATCGGTCATCCCTCCCCACAGTGATGATGGCCTTGAGGACGGTCCAGAACCAGAACCCACCCTGCTGGATGTCCTCAAACTGATCAAGGTAAATCACTCTGATATCATGGGGAAAGTGGAGGAACTTAAATTGGACATAACAATTATGCGCCAGGACATGCATAAAATGAGGGACCGGGTTTCTGAGACTGAGCGCCGTATTAGCGATTTGGAGGATGCTGTCGGCCCGGTCCAAGCTACTCAAAAAACGCATGGCACTAAAATCCTCTCTCTGGAGGACAAGGTCGACGATTTGGAGAACTGTCTGCGCAGAAACAACCTGCGTCTAGTGGGCCTCCCCGAGCGGGTTGAGGGCGCTGACCCGGTCTCCTTCCTGGAAAGTTGGTTTACCCAAGAATTTGGTAAAGACTGCCTTTCCCCATGTTTTGTCCTGGAGCGTGCACATAGAGTGCCTGGCAGGCCGCTTCCTGCAGGCAACCCTCCACGCACTATGGTAATCCGTCTCCTCAATTATCGTGATAGGGACGCTATCCTGCGAGCTGCCCGCATAAAAGGGAGCCTAAAGATCAACAACGCATCTGTGTCATTGTTTCCTGATTATTCCCCAGCGGTCCGTGCCTCAAGAGCCAAGTACCAACACATTAAGCTGAAATTGAGGAAGAAGACCATCCAATATTCTATGCTGTTTCCTGCCACGCTGCGAGTCGTGCACCAGGGCCAGGTGCATTTTTTCCAAACCCCTGCAAATGCTCTTTCCTGGTTTGAGTCCTTGCATCAACCGGGTCGAATGTCTGGCCGGGCCCTGGACACCTGAACTGGTTACTCTCCTGGAAATTTGTTAAATTTCTCCTTCCCTTTTCTTTTTCCCCGGCCTGTGTGCCTTTATCTGTGGCAGGTGATTCAAGATACCTGTTTTCACATGAGGACAAAATCTCAATCTGGGATCTATGCTGCTAATTGTATGCATATTTGGTTGACATCTGATTTTCTTTAAGTTTTGTTTGCTGATGTGCCTGTATTGGCCATGTTTCTAGTATGTACTAGCAGTTTGGGATCTAAGCCTGCTCCTGTTTTTTCTTTTTGGGGTAAGGCAAGGGTTAACTATGTGCTACTGCTAGTTTTCACTGTGTTGTTACTGATCACAGGAATGTTGTGTGAATGGATGATTGTGGTGTGTAAGTGTGTGTGCGATTTTTGTCCTGCCTTGTCCTCCCTCTGGGATTGCAGCCGTGACGATACCCTTGATCTGCTGATTTTCACTAACTTCATATGTCTTTAGTCAAATGTATCTCCTGGAATGTCCGGGGTTTAAATTCCAAATTTAAAAGGGCTTCCCTGTTTGAATTTCTCAAGGCTCATAAGCCTCATATACTGTGCCTGCAGGAGACACACCTTATGGGGTCTAAAGTGCTTGCTTTAAAAAAACACTGGGTCATGCATGGATATCATTCCACATTTTCTAATTACTCCAGGGGTGTGTCCGTCCTCATAAGGAAGGGCCTCCCCTTTCCATGTGATAGAGTGATTTTAGACCCTAATGGGCGGTATATTTTCCTCCAATGTAAGATACATGCCACCCCATTACTTCTGGTGGTTGTGTATGCTCCCCCTCCTGTCACGGCTGCACTCTTTACAGATCTGTGCACAAGGCTCTCGGATCTGCCTACATTAGCCACCCTTATTGTGGGGGATTTTAACTCTGTTATGGACCCTAATTTGGATAGATTGAAACCCATTCAGTATGAATCTAAGCTATTTTGTCAGTGGTGTGCTTCCTTTGGATACATTGACCTATGGCGACAACAAAACCCATTGGCTAGGGAATACTCTTGTCAGTCCCAGTCTTATCGTACTCTTTCCAGGCTGGACTACGCCCTTGGGACATCTGACCTGACCTCATATACCCAGACAATATACTATATATCTCAGACAATTTCTGACCACTCCGCCCTGTGTGTTGAATTAATACTCGGTCACAGACCCTCTTTTCGGTTGTGGAGGCTCAGTCCCCTCTGGGTCTCCACCCCTGAATTTGAAGAGCCGGTCTGGCAGGACATGTCCCTATATTGGGGGGACAACGCTGGATCGGCTTCTTTTGGCCCCACATGGGACGCCTTTAAGGCGTCTGTACGGGGCTCATATATCTCAAACATTGCTAAACATAGGAGGTCCTCCCATGCTACTCTTCTGGCCTTGGAGTCCTGTCTGAAGGTTGCTAGGGCCCAGTATTCTGCGCTCCCCACCCCGGATTCTCACGGAGTCTTGGTGGGGGTGCACAGGGCCCTGGATCTCCATAGGGTGGACGCAACGCGGACTCAGCAGTTATATCTGGCTGCCAGACTACATGAATATAGTGGGAAGAATAGTAAAATGTTAGCCTTTCTTTCTCGCACAGAATACATTGACAGGACCATATCACAGATTCAGTTGCCTGACGGCTCAATCACCTCAGACCCATTGACCATAAATCGGACGTTCAAGTCCTTCTATGAGACCCTATATGAAGCCCCCCAACCCCCGGATGAATTGGAGACATTGGGGTTTTTTGATTCCCTTCAATTTCCTGTATTGGATGACTCCCACAGCTCCATCTTAGACACTCCCTTGACAATCGAAGAGATCACTAAGGCTATTTGCTCTTTACCCCCCAATAAAACCCCTGGGTTGGATGGTTTGCCCGCAGAATGGTACAAAACCTATGCTGTGGAATTGGCACAGAAACTTTTATCTCTCTTTAATCGGGCAATGGAGGGGGGAGAACTTCCCCCCTCCATGAATGAAGCCCTCATTGTTGTGCTACCCAAGCCTGACAAAAACAAACTGCTGTGTGGGTCATACCGTCCAATCTCGCTACTAAACAGCGATGTTAAAGTACTAGCGAAGGTCCTAGCCTTGAGATTACTAAAGGTCATTCTTCACCTTATTCACAGGGACCAGACAGGGTTCATGCCTGGTAAGAGTACATATGACAACATTTGTCGCCTTTATATACATATTCACAGGGCTGCCACAGACAGAAGAAGTGGACTGGTACTATCACTTGACGTGATGAAAGCATTTGATACGGTTAGCTGCTCCTTCCTTTGGGAAACTATGCATCGTATGGGTTTCAGCGTCCAATTTATTAAATGGGTCAGGTTGCTTTATACGAACCCCAGGGCAAGAATATGTACCAACAAAGATATATCGGATATGTTTAGTTTGCAGAGGGGAACCAGGCAGGGCTGTCTGCTTTCTCCACTTTTGTTCGCACTAGCCATTGAGCCACTTGCTCTGGCAGTGCTTCAAACGGAGACAGTGGGGGGCATCTGCTATGGCGAACTGTCTGAGAGGATCTCTCTATATGCGGATGACGCCTTGATTTACTTAGACGGCTCAGAACAGGCCTTTGTCTCTTTGATGGAGGTTGTGGACGAGTTTGGGAGGGCTTCCGGACTGAGAGTTGGCTGGGAAAAGTCTGTGGCATTCCCCATAGGCCCTGACAGGGATTAGGCTTACCTAGCCCAGTCCAAGCTGACTATACATCATACATTTAAATATCTAGGAATACATATTCATAATAATCTATCTAGTTTCCAGACCCTTAATATCACCCCGATCATAACTCAAATGGAGACCAGGTTACGCTCCTGGGCCTCATTGCCACTAAATTTGATTGGACGCGTGAATATTTTCAAAATGATATTTTTACCTAAATTTCTCTATGTTTTTTGGGCTTCCCCAATATTTTTATTTAAGAAACTTTTTATCAAAATTAACTCACTCGTATCCTCCTTCCTTTGGCAGGGCTTGAACCCGAGAATCGCTAGGGCCTCACTCCAGGCTGCTAAACTGGATGGAGGTTTGGCCTGCCCTAATTTAAGGCACTATTTTATAGCATCACAGCTGGCCTATGTCTATGACTGGTTTCTGGAGGCCTCCTCTTCCTGCTCCACCGCTCTATTGAACGCTCTTAACGGCCCCAGGGCCTCACTAGTGGACACATTACACAGGTCCATGCCTCGACGTTGTTCTAGGGGCTCGCCGATTGAGGTGGGCTGGCTGGCCTGGCATGAGGGTAATAAAGTAATCATTAACCAGATAGGGGTGTCCCCCAATGCTCCTCTATGGCATAATGCTAACTTTCCAGAGCTCCTGGGCCATCCAGATTCTCAGTGGTGGATAAGACTTGGTATTATCCACGTCTCTCGGATCTACTCAAACGACTCTTTTTTCTCATTTGCGGATCTGAAGGCTAAGTGTGGTGTAACAAACAGGTTTTATTTTAGGTATCTTTCACTGCGCCATGCCATCAGGGCACAATTTTCTAGTTTGTCCCTGGAGCTCACTGAATCACCTCTAGAGGTGCTTTTGTCATATCCCAATATTGGGAAAATTGTTACTACTATATATTCTCACCTTCAGGTGGCGGGGGTTAAACCCTTTCAGATTGCTCAGCGGAAATGGGAAAAGAAAATTCCCGGGTTGCAAGAGGAGGTGTGGGAGGAGGCCTCAGAGGTGTGCTTTCTGGACCTTATTGGATCAAATGACCAATATGTACAATATAAATTTATACATCAGATGCATTACACTCCTGCTAGGCTGGCCCGTATGGGATATGACTCTGCAGCCTCCTGTGTTAGGTGTGGCTTCTCATAAGCTGGATACATGCATATGTTTTGGTCCTGCCCTGTCCTGTCCACCTTTTGGAGGGACTTATTTTCCTTTTTTGAAAACACACTACAAATAAAGGTGCCCTGCACCCCGGAGGTTGGACTATTGGGTGTGCTGAACGATTTCATACACAGGACTCATACCCAAACTCTTGTCCGTATAATACTGTTTTATGCCAGAAAATTAATTTTGATGCAATGGAAGAATGCAACTGCCCCAGATATTCAAGTTTTGTATCGTATGATGAATAAAGTTATACCAATTTTTAAATTGGTTTATAAGGGTAGGGCCTGCCCAAAAAAATTTGCTAAGATCTGGCAGCCCTGGCTTGATATAACAGACTCCTTTTGGAAGGACACTCTGCTCTCACAACAATAACTTTGGATGGTGGGTCGTTTGTGTACCTGGAGGGACAGTGTGGTGGAGGCGGGGTGGGACAAGGTTTGCCTTTTTGTGTGAATGAGTATAGATGGGTGCATGTATGGTGTGGATGCTGTGTTCATGGAAATATCCCTGCTGTATATAGCAGTGTGATTTTAGGTTGTGGTGCCCTACGAGGTCCACACTCATTACCCTTATGTGACCAGTGGTATACTTCATTCCTCTGTTGAGGAATTTGGTAAATATGATGTATAACTATAACAGTTGGCCCCCGTTGGGCTATTGCACTTACTTTTATATTTTGTAAAAGAGATTTGTTTATGGATGCATTTGTACTATCTGAACCTGTAAACTATTTTCTACCAAAACAAATAAAAAAAACAATTTTGTAAAAAAAAAGAAGAAAATTGGTGGTGTTCTTCTGATCCTATTAGTACAGTACCGCAGGCAGCTGTAGCATTTACAAGTTATTGTAGTGCGTCCTCTGCACAGTGTGTACCTAAAGCTACCTGAAGAAAATCAGTGTTGTTCTTCTGATCCTATTAATACCACATTCAGGCAGCTACAGTATTTACAGTTAGTGTACTGTGTCCTCTGCACAGTGTGCACCTAAAGCTACCTGAATTAAATTGGTGGTGTTCTTCTGATCCTATATTAATACCACAGGCAGGCAGCTACAGTATTTACAGTTAGTGTACTGCGTCCTCTGCAGTGTGCACCTAAAGCTACCTGAAGAAAATTGCTGTTGTTCTGCTCCTATTAATACCACAGGCAGGCAGCTACAGTATTTACAGTTAGTGTACTGTGTTCTCTGCACAGAGTGCACCTAAAGCTACCTGAATAAAATTGGTGGTGTTCTTCTGATCCTATATTAATACCACAGGCAGGCAGCTACAGTATTTACAGTTAGTGTACTGCGTCCTCTGCGCAGTGTGCACCTAAAGCTACCTGGAGACAATTGCTGTTGTTCTACTCCTATTAATACCACAGGCAGGCAGCTACAGTATTTACAGTTAGTGTACTTTGTCCTCCCCACAGTGTGCACCTAAAGCTACCTGAATTCAATTGGTGGTGTTCTTCTGATCCTATATTAATACCACAGGCAGGCAGCTACAGTATTTACAGTTAGTGTACTGCGTCCTCTGCACAGTGTGCACCTAAAGCTACCTGAAAAAATTGCTGTTATTCTGCTCCTATTAATATCATAGGCAGGCAGCTACAGTTTTTACAGTTAGTGTACTGTGTCCTCTGCACAGTGTGCACCTAAAGCTACCTGAATAAAATTGGTGATGTTCTTCTGATCCTATATTAATACCACTGGCAGGCAGCTACAGTATTTACAGTTAGTGTACTGCGTCCTCTGCACAGTGTGCACCTAAAGCTACCTGAAGAAAATTGGTGGTGTTCTTCTGATCGTATATTAATACCACAGGCAGGCAGCTACATCATTTACAAGTTAGTGTAGTGCGTCCTCTGCACAGTGTGCACCTAAAGCTACCTGAAGACAATTGCTGTTGTTCTGCTCCTATTAATACCACAGGCAGGCAGCTACAGTATTTACAGTTAGTGTACTATGTCCTCTGCACAGTGTGCACCTAAAGCTACCTGAATAAAATTGATGGTGTTCTTCTGATCCTATATTAATACCACAGGCAGGCAGCTACAGTATTTACAGTTAGTGTACTGCATCCTCTGCACAGTGTGCACCTAAAGCTACCTGAAGACAATTGCTGGTGTTCTCATACTAATAATACTACAGGAAGGCAGTTGATTCTGCTAGCTGCAGTATCAGTATATATATATATACTGTACATCCCAGCTTTGTGCAGCTACATCTCACTGCAGGCCATTAGTATGTCTGAAAGGCCAACAAAGAGAGGCAGACAGTCACAAGCCAATAAAAGAGGGCAAGCAGGCTCTGTGTCTAGAGGCAACAGTGCTGGTCGTGGAGACGGTGCATCCTCATCAGCACGTGGCTGTGGGACACGCTTGTTCCTTTTTTCAGTTGAGCCGCAACATGCGGAAGACTTGGTAGAGTAGATGACCAAGTCGTCCTCATCCTCCTCATCCTCTCTCACCCAGGCTCAGGGTACTTTGTCTGGCAAAGCAGCTGCCAACGCGGCCTCTTCCCTAAGCTCAATGGCATCAGTCACTCCTTCCCTAGCCCCACCATGTCCTCCTGAGGAGTCCCCCAAACTGTTTGACCACAGTGTTGGGTACATGCTCCAGGAGGATGCCCAGCGTTTTGAAGGCTCCGATGATGGTACCCAGCTAGAGGAAGGCAGTAACGTGAGCCCAGAGAGAGGGGGTGCCCAAGAAGGACAGCAATCTGGCAGTCATGTTCCCCCAGCTGCAGCATACTGCCAGCTTTGCTCCAGTGATGAGGAGGAAGGGGATGTTGAGGTCACTGACTCCACGTGGGTGCCTGATAGGAGAGAGGAGGAGGAGGAGGCACATCACCAACGAGGCAGGATGCCCTCCAGGGGCCAGCTTAAGGGCAGCACACTGACTGCATCACACCGCAGAGCTCCGCATGTGCAGGGCGCTGCTGTCTCTGCGCATTATTCTAAAAGTTCTTTGGTGTGGGCCTTTTTTGAGACGAGTGCATCAGATTCCAGCGCTGCTATTTGCAACATATGTCTCAAGTGTATCTCGCATGGCCAAAACATCTCCCGCTTGGGCACTACATGCTTGACCAGACATATGTTGACCTGCCATGCAGTTCGTTGGCAAGCGTACCTATAAGACCCCCACCAAAGAACAAAAAGGACCTCTCCTTGCTCCTCATCAGCTGGGATACCCAACCCCACTATACCTTCAGTCCTCTCTGAGACCCGCACTGAGAGGAATGAAGGTGTAGAATTAGGTGTGTCACAGCCAAGTACAAGGGGGCAATCTGCTATTGGTACACTGACATCAGCTTGTACCAGGCAAATTTCCCTACCCCAGCTGCTGCACCGCCGAAAGAAATTCGCTCCCAGCCATCCACATGCCCAGCGGTTGAATGCTAGCTTGGCTAAATTGCTAGCACTTCAACTGCTGCCTTTTCAGTTGGTAGACTCTGCCCCCTTCCGTGCGTTTGTGGAATGTGCGGTTCCTCAGTGGCAGGTTCCCAAATGCCACTTTTTCTCACGGAAGACGATTTCGGCTCTCTACCGGCATGTGGAAGGCAATGTCTTGGCCTCACTGGACAGGGCGGTCAGTGGTAAGGTGCATATTACCGCTGACTCATGGTCCAGCAGGCATGGACAGGGACGTTACCTATCTTTCACTGCGCACTGGGTGACTTTTCTGGCAGCTGGGAAGGATGCTGGACAGGGTGTAGTAGTGTTGGAGGTTGTTCCGCCACCACGCCTTCAAAATACTACTAGTGGTGATTCTACCACACCTCTCTCCTCCACCCCCTCCTCTTCTTCTTCCTCCATGGCCTCTTCCTGTGCTGATTTGTCTTCGGAACCAGCGGTGCTCCGTAGGCGTTCAAGAGGCTACACAAGCACGCAGGCCAAAAGATGCCATGCGGTGCTTGAGCTGGTGTGCTTGGGGGACAGGAGCCACACTGGGGCAGAGATTCTGTCAGCTCTGCAGGGGTAGGTTCAGAGTTGGTTGATGCCACGCCAGCTTAAGGCAGGTATGGTGGTTTGCGACAATGGCACCAACCTCCTCTCCGCCCTCCGACAGGGACAACTGACCCATGTGCCCTGTTTGGCTCACGTCCTTAACTTGGTGGTGCAGCGGTTCTTGGGCAGGTACCTGGGCTTACAGGATGTCCTGAGGTAGGCCAGGAAAGTTTGTATGCATTTCCACAGGTCATATAATGCCAGTGCTCGGCTGGCTGACCTCCAAAAGGAATTTAACCTGCCCAAGAACTGCCTAATCTGTGACATGCCCACCAGGCGGAACTCAACGTTGGCCATGCTGCAGTGGCTGCACACGCAGCAGAGGGCCATCAATGAGGACTTCCTTAGCTCTCAAGGCCCCCTTTATCCAGACAGTGTTCCTGCGTGCCCTCCGATCACACAGGAAGAGGACGAGGAGGAGGAGGAAGAGGAGGATTGTGTCAGCATGGAGGTGGAGCCTGGCACTCAGCATCAGCAGCAGTCTTTAAGGGATCATTTACAGTCCCAAGAAACCCATGGACTTGTACGTGGCTGGGAGGAGGTGGCTGCGGATTATGTCGTCCTTAGTGACCCAGAGGACTCCGGACCGAATGCCTCAGCAAACCTACGCTGTATGGCCTCCCTGATCCTGCAAAGCCTGCGGAAAGATCCTTGTATTCGTGGTATCAAGGAGAGGGATCAATACTGGCTGGCAACCCTCCTTGATCCACGTTACAAGGGTAATCTTGCCGTCGCAGAGGGGGCAGAGGATGAAACATCTTCAGGAGGCCTTGCAGAAAGGTCTGTGCAATGCGTTCCCAGAGACTGGGAGGTTACAAACTCCTGTTCCTGGACAACGTGTTGCTGAGGCTTCATTCAGTCAAAGAAGGAGCAGTGGAGAAGGTGGCCATCCGACCGATGCGTTCAGACAATTTTTTAGTCTGCAGCCCCAAGGTATGATCGGTTCCAGCAACCATTGCCAGCGTCTGTTTTACATGGTGCAGGAATACCTAGGGGCAAGATCTGACTTGGACACCTTTCCAACCGAAAATCCTCTGGGTTACTGGGTCTTGAGGATGGATCACTGACCAGAGCTTGCACAGTATGCAATTGAGCTACTGGCCTGTCCTGCATCCAGCGTTCTTTCGGAACGCACATTCAGTGCTGCTGGAGGCTTTGTAACCGATCACAGGGTGCACCTGTCTACCGACTCAGTCGATCGACTGACCTTCATAAAAATGACTCAGTCTTGGATCACCACCAGCTACCAAGCACCTGATGCTGATGTAACCCAATAATTTTTTTTGAAATGTCAGATCCCTTCAAGACTGCCTATGCTGATGCTGAGTGACTATCCTGTTATGCTGAGTGACTATCCTCTTCCTCCTCAATGATCATGCTGATAGTTTGTAAGAATATTTTTGGTTCTGGACACCGCCACCAGTGGCTAAGGCCCAATTTTTCAGCCCCTGTTTAACCACTTGACAACTGGGCACTTAAACCCCCTTCCTAACCAGACCAATTTTCAGCTTTTGGTGCTCTCACATTTTGAATGACAATTACTCAGTCATGCAACACTGTATCTATATGAAATTTTTGTCCTTTTTTTCACACAAATGGAGCTTTCTTTTGGTGGTATTTAATCACCGCTGGGTTCTTTATTTTTTGCGCCGTAAAAGAATAAAGACCGAAAAATCTGTAAAAAAATAAATTTTTCTTCATTTCTGTTATAATATTTTGCAAATTAGTAATTTTTCTTCATATATTTTGGCCAAAATTTATACCGCTACATATCTTTGGTAAAATTAACCCAAATCGGTGGATATTATTTGGTCTTTGTGAAAGTTATAGAGTCCAAAAGCTATGGTGCGAATATCTGAAAATTGATCACACCTGAATTACTGACGGCCTATCTAATTTCTTGAGACCCTAACATTCCAGAAAAGTACAAATACCCCCCAAATGACCCCTTTTTGGAAAGAAGACATTCCAAGGTATTTAGAAAGATGCATGGTGAGTTTTTTGAAGTTGTCATTTTTTCCCACAATTCTTTGCAAAATCAAGGTTTTTTTTTTACTTTTTTTTTTTCCCACAAAATTGTCAAATTAGCAGGTTATTTCTCACACACCGCATATGCATACCACAAATTACACCCCAAAACACATTCTACTATTACTCCCGAGTACGGCGATACCACATGTGTGAGACTTTTACACAGCGTGGCCACATACAGAGACCCAACATGCAGGTGAGCACCTTCAGGCGTTCTGGAGCACCCAGGCCAATTCTGACATTTCTCTCCTACATGTAAAAATCATCATTTATTAGCTAGAAAATTACATAGAACCCCAAAACATTATATATTTTTTTTTAGCAAAGACCCTAGAAAATACAATGGCGGTTGTTGCAACTTTTTATCTCGCACGGTATTTGCGCAGCAATTTTTTTAACGTTTTTTTTTGGAAAAAAAACAGTTTTGTGCTTTACAAAAACCAAAACAGTAAAGTTAGCCTAATATTTTTGCATAATGTGAAAGATGAAGTTATGCCGAGTAAATAGATACCCAACATGTCACCTTTCAAAATTGCACGCGCTTGTGGAATGGCGCCAAACTTTGCTACTCAAAAATCCCCATAGGCGACGCTTTAAAATTTTTTACTGGTTACATGTTTTGAGTTACAGAGGAGGTCTAGGGCCAAAATTATTGCTCTCGCTCTACCAATCGCAGCGATACCTCACATGTGTGGTTTGAACACCGTTTTCATATGTGGGCGGGACTTACGTATGCGTTCGCTTCTGCATGCGAGCACACAGAGACAGGGGCGCTTTAAAAAATTTTTTTTTTTTTTATTGTTCATTTTACTTTATTTATTTTAGTTTGATGCTTTTTTCCAAAAAAAAAAATTTTTGACCACTTTTATTCCTATTACAAGGAATATAAACATCCTTGTAATAGGAATATGGCATGACAGGTCCTCTTTACAGTGAGATATGGGGTCAATAAGACCCCACATCTCACCTCTAGGCTGGGAAGCCTGAAATTAAAAAAAAAAAAAAACGATCCTGGCTTTGATCGTAGCGGTGAGTCGGTAGAAGCGCGGGGGGGGACATCCCCTCTCGCCTCCCGTAAGAACGATCAAGCAGTGGAACAGCTGCTATGATCATTCTCATTGTGTAGGGAATCGCCGGCTGAAAAAGCTGATATCTGAATGATGCCTGTAGCTGCAACCATCATTCAGATATCCCCGCACAAAGTCAAGGATGTTGTATGACGGCCGGCGGGCGGGAAGTGGTTAAAACGCTTTTTTTTTTTTTAACACAAAGTTGTCCATTTATACAATATTTCTACCACATAACATGTACACACCAAAAATGACACCCCAAAATAGATTCTCCTGCTCCTCCTGAGTACAGTGATACCACATGTGTGAGACTTCCACAGCCTGGCCACATACAGAGGGCGAGTACAGCTGAGCATGGCTCAGCATGGCAGGGTATGGCGGGGTATTGCAGAGTATGGCGGGGTATTGCGGAGTATGGCGGGGTATTGCGGAGTATGGCGGGGTATGGCAGGGTATTGCGGGGTATTGCGGGGTATTGCGGAGTATGGCGGGGTATGGCGGGGTATGGCGGGGTATGGCGGAGTATGGCGGGGTATTGCGGAGTATGGCGGGGTATGGCGGGGGCATGGCAGATTATGGCGGGGGCATGGCAGAGTATGGCGGGGGGCATTGCAGAGTATGGCGGGGGCATTGCAGAGTATTGTGGGGGCATTGCAGAGTATTGCACAGCATTGCAGAGTATTGTGGGGGCATTGCAGAGTATTGCACAGCATTGCAGAGTATTGTGGGGGCATTGCAGAGTATTGCACAGCATTGCAGAGTATTGTGGGGGCATTGCAGAGTATTGTGGGGGCATTGCAGAGTATTGCACAGCATTGCAGAGTATTGCACAGCATTGCAGAGTATTGTGGGGGTATTGCAGAGTATTGCACAGCATTGCAGAGTATTGTGGGGGTATTGCAGAGTATTGTGGGGGTATTGCAGAGTATTGTGGGGGTATTGCAGAGTATTGCACAGCATTGCAGAGTATTGTGGGGGTATTGCAGAGTATTGCACAGCATTGCAGAGTAGTAGGGATGGCTGAGCATGGATGGATGGATGGATGGATGTCTCTGTGCAGCGCTGTGGGCACTACACATACAGCCAACAGCGCTGCAGACATCCATCCATCCCCCTCCCCGCTCACTGTGTACCGATCGGTACACAGGAGGGGAGGAGAGGAACCGGCGTCATCAGATGACGCCGGTCTGTTTACATGTCAAATGACGGCGCGATCACATGGTAAACGGCCGCGATCAGCGGCCATTTACCGGGATCCATGATGCGCCGGGTCCTCTGGACCCGGCGGTCACGGATGTGTTCGGGTGCGCGCCCCAGGGGCATAGTACGTCCTCCCAGAGTTATCCAACCGCCCTGCAGCCGTCATTCGGCTATGGGCCGGTTGGTAACTGGTTAACAGGGGCGTGTAATTACAATTTTTGATGCAATATTTTGCAAGGAGGGTTTGTTGCTGCGCTCAACTAGAGTATTTGTGAGGGGTTGCAGTGTTGTGGCACCAGTTTTCAGCCCCTGTTTAACAGGGGCGTGTAATTACAATTTTGATGCAATACTTTGCAGCAGGGCTCGTTCCTGCACTCCAACTAGAGTATCTGTGAGGGGTTGCAGTGTTGTGGCACCAGCACCAATGCCTAAGGCCCAATTTTTCAGCCCCTGTTTAACAGGGGCGTGTAATTACAATTTTGATGCAATATTTTGCAGGAGGGCTCATTCCTGCGCTCCAACTAGAGTATCTGTGAGGGGTTGTAGTGTTGTGGCACCAGTGCTTAAGGCCCAATTTTTATGCTCCTGTTCAACAGGGACATGTAATTACAATTCTTGATCTAATATTTCACAGCAGGGCCCGTTTCTGCACCCACCAAGAGTAACTGTGAGGAGTTACAGTATTGTGGCACCAGAACCACCACCACTAAAGGCCCAATTTTTCTGCTCCTGTTCAACAGGTGCATGTAATTACAATTCTTGATCTAATATTTCACAGCAGGGCCCATTTCTGCGCCCACCAAGAGTAACTGTGAGGACGTACAGTGTTGTGGCACCAGCACCACCACCACCAAAAGCCCAATTTTTCTGACCCTGTTCAACAGGGGCATGTAATTACAATTCTTGATCTAATATTTCACAGCAGAGCCCGTTCCTGTGCCCACCAAGAGTAACTGTGAGGGCTTACAGTGTTGTGGCAACACCAACACCTAAGGCCGCAATTTCTGCAGAGTATATAGGGTAGGCCCCTACTTTCAAACATCCAACTTACAAACGACTCCTACTTGCAAACGGAAGGAGACAACAGGAAGTGAGATGAAATCTACCCTTAGGAAGGGAAATTCTCTCCTGTAAGAGTTAATATGGGAAAAACCTGTCTCCTCTTCACTGATGCTTTATCACCAATCCTTATTTCACTAAAAACCCCAAATTGTCAAAAAACATTTTTCATTGGGACAGAAAGTGAGGTGAAATCTTCTGAAGAGGTGCACAGACAGCAAAACAAATGTCACAGGGTTGATAACCCTTCCCTAGGTTTTCCAACAAGCTTAAAAAAGATTTTTCGGCTGGAGCTACACTTTAAAAATGTACCAGTTCAAAATTACAAACAGATTCTACTTAACAACAAACCTACAGTCCCTGTCTTGTATACTGCTGTTCAGAGTATATAGGGCCTGGGGGCACCACACCTTTCCTTTTCTTAATTTGGGTGTGGGGTTCCCCTTAATATCCATACAAGACCCAAAGGGCCTGGTAATGGACTGGGGGGGGGTACCCATGCCGTTTGTCTCACTGATTTTCATCCATATTGCCGGGACCCGACATTACATTAAAGCTGCAAGCAGTTTTAAATGACTTTTATTCCTTTAAAAATTTCATTTTGTGCAGGGACTGTTCTAAGCATGGGAAACACGCGCCACTTTACAGGCATACTATAGACACCCCCAGGTACGATATTTAAAGGAATATTTCACTATTTTTTTTTCACTTTAAGCATCATTAAAATCACTGCTCCCGAAAAAACGGCTGTTTTTAAAACTTTTTTTTGCATTGATACATGTCCCCTGGGGCAGGACCTGGGTCCCCAAACCCTTTTTAGGACAATACCATGCAAATTAGCCTTTAAATTTAGCACTTTTGATTTTGAACGTTCGATCCCTATAGACTTTAATGGGGTTCTAAAGTTTGCGCTAATTTTCGGTCTGTTTGCAGGTTCTGGTGCGAACCGAACCGGGTGGTGTCCGGCTCATCCCTAGCCACCATCTGGCCTCTTCTCCTGACTGGCTGGGACACTGTGTTGCTTTATTGGAGCACCACAAGTCCAGGTATCTGGGCTTGTGATAGAAACTTGATACTTGACATTTGCCTTGCCCAGTTAGTTCCTGTCTACCTTGCCTTGCCTTCAGATTATCCTCTTACTGGTCCATTGTCTTTAATTCAGACTACTCTTTGGGTTGCTGTCTACTTGTCTGCTGCCAGCTCTGGTGTTAGACTGTTTCTTGATTACTCTGTGCCTAATGCTTGCCCTGACCTTGGATTGTCTCTGGAAAAAGCTATAATCTACTTCCTGCCCACAGGCAGAAATGCAGTGCCTTCTCAATAAAAACTGTTTGGGCTCGCCCTAGGCATCTAGACTGATAAACTATTGTTCAGGTAAGGGGTCTGAATTGCAATCCATTGGTCCCAGGCTCTATGAAAAATTACTTAGTTTTCCGGGCTGAAGTGCCAGGCAACGCTCATAGCTAGTTGTGTATTTTTAGGTAATCAATGATCCTTCTTTTCAGGAGTGATTCCATTGACTTTTATATACATTTAATACATTTTAATATGTCAATGAATTTGGTAAATTGTCAGGGCTTAGTATAAATTGGGAGAAATCTATGTTTTTGCCACTAGATCCTTTACCAGCCTCCCTACCTTGTACCTTGTGTCCTCTATAATGTATTTGGGTATAACTATGTCTGTCTCACCCAAGGCATTCATGTCAGATAATATTGCTCCGTTATTGTCTAGATTTCAAACTCAAGGTAGAGTCTTGAGAAAGTTACCCCCTTCTGTAGTAGGTCATATTAACCTACTCAAAATGATATAGATGTTTCATGCTTTTGTATTATGATATAATTCTCCTGTTTGGATACCCTTGCAGATCTTTATTAAGATTAAGGGCTCATTTACACTTGCTTCGGCTTCAACACACATTAACAGCTAGTTTACACTTGCTTCAAAACAAGCTTTGTTAAAGCTCTTTGAACACCAGTCAAAGCTCCTGTCACTAAAAAAAATGGTTAGCTTACAGTCCTGTTTACACCTTGCTTTTGCTTTGCTTTGCTTTGCTTCGGTTTTGCTTCAAAAATTATACCCCATGTAGCTTTAGTGGTGCTTCAAAGCATCTTCAAAGCCTCCATAGATGTCTATGGCAAAGTTCACTTGAAGCCCCACTGAAGCCCCACCGAAGCCTCATCAAAGCCCCACCCAAGCTTCATCGAAGCACCAAGCAAAAGCAAGGTGTAAACAGGACTGCAAGCTAACCATTTTATTTAGTGGCAGGAGCTTTGACTGGTGTTTAGAGAGCTTTAACAAAGAGTGTCCGAGGCCATGTTTTGAAGCAAGTGTAAAGTAGCCCTGATGGCATATTTAGAGATTTAATTTGGTGCCTAAGAAGGCCCCTTGTATAACATTGGAGGTACTACAATATCCTAGGGATGCCGGGGGACTAGCAGCACCTAACCTGAGGATATATTTTCTTGCTGCTTCATTTTGCGGGTGGGGTTCTGAGCTCTCACCTAGTGCCCCCTAGTTTCCTATATGTTTAGGGCCGGCCACCACTATATGTCTTGGAAGGGGAGTGTTTCATATACAGCTATGCCCACCCTGGTGGTAATGTTTAAGGTGTGGGATGCTGCCAAAAAAATTATAGGGATTTATTTTCCAATTCCCATTTAGGGAAATGATAGGCTCCCTGAAGTTTCTAATCTTCAGGGCTTTCAGAGATAGGAAACATATGTGAAAGAGGGTTTTCTACCGTCGCCCAATTATATGATAATGGGTCTCTTAAAACTTATGAGTAGCTGAAAACAAAATTCCCTTTACATCCAAGGTGGTTTTATCAGTTCCTCCAATCGCTTCATGCGCTACAAGCCAATTTTCCTCATCTGCAGTGTCTTTGTCTTTTTCTTCTATTCCTGCTCTGAATAGAATAATACAAGCAATTTCAACTAAGGGCCTTTTTTCTGATACAAAATATATAGTTGATCCCCTGCAGATTTAGCCCACTTACAAAGATATTAAGGATCTATAATTTTTATCATAGGTGTATTTTAAATGATAGAGACAGAATATCAACCAAATATCCAGAAAAAAAACACATAAAACAAATGCTATAAATTGAGTTGCAGTTCAGTGAGTAAAATAAGTATTTGATCCCCAAGCAAAACATGAATTAGTACTTGGTGGAGAAACCCTTGTTGGCAAGCACACTTCTTGTAGTTGGTGACCAGGTTTGCACACATCTCAGGAGGGATTTTGGTCCACTCTTCTTTACAGATTTTCTCTAAATCCTTAAGGTTTCTTGGCTGTCTCTTGGCAACTCGAAGTTTCAGTTCCCTCCATAAATTTTTCTATATCATTAAGGTCTGGAGACTGATTAGGCCACCCTAAGACCTTAACGTGATTCTTTTTGAGTAACTCCTTTGTTGCCTTTGCAGTATATTTTGTGTCATTGTCATGCTGGAAGACCCATCCATGACCCATCTTCAGTGTTCTGGCTGAGGGAAAAAGGTTCTCATCCAAGATTTTACAATACATGACCCCGTCCATTGGCCCCTCATTGCAGTAAATTCAGACTGTACCTTTAGCAGAGAAACAGACCCAAAGTATTTCGTTTCCACCTCCGTGCTTGACTGTAGGGATAGTGTTCCTAGGGTCATAGTCAGTATTTTTCTTCCTCCAAACACGCAAGTTGAGTTAATGCCAAAGAGCTCAATTTTGGTCTCATCTGACCACAGCACTTTCTCCCAATCCTTCTCTGAATCATTTAGATGTTCATTGGCATGACTGTACATGTGCCTTCTTGAGGAGGGGGACTCGCCGTGTTTGGAGGAAGAAAAATGCTGACTATGACTAATAACACAATCCCTACAGCACGGAGGTGGAAACATTATACTCTGGGGCTGTCTCTGTGCTAAAGGTACAGACCAACTTTGCCGCATTGAGGGGCCAATGGACAAGGCCATCTTGGATGAGAACCTTCTTCGCTCATCCAGAACACTGAAATTGGATCATGGATGGGTCTTTTATGACAATGACCCAAAATATAGGGTAACAAAGGAGTTGTTCAAGAGGAAGCTGGTGTAAATTTGGTCAGATGACACACTGGACACCTTTGCTGCCATAGTGCTATGTGCTGGGTGTCCAATGTGCCCCTGTGCCTTTAAGGAAGACTGGGCTACCTCCAGGCCCACCTGCTCCTTATTTATCCATTAGAATGCATGTGCTCCCACTGTGGTGAGGCTCATAAATTTAGTAGTGTTAGGACTGCAAGCAATGCACATGATGCCATGAAGAGGCCTTGCAGAGTACGCATGCATTTTCAAATGCGTGCTAACTAAACCCCTGTTTTTAATGCAGACTGTTGGACAGGTAAATTCAGTTGGTAAGCAGGTTGGTGAGTTGAGCTTAGAATTTCCTCTGGTTTTGTCTTTTGCTCAAGAAGAAGCACATTAAGGTCATGGAGTGGCCTAGTCAGTCACCAGAACTTAATCTTATAGAAAATTTATGGAGGGAGCTGACACTTTGAGTTGCCAAGTGACAGCCAGGAAACCTTAAAGAGGTTGTATCCTCTGCTTTGTGATTTTTACTTACAGCTAAGCCTATAATAAGGCTTACCTATAGGTAAAATGAATATCTCCTAAACCTGCACGGTTTAGGAGATATTCGCCCTGCATGCAGCCGCTGATGTCAGCGGCACAGGCACTCTGAAGGTCCGGTGGATCATGCCGGAAATTCAGAGCTCCTTGCCGGAACAAAGGACTCCCATGCATGTGAGTGGCCGGAGCCGCGAACACGGAAGAAACACAGAGAGAACATGTCAGCTCCCTCAGCGGTGGCTGGGAGGCGGTGCGGGCACTTCGTTCTAAGGTAAGTATTTCATAATGATGAAGTATGTGGTGCATACTAGCTCATTATGTCTTTGCCTTATGCCCTGTACACACGTCGGATTTTCCGACGGAAAATGTGTGATAGGACCTTGTTATCGGAAATTCAGACCGTGTGTGGGCTCCATCACACATTTTCCATCAGAATTTCCAACGCACAAAGTTTGAGAGCTTGCTATAAAATTTTCCGACAACAAAATCCGTTGTCGGAAATTCCGATCGTGTGTACACAAATCCGACGCACAAAGTGCCACACATGCTCAGAATAAATTAAGAGACGAAAGCCATTGGCTACTGCCTCGTTTATAGTCCCAACGTACGTGTTTTACGTCACTGCGTTTAGAACGATCGGATTTTCTGACAACTTTGTGTGACCGTGTGTATGCAAGACAAGTTTGAGCCAACATCCGTTGGAAAAAATCCATGGATTTTGTTGTCGGAATGTCCGATCAATGTCCGACCGTGTGTACAGGGCATTACAAACTTACACAATCTGCAGGGGATCAAACAATTATCTTCCCCACTGTAGGTGTATAGCTTTGATAGATACATTTTTTACTGAAGTTTCCTATTCTTTCCAGGGCAGGGTGGGAACAGGATATTGGCCCTATCACTGAGGAGGCTTGGGAGAAGATCCTTCGGTTCCTCCCTTTCGTTTTTCTTTCTCCATCGCATAGATTAACTTTGTTTTTATACTGCATATGGCGTATAGAACTCCAGAATTTCTTCACGCCATAGACTTGAGATCTGACCCACCTTGTTCCAGGTGTGGCAATCCTGGTACCCTTATTCACCTTTTGTGGCAGTGCCCTAAACTCCTGAGATACTGGGCAGAAGTGGCTCTCTTAACAGGCTCCTCAACGTGAATATTGCTGTTGAACATGTCTAATGGGCTACCTTAACTCCTCTCTCTACACGCCTTCTGTGTTGATTTTGTGTGTGTGTTATTTTTTGTGTCTTATGTTGACTCTTTAAAGAGGAGGGCCACTAAAAAAAAAAATAAATAAATAAAAGTCAGCAGCTCCAAATACTGCAGCTGCTGACTTTTAATTGGACACTTACCTGTCCCTGGGTCCAGCGATGCGGGGGATCGAAGTCCCGCTCATCTCCCCCTCCGTTCGGCGGCGCCGGCATTGCAACTGTGGGCACCGGGCTGTGGCTTCACAGCCTGGCACCCACTGCGCATGCGCGAGCGGCGCCGAGTGCCGTGATTGGCCGCTCAGTCACCTGGGACCTGTAATGGGTCTCAGATGATTGACAGGAGGGAGGGAGCAGAGCTGAGCCCTTCCTGTGCCGAGACGGAAGTGATGTCACCAGCCCAGGCACTGAAAGAGGCAGACTATGAGGGACCCCCTAGCAACAGGCATTTAGAGGTGAGTAAAAAAAAAAAAATATCCAAATGTTTTTTTGTATTTTTTTTAGGATTTTTCATGTAGTTTTTTTTTGGGTGGAACACCACTTTAAGTGTAAACCAGGCAAATTGTTTGGGGTACTGTCAGTGTTTTCATGCTGTGTTTATACTGTTTAAATATCAGTTGTCTTAGTTTTTAATAGGAGTCCAGAAAGTTTTTCAGGTTGCCAGTAAAAAAAAAAAGTGCACCGTCAGTAAATTTTAGTTTAGGCCTATTGAAGGAGCAGTGGCTCCGAGCGCGTAGCCTTCTCTCAACCTCCTGCTAGCACTCCTCCCTGGACGATCCCTCCCCTGGATACTGAACCCGGAAGCAGACGGACGACCTGTGACGTCATGCACGCTTCACGTGCGCTCCCCGCCGGCCCCTAGTCTCTTCCTGATGGCCACAGAAGGAGCTCCCAGCTGGTAATCCACCTTCTGCAGCCCAGCATCCCTGCAGCATCACCACCATAGGATCAGAGGGAACACCGAGGACCACATACCTATACAGATGAGCCTTTTATATGTTTTTATCCTGTAAGTGTGTTTTTACCTGGTGTCATTAAACATCATTTGTTAATACTACACTCAGGTGGCGCTTCCTTCTCTACCCCTCTCACAAAAAAAGCCAATGCAGGGTCCGGAGTTACAGGATCCATCGTTAGTACAGCCCGCCACCAGATGTTTAAAGTTGGAGGCTTACCAGAAAGCCTGCAACCGCCCTTACTCAGGGGGGTCAGAACAGGCTTAGACGTGGAAGACGAATTCCAGGAGATATCTCACAATGGGTTCCTTGGATTAACCTGCCGGTCTCCTCCCTGAAGATCAATCCTGCAGTAACGGGGGCACCGGTATAGAGGGGATACTTTCCAGGGTTCCTTCTTATGCTTCTTTCCAGATGGACCAGGCATAAATGATCCACAAATCCCAAGAGAAAGAAAAAGGGGACTCCAATAGTGCAGATTGACCAGTATCAATTGATTTATTTAAATCCAATATTAAAAGTCTATGGATAAAAGCACTTACAAACAAAGTGACAAAATAAAACTCCTCAGCTCTTTAAAACGAAAACGCGCATGCGCGATGCGTGTTGATGTTGTGACCCTTTTTTTTTTTTTTTTTTTTTGCAGATTGACTGACCAGTATCAATTGATTTATTTAAATCCAATATTAAAAGTCTATGGATAAAAGCACTTACAGACAAAGTGACAAAATAAAACTCCTCGGCTCTTTAAAATGAAAACGCTCATGCGTGATGCGTGTTGATGTTGTGACCCTACGGCCGTTTCGTCCCAACTGACGTCATCAGGGGTACGCAACCACGCATGCGCATGTGCTTTATAAACACAAGCGATGCAGCATATAGCACATTTATTGGCTACTGAAAGATCAAGGCGGATGCCAATCTAAGCCACGTAATCTAAGGCGGTCTCTTAGTGCTTTGGCCTCAGATTCAAAATGGGCATTTTCACTACAATTTCTTCGAAGCCTCAAATATTGTCCATACGGGACATTAGTTATCATGGAACGTTGATGTGAACTGGTGGCGTGCAGGAGAGAATTTCCCACTGAGGGCTTCCGAAATAGGGTGGTCCCTATAGTTCTATCAGGATTAACAAGAATTGTTATATCCAGAAAGGTTAGAGTGGACTGATTTGCTTCCATAGTGAAGTTAAGATTCAACTTAAGGCCATCAAAAAACGGGAGAGATCCTCCCTACTGCCCGTCCAAATTAGGAAAGCATCGTCAATGTAACGTCTCCAAATTGGTATGTGTTCTACCAGGGTCTGCATGTCCTCCCTGAAAAACAGATTTTGCTCCCATTCCCCCAGGTACAGGTTCGCATAAGAGGGGGCACATTTGGTCCCCATAGCGACCCCCTGCACCTGGAGGTAATGGGAGCGTGCAAACATAAAGATATTGTTTGCCAAAATAAACCCATTGTAGACAGAAGACACATCAATATTTCGAGAGATGAAGCCCTACACAACCGAAAACCCCAAATGGTGGGGGATGGAGTTGTAGAGGGCTTCCACATCCAGGGTAACAAGCCATGCTTCCTCAGAGATAGCTAAGCCATCTAATGTTCTAAGGAGATCCCTAGTATCCTGTAGGTACGATGTCAGACCTTCAACGTGGGGTCTGAGAAAGTCGTCGACTAGTTGGCTAGCTCTCTCAGTTAGACACCCATTTCCATTTATTATTTTCAAATGCATTGTTATTCTTTTTGCAACCCTGTTGACACATTATGCTGTGATATCTATACCTTGCAACTGTTCACACTAAAATGTATTGAATGTGATGTATAAAATTATTTTAAATTAATATGGTTGTTATTTATACCTTTAGACATGAGTACTTATTGTTTATTTTTCATTTTATAGTTGATCAGATGCCACATTATATCTCTTGAAGAAGCTTTAGAAAGCGAAACATGTCGAGAAAGTGGTATTAAGCTCTGTATTATATTTTTACTAGAATTGTTCTGTAAACATCTATCAGTGTTTTGTTTCATGTCTGTCTTTTTTAAAGATTTATTAATAAAATATATATTTTTTTACTTTATAATTTTTCATCTTGTCTATTGAGCACCCATGAAGTCCCTTGGCCTCACTGAGGCCTCAAGTCCCTCTTTTTTCAATTTGTATTTCATTTTGGGATGTGGTGCTCCTGTTTGACTCCTGCCCTCCATCTCTATGATAAGTACATTTTACATGTTTTGTCAGTAAAGAATGCTGCAGAAGGTTGACAACACTGAAGGGGGGTCTGGCTCCAGCTCTCAGCCGCATGCTGATTGGCTGAGCCAGCTGGCCGATCAGGCATCTAGTAGACATGTGCAATTTGTTTAGTTCTGAATTAGTTTTTTAACAAATTTAGATAAATTCGTTTATTCACAAATATCCGAATTTCTAAAAATTCAGAAATTAAAAATTCGGAAATTTGGAAATCCAAAAATAAGAATGGAAATCAAAATTCAAAGGAATGAAAATCATAAAATATATGACATTAGCTAATAATAACTTAACTATTACTATCTATTAAATCATAGGTATTGGAATTTCCTTTCAAATTTGGCTGTTAGTGAACGTAACTTCTGGGTCACAGGAGAGCACAAGTAAGTGCACTCTTTAAACATACAAGAGAAGTATGGCCGAATGGTCATACTTCTCTTTTAAATGCCCAGGCTAGTGCATTCTGGCTAACTTTCTTCACTTTTCCATATGCCTATAGGGGAATGTTTTAATTCTTGTTATGTCACCAAGGCAAGAATTGTTAGGATATCTCTGCAATATTGACATAGACAGCAGTAAAAAGATAAAAACTGTCAGAGGCAGAAATAATCCCCCCCCCCCCGAAAAAAAAGGGAATATTTGGAAATAGACATCTATAAGAATCTGAAGCCACTATATTAAAGTGGCTCTGGCAGGACAGGGTGACTTGAAAAGCATTACATATCTATCATATCATTGTTGAAATGCCATCTCTTCGCTGCTTGCCAAGCACTGCAGGTATACAGTGAGCAAGATGGGTCAAGTACCTGTTTCCCCCACACATGCAATAGTTCCTGTAGTGACATATACGCCACTGAGTGCTGTGATGTAGCATGTATTCCATACAACTGGAAGTGTAGAGTACATGCAGTAGCTAAAGAGTAGGGATGGGCTGCTTGTACCTGAATTCAGCTCACAGGACAATTTACAATATAGCCATATTTGGTCATGAGGGATTCCTGGCCAGCAGCTGACAGTGCCCAATAACATCAGTAGTTGTTATGGACTCACCAGGTGCTGGTACCAGCTGCTTCCTTAACAACCATTAACAGGAAGGAAACTGTCATATATAGTAGTTGTGCAAATATTGCTACTGTTTTAGTAAATTAACCCCAATGTATGTATGGATACACAAAATATTGATAAAAAGATTTTTTTTCATTCTACATCTCAAACATTAAAACTTTGCATTAAAACATTACACACCCTCCAGTGATCAGTGCCGGGCTGGGGAGGGGGTAGGAGTTGCTGGCTCAGGTTCTCAGTGATTCATTGAAAGGCTGAGCCAGCTACCCATAGGACATCTGGATGGATCCCAGAGTCAGGGTCCGCAACATCAGCTGACACCTGACCTTAGCCTGCTGTTGACATATTTTGGGTCACAGAAGAGCACAAATAAGTGCAGTCCTGCAACCCAGAGGTGTAACTAGAACCTTCAGGGCCCAGGTGCAAGAAACTATGAAGGGTCCCCAACCCCAGCCCGGATCCCTTCCCATTGATCCCGTGGCTCTTTACTCCTATCACAGGCCCTTTAATATGGTCCCCCAGCAGGACCCCTTCACATGTTCTGCAGCGGACCCCCTTCCTGCAAGTACATTAGAGTCCCCCTTACATTAGAGTTCTCAGAGCTCCTGGAGCACCCTTTACATCTGAGTTCTCCCTTTACAGTACAAGGGGTACTGGTGTAAAGGGGGACTTGATGTAAGAGGTTCTCTGGTCACCAGAGCCCCCCCTTACATCAGAGTTTGCAGAGTTCCTCCTTACCTTAGGGTGCGCAAATTTCCCCTTGCACTGTAAGGGTGAACTCTGCTAACTCTGATATAAGCAGTGATGCTGGGAACTCTGATGTGGGGGGAGCTCTGGTAGCCAGGGTCTGCAGAGTGAATACACTAAGGTAAAAGGGTTCACTGATGTAAGAGGGAAGTGGGGACACTAATATAATGGGGAACCTCTATATCAGTGTCCCTCCTTACCTTAGTATCTCCACTCCCCCCTTACATCAGTGACTCACCTACAGAGTGACTGACTGACTGCCCCACAGACTCAGTGTAGCCTGGAGCTGTCACACACTGACCTCTTAATGCCCCCCCGGGAAGCCGAGAACGTCATATGACTCCCGCCCAGGATGGGAGATCCCTCCTGCGGATGTCATTTGACGATTGCAGGGATGGGAAGTGGTTAACGTCCCAGGTTGATTTCCTGTATTTCCTGATCTCGCAGTGCATTGACAGTCTCGCCGTTCATTATGGTGAGTTCCGCAGGCGCTCAAATTTCCTGCGAACGCCCCATAATGTTCAGCATTCGGCGAACAGACGAACACCGGGCTCATCCCTAATTCTAAGCCCATACTTTTATTGAACCAGATTGGTTCATGCATATACATACTTATATCATATACTACTTTACTTTTATGCTGTTATGACAGCATTTATTGATTTACAGTGGGGATGGAAAGTATTCAGACGCCCCTTAAATTGTTCACTCTTTGTTATATTGCAGCCATTTGCTAAAATCATCTAAGTTCATTTTTTTTCCTCATTAATGTACACACAGCACCCCATATTGACAGAAAAACACAGAATTGTTGACATTTTTGCAGATTTATTAAAAAAGAAAAACTGAAATATCACATGGTCCTAAGTATTCAGACCCTTTGCTGTGACACGCAAATATTTATCTCAGATTCCTGTCCATTTCTTCTGATCATCCATGAGATGGTTCTACACCTTCATTTGAGTCCAGCTGTGTTTGATTATACTGATTGGACTTGATTAGGAAAGCCACACACCTGTCTATAGAAGACCTTACAGCTCACAGTGCATGTCAGAGCAAATGAGAATCATGAGGTCAAAGGAACTGCCTGAAGAGCTCAGAGACAGAATTGTGGCAAGGCACAGATCTGGCCAAGGTTACAAAAAAATTTCTGCTGCACTTAAGGTTCCTAATGCCCCGTACACACAGTCGGACATTGATCGGACATTCCGACAACAAAGTCCATGGATTTTTTCCGACGGATGTTGGCTCAAACTTGTTTTGCATACACACGGTCACACAAAGTTATCGGAAAATCCGATCGTTCTGAACCTGGTGACGTAAAGCACGTATGTCGGGACTATAAACGGGGCAGTAGCCAATAGCTTTTGTCTCTTAATTTATTCTGAGCATGCGTGGCACTTTGTCCGTCGGATTTGTGTACACACGATTGGAATTTCCGACAACAAGGTCCTATCACACATTTTCCGTTGGAAAATCCAACCGTGTGTACAGGGCATTAGAGCACAGTGGCCTCCATAATCCTTAAATGGAAGATGTTTGGGACGACCAGAACCCTTCCTAGAGCTATCGGGGGAGAAGAGCCTTGGTAAGAGAGGTAAAGAAGAACCCAAAGATCACTGTGGCTGAGCTCCAGAGATACAGTTGGGAGATGGGAGAAAGTTGTAGAAAGTCAACTATCAATGCAGCCCTCCACCAGTCAGGGCCTTATGGCAGAGTGGCCAGACGGAAGCCTCTCCTCAGTGCAAGACACATGAAAGCCCCATTAGGGTTTGCTAAAAAACACCTGAAGGACTCCAAGATGGTGAAAAATAAGATTCTCTGGTCTGATGAGACCAAGATAGAACTTTTTGGCCTTAATTCTAAGCAGTATGTGTTGAGAAAACCAGACACTGCTCATCACTTGTCCAATACAGCCCCAACAGTGAAGCATGGTGGTGGCAGCATCATGCTGTGGGGGTGTTTTTCAGCTGCAGTGACAGTATGACTGGTTGCAATCGAGGGAAAGATGATTATGGCCATGTACAGGGATATCCTGAACGAAAACCTTCTCCAGAGTGCTCAGGACCTCAGACTGGGCTGAAGGTTTACCTTCCAACAAGACAATGACCCTAAGCACACAGCTAAAATAACGAAGGGGTGGCTTCACAACAACTCCGTGACTGTTGTTGAATGGCCCAGCCAGAGCCCTGACTTAAACCCAATTGAGTATCTCTGGAGAGACCTAAAAATGGCTGTCCACCAACATTTACCATTCAACCTGACAGAACTGGAGAGGATCTGCAAGGAGGAATTGCAGAGGATCCCCAAAACCAGGTGTGAAAAACTTGTTGCATCTTTCCCAAAAAGACTCATGGCTGTATTAGATCAAAAGGGTGCTTCTACTAAATACTGAGCAAAAGCTCTGAATACTTAGGACCATGTGATATTTCAGTTTTTTTTGGGTTTTTTTGAATAAATCTGCAAAAATGTCAACAATTCTGTGTTTTTCTGTCAATATGGGGTGCTGTGTGTACATTAATGAGGAAAAAAAATTAACTTAAATGATTTTAGCAAATGGCTGCAATATAACAAAGAGTGAAAAATTTAAGGGGGTCTGAATAATTTCTGTCCCCACTGTATGTTTCAGTTGACATTATTAATGGATATTGGGAGATCTTTGGTGACACACACCCCTATCCCGGCCATGTCTGCCTCCCGTTTGTGCTCTGTTGGGTTGGTTTTTCCTCTGCCTCCTCAGCTTCCGAGCCGAACGCTGATTACTGCCGCCTCTGGGTATTCAGCATTTGGTAGTCTGATCCAGCCTTTAGTGAGTATAGGGCCATGTGTTTTGGACCCTCTTGACTAATTGTCACAATACCATCTCTATGTTGATACTTATTTGGTTCATTATACCCCCCACAGATGTACTTCACAGGCATCTACCCCTGATGAAGCGAGCATGGTCTTGCGAAATGCGTTTGGATACTTTTCATGCCAGTGTACTTTGCAATTTACATTTTATACCATGATACGTGTAATGAAATTTTTTACTGTATGTATCATTTCAGTGGCTTGGCTATGATTCGTGTTGTCCATGTTTGCATGACAATTTTAATAAATTTTGAGACTACATTTACTCTGTCAATTGTTGGCTAACCACATTCACCTCATTTAAAGTCCCGGGGCGATTTTCTGTATTTTGTTGCATATCACAAACCCTTTCTTGCATCCTCAGTCCCCCCTTCACATCATAGTCACTCCCCTTCACATTATTGTCCTCAGCCCCCCATAACATTCCTCAGCCCCCATTACTGCCCTTAGGACCCCCTCATTAATGCCCCCCATTAATGTCCTGAGCCCCCCATTACTGTCCTAAAACCCCCCATCACTGTTCTTAGCCACCCCATTACAGTCCTTAGCCCTTCATTACTGTCCTCAGCAACCCCATTACTGCCCTCAACACCCCATTAATGTCCACCCCTTATTAATGTCCTAAGCCCCCATTACTGTCCATTACTGCCATCATCCCCCCTCCATTAATGTCCTCAGTGACCCCATTACTCTCCTCAGCCCCCCCCCATTGCTGTCCTCTGTGACTTAATTAATGTTCTCAGCCCCCTCCATTAATGTTTTCAGTGACACCATTACTGTCCTCAGCCCCCATTAATGGCTCTCTCCATTACTGTCCTCAGTAACCCCATTACAGTCCCTTGCTTCTCCCCTGCCCCATTACTGTCCTCAGCTCCCCAGTTAATGTCCTCAGCTCCCCCATTGCTATCCTCAGCCTCCTCTATTAATGTCCTCAGTGACCCCATTACAGTCCTCCACTCCCCAGATTACTGTCTTCAGCTCCCCCCATTACTGTCCTTAGCTCCTCTCCATTAATGTCCTCAGTTACCCCATTACAATCTTGGCCCTCCATTAACATCCCCCTTCATCAATATCCTTAGAACAGCCCCATTATTGTCCTCAGTTCTCCCCATTAAAGTCCTCGGCCCCCCCTTCATTAATGTCCTAAGCTCCCCCATTAATGTCCATCGCCCCCCCTCCATTAAAGAGGAACTGCAGTCTGCTCACATAATGTGTAATAAAAACATCTTTTCCATTCTGAAGCTTCTCTCCAACAACTTTGCATATTATTTTATATATACTGTAATTCTGTACATGCCAAATATGCTGCAGAAATCTCCCTCCACTAAGTCTGGCTGCAACCATTTTGGTGGGCAGCTGAAGCAGCTGCCTGTTCGCTTCCTGGATTTACACAGACAGAGGCACAACTCCAGCTCTCCAGCCCTGCAGCTCTCATTGGCCTTCTTATGACTCATCCCCTCTTCCTTCCTGGCAAACTCTCACGAGAGTGTGAGAGAGCTGTGCATGATGTCATAAGCCTAGGCTTTTTATCAGTCAAGAAACAGGAAGTGGGCTATATAAGGTATTTACTGGCAGAAAAAGAATGTTTCAAAGTTATCCAAAGTTAAGGCAACTAGGGCAGAAAATTTAATAGATGGAAAGTTAAAAAAATTACTGAAGGTCCTGTTTAATGTCCTCAGCTCCCTCATTAATATTTTCAGCTCCCCCACCCACACTGCCCCCTCATTGCCCTCTCCTCCTGGCTTACCTTACACAGTACAGAGAGTGGGTGGCACAGCAGGTCTGCACAGAGAACTTTGTGGAACAAGGTGCAAGCTGGTGAATGGTTGCTATGACAATCCTGCATCATAAGAGCCAATCACCTCCTTTTAACTCAAGCAGCCCCCGCCCTCCATCCAGAGCTGTCCTGCCTTATGTAGATGGCTCAGAGAGAATGACATCAGCAGTGGCTCCTAAGTGGCAGGGCTGCGGCCCACCATGATGTCTGGTGTAACAAGGAGGCCACCTGGGCCCCCTGGAACAGGAGTGGGGTCGCAATTGCAACCCCTAATGCTATGCTGAGATCCACATGAGAAGTATGACCAAAAAAGCTGTGGCCATACTTCTCTTTTAAGACACATACCTACTAATGACTGGCTTTCTTATAAGGATTGAAGGATTGATTTGTTGATTATATGATTTGTTACCTAGTCTCTCTATCTTGGAGACTAAAGATAGATTATAGAGAACATTTAAAATTTGTCTTCTGGCTTTATATGCAACTGTCAGTAGAAGAAAAAGTGTACACACAGGTTGTATTATACATCTGAATATTAATCAAGCTATAGGTGTATTCAAATGATGTCGGCAAATATCCTTATCTTTAGTGATTAGCGATATGAAATTGCCAATAATATTATAAAGACCTTGAGGTGTATTTTCCTGTGTGCAAAGCCAAAAAACATATTATTTTTGGCAGATTGATCGGTAATCCTTATCATCTGGACAAGTCCCACAAATTGAAATGGCCATGAGAATTTTGAATTCAGAATAGGCCACTTCACTTTAGTACAAGTATTGTGAAAGATACCTAATATATTTTGCATTTACTTGGCAAAAAACCTAACTGTTAAAGGTAAAACAAAAAAAAAAAAAATTCTGCAGACCCCTGACCAATAGGGATGAGCAAACTGGGCGAGGCTTGGTTTCCTGATTTTTGACAAACCCGGTGTGAAGCTTGCAAACCTCAAACATAGTGCCAATCCCTATTGAAGTCTGTGGGAGAAGAATCTTGTCATTTTTGTTTTGCCCTTTTTCAAGGTTAATTTCCAAATTTTTGTTAAAAAAGGGATACTGCCATGATTCACATGTACCAATGCAAAAATAAATGTAAAAAAAAATCTGTTCAGCAATAAGAGAGTCTTTAATGCAGCCAAAGGGGCAACACGCAGATACTTTAATTTCAATGTTTTTATTGATTTTAGTGTTACATAGAAATATAACAGAGTAAAAAAAAATCAACAGGGTAAATATAAAAGATGGGCTCATAGGATACATTGGTTCGATATGCAGAAGTCTAGGATATAAACATGACTTTGTAACAGTAGGGAAACATACCGTGTTCATGGGCCTCATAGTAGAGCCTAACAAATGAGGGGGGGGGGAGAAGGAAGTGGGACTGCGCTTTGCAATAGATATATAGTGGTCATCATTTAATATGGGATGTATACCAAGTCGACCAGGGTTTCCATGTCTGAATTAGTTTAAGGTAATCACGACTATCCGCCACTAAGGTGGTTTCAAAGATATAGTGATCTTGTACCTGTTTAATTACATTTAAGACCGGGGGTTTCAAAGGATTTTTCCATTTTTTTGTGATGTTGTGTCTGGCTAGTAAGATGTGAGTTACTGTTTTGTGGAAGTTGTATGGGGTGTTGTCAATGGTTAGGTTTAGAAGAGCTAGGTCAGGTGAAGGAGAAAAGATTATTCCTGTGACCTGGGATAGTAAAAAATACATTTCTGACCAGCAGGCTGTTAGTATTAGGCATTCCCACATAATATGGAAAAGTGAACCAGTGGCTCCACAGTTTCTCCAGCATTTTGGAGATGCGTTGTGGTCAAAGTAGGTAATTTTGAGGGGAGTTAAATATCTGCATTGGGTTATGTTTTTGAGTTAACTCCCAGAGGGCACTGCAGTTAGTGGCTTTCTATATAGAGTGTAGGGCTAGTTCCCATTGGTGGGTATTGTAGCTTTGTGTTAAATCTTGTTCCCATAGGCAAAATGATTTGTATAGATGAAAGAGCATTGTTTTCCTGTAGCAAAATGTAGAATAGTGAGACTCCTTTTGTAGATTTAGTACCTGAAGAGTAGGGATGAGCCGAACACCCCCCCAGTTTGGTTCGCAGTAGAACATGCGAACAGGCAGAAAAATCAGTTTGAACACGTGAACACCATTAAAGTCAATGGGACACGAATGTGAAAACTCAAAAGTGCTAATTTTAAAGGGTTATATGCAAGTTATTGCCATAAAAAGTGTTTGGGGAACCAGGTCCTGCTGCCCCAGGGGACATGTATCAATGCAAAACAAAGTTTTAAAATTGGCCTTTTTCGGAAGCAGTAATTTTAATAATTCTTAACGTGAAACAATAAAAATGAATATTCCTTTAGATATCGTGCCTAGGGGGTGACTATAGTATGCCTGTAAAGTGGCACAGTTTTCCCGTGTTTAGAACAATACCACAGCAAAATGACATTTCTAAAGGAAAACAAGTCATTTAAAACTGCTTGTGGCGGATCCCAGCTAAAAAGATGAAAATCATTAAAAAAAATAAACAGCATGCCCCCCCCCCCCCTTCAGTCCATTACCAGGCCCTTTACTATACGGCCTGCCCTATATACTCTGCAGAAAATTGGGCCTTAGGTGTTGGTGGTAACAGAACACTGTAAGTCCTTACAGTGACTCTTGGTGAGCAAAGGAACAGGCCCTGCTGTAAAATACTATATCAAAAATTGTAATTACATGCCCCTGTTAAACAGGGGGAGAAAAATTGGGCCTTTGGTGGTGGTGGTGGTACCAGAACACTGTAAGCCCTCACAGTTAATCTTGTTGGACACAGGAACGGGCCCTGCTGTGAAATATTATTTCAAGATTTGGAATTACGTGCCCCTGTTAAATAGGGACAGAAAACTTGGGCCTTTGGTGGTGGTGGTACCAGAACACTGTAAGCCCTCACAGTTAATCTTGTTGGGCACAGGAATGGGCCCTGCTGTGAAATGTATCAAGATTTGGAATTACATGCCCCTGTTAAATAGGGACAGAAAACTTGGGCCTTTGGTGGTGGTGGTACCAGAACACTGTAAGCCCTCACAGTTAATCTTGTTAGGCGCAGAAACGGGTGTTGCTGTGAAATATATCAAGATTTGGAATTACATGCCCCTGTTAAACAGGGGCAGAAAAATTGGGCCTTTGGTGGTGGTGGTGCCACAACACTGTAACCCCTCACAGTTACGTTTGTTGGGCGCAGGAACAGGCCCTGCTATGATATATTATATCAAGAATTGTAATTACATACCCCTGTCAAACAGGGGCAGAAAAATTGGGCCTTGGGTGGTCGTGGTGGTGCCACAACACTGTAACCCCTCACAGATACTCTTATCGGGCGCAGGAATGGGCCCTGTGTTGAAATATTGTATTAAAATTGTAATTACATGCCCCTGTTAAACAGGGGCAGAAAAATTGGGCCTTGGGTGGTGGTGGTGGTACCCTAAACCAAAAATATTGTTGGAAGCTAGCATCATCAAGATTAAGTTGGAATAGGATAGTCACTCAGCATAGGCAGTCATCAAGGGAACCCACATCCATAGAAAATTCAATCAGTTACATCAGCATCAGGTGCTTGATAGCTGCTGATCCAAGACTGATTAATTTTTATGAATGTGAGCCTATCAACGGAGTCTGTGGACAGGTGCACTCTATGATCCATTACAAACCCTCCAGCAGCACTAAATGTGCATTCAGAAAGAACACTGGATGCAGGACAGGCCAGTAGCTCAACTGCATATTGAGCAAGTTCTGGCCAGTAGACCATCGTCAAAACCCAGTAAAGCAAAATAGACTCCACCGCTCAGGTAGATCCAAACCGAAATAGATAAATCCTTTACCTGCAGGAGAGGAAGAGCCCCAGGTGCTGGCTAATGCCTATGCAGGTAGGAATGAACGAAGAAGTCTGGACAGCCGCACACCGGAAGAAATTTCATATGCCTTTAATCGTGGAACAGGATCATGAAATACACAAGACACCACGGCAGAGTGGTACAGGACAACAGCTGACGTGTTTTACACTTATACCAAGTGCTTACTCATAGCTGACAATCATGGAAATGAGAACCACATATATACTCTATGTTATAAAACATGTGACCATGTAATAATACAAAGATTTGAAACAGCTGGGAGCCAAACATATGAGATCTCCGCACCTGTTGCTAAGTAATAGATTCTAAAGTGGGAACTCCCATGATCATGTGGTGTATGAGCAACAGAATAAAAGGTGAATAAAGAATGTATGAACTAAAATAGAGTAGATTAAAAGTAATATAATAACCTAGTCACCATTGAACGTATATGAAATAAATATAATCGAACAAAATATGTGAGATAGGTAAGGTAAAAAATACGGAAAAAAATAAGGAATTGTTTATCCCGGAGCATCCCATTATGCTGGTATTTCATCACTTGCCCAAGGTCCACAAGGGGTTAAATCCCCTTACAGGACGACCCATTGTTGCAGGCATAAGCTCACTGAATGAGCGTTTGGGCGAATGGGTAGACTCTCAGCTTCAGCCTTTAACCATAAGTCTGGTGGGTTACCTGAGGAATACAAAACAATTGCTTGAAAAACTTCAGGACTTTCAATGGGAAGACAATTATAGATGGATTAGCTGTTATGTTACTAGTCTATACTCCAGTATCCCACACCACCTGGGCCTCCAAGCAGTTGCTTGGTTTTTAAAAAGGTCAGGCAGGTTTTCTTTGGTACTCCAGGATTTTATTCTACAAGCCCTGGAGTACCTGCTAACACACAATTTTTTTATGTTTGACGGGTGCTATTACCTCCAGAGATGCGGGGCCTCTATGGGGGTGAAATTTTCGCCCTCATTAGCCATCCTTTTCATGGGTTGGTGGGAGAGGTCCCGCATCTTTGGACACGATAGCCCCCGTCGCCTGGATACAGTGTTTTTCTGTCATTTCATTGACAACCTCCTGTTCATCCCATCTGATAAGAATGCTGATCCTAACACCTGGCTCTCATATTTCAATAATAATACTTTAAACCTGAGATTTACGGGGGTTCTACAGGTCAACACCATAGAATTCCTGGATGTGAGATTAACAGGAATAGGGGGGCCGGTCAACACCAGTCTCTACAGAAAACCCACTGCAGGTAACGCTTTACTTAGAGCTGACTCTGCACACCCCAGTCATACCATCAGAGCTGTACCATATGGACATTTCCTCAGGTTAAAATGTCTATGCAGCTCTCCAGAGAATTTTCAAATAGAAGCTAATGACATGGCCCAGAGATTCAAAGATCGAGGATATTCAGAAACATTAGTCAACAGAGCAATAACTACTGCCAGTGCTATTTCTAGACCTTTTGTCATGAAAAGGTTTGTGGCGCTATCGGTCTCTTGGATTGCAGTACCAGTGTCCACCAGCGGGTGTCTTCCAACACCTAGGACCTGTAATAAGAGGACTCACCTGCTGGTGGCACTGTTGCATCCTTGGGCCGTAGTACCGTTGTCCACCAGCGGGTGTAATCCGGCAGTGTGGAGCAGACAGCACCCTCTGCGCTCAGGTGTAACGTGAGGTCAATTACTGCAGTCTTATAAATACTCGGCAAGCCCTCACATGCTTGCCTTGGTATCTTTCTTTCTTGCGCCCTGACCTGCGACCTGCAACCTGTATCTGTATCTGAACCTGAGCCTGCACCTGAGCCTGTACTCGATCCCATCCTGATCCTGTCCCTCCTGTGTTCCTGTTCCCTTGTATGTAAAGAGCCTGTAGCCTGATTCCATTCCATTATCTCCCTCTCCTATCCTGCCCTTGTTCAGTTGCTGATTCCCTGGTTATGACCCTGGCCTGGCTAACGTGTTTGATTTCGGTACTTCCCTTTGGCTGTATATATTATCTGTAGTCTGTGGGTTTCTGTTGGTTGGTTGAGAAATATTTGTATTTGGGGTGTTTACTTATTTATATCACTTATCTTGAATAAACATTATTCTTATTCACTTTACATGTGTTTTGGTTTCCTCTTTGCAGTCCACACAATCTGGTCACACCCGTTCATGACAGTATACCAAGGCCATCTCTGACCAGAAGTGGCTGCACAGGGGAACCATCTCGGTTCTGTTTGTCCTTAGTATGGCTGTTGGAGGATGACCCTGCATCCTTTTTGGAGCATTATTCGGTTTGTCCCAAACAGTTGTTGAAAGATTGTATAGATGAAGTGCAGTCCCTGGTCAGAAAGAGGGTATGTGAGCCCACTTTTGTGCTACCTGTACTTCAGGCATGGTCAGACCTGTTATGCCCTGCTTCTGTCAGCTCTCCACAACCCAGACTTGCTACTAAACACCTGCCTGCTCAGATGCCATTTCTCCCATCACCCCTGGCAACCTCAACTACAGTCCAATATACCCTGCTCCCCACCAAGTATCAATACCCTGTTTCTACTTCCTGCACCTATCCTGCCTTTAACCCACCTACCTCTTCTCTAATACCTGCAACTTCCCCACAAGAACTTCCTCTGGTCGCTGTTCCCCCTTCTTTGCCATATCCCAGCCCATCGTTTCAGTATGCCTCACCTCCTGTCTACAGTCCTACAGCCACCTACAGATCTCCAGCAGTTAAGCCAAAGAAGAAACGGAAGTTCTTCCCGACCCACACCATCCTGCCAGTAACCCAACCTGCCTCCACACCAACCAACCTGTTCCAGCCTGCGTTCATGCCAGTTGAATTTGATGACCCACCTAAACCTGCCAACCCAGTGCCTGCTATCCAGTCTGATGTGCCTGCATTCCAGCCTGATGTGCCTGCCTTCCAGCCTGAGGTACCTACCTTCCAGTCTGATGTGCCCACTTTCCAATCTGATGTCTTGATGCCTGCCTTCCAGCCCAAAGTCTCGGTGCCTGCCTTCCAGTCTGATGTGCCTACTTTCCAGTCAGATGTGTCCGCTTTCCAGTCTGATGTCTTGATGCCTGCCTTCCAGCCCAAAGTCTCGGTGCCTGCCTTCCAGCCTGATGTGCCTGCTTTCCAGTCTGATGTGCCCGCCTTCCAGCCTGATGTCTCGATGCCTGCCTTCCAGCCCGAAGTCTTGGTGCCTGCTTTCCAGTCTGATGTGCTTGCTTTCCAGTGTGATGTGCCTGCTTTCCAGTCTGATGTGCCCGCTTTCCAGTCTGATGTGCCCGCCTTCCAGCCTGATGTCTCGATGCTTGCTTTCCAGCCTGATGTCTCAGTGCCTGCCTTCCAGCCGGATGTCTCGTGCCTGCCTTCCAGCTGGATGTCACCACTTTCCAGTCTGATGTGCCTGCTTTCCAGTCTGATGTGCCCGCCTTCCAGCCTGATGTCTCGATGCCTGCCTTCCAGCCCGAAGTCTTGGTGCCTGCTTTCCAGTCTGATGTGCTTGCTTTCCAGTGTGATATGCCTGCTTTCCAGTCTGATGTGCCCGCTTTCCAGTCTGATGTGCCCGCCTTCCAGCCTGATGTCTCGATGCTTGCTTTCCAGCCTGATGTCTCAGTGCCTGCCTTCCAGCCGGATGTCTCGTGCCTGCCTTCCAGCTGGATGTCACCACTTTCCAGTCTGATGTGCCCACTTTCCAGTCTGATGTGCCCGCTTTCCAGTCTGATGTGCTCGCTTTCCAGTCTGATGTGCTCGCTTTCCAGTCTGATGTACCCACTTTCCAGTCTGATGTTCTGATGTCTGCCTTCCAGCCTGAAGTCTTGGTACCTGCCTTCCAGTCTGATGTGCCCGCTTTCCCGTCTGATGTGCCCGCTTTCCAGTCTGATGTGCCCACCTTCCAGCGTGATGTCTCGGTGCTTGCCTTCCAGCCTGATGTCTCGGTGCCTGCCTTCCAGCTTGATGTCTCCACTTCCCCGTCTGATGTGCCCGCTTCTCAGTCTGATGTCTTGGTACCTGCCTTTCAGCCTGATGTCTCGCTGCCTGCCTTCCAGCCTGGTGTCTCGTTGACTGCTTTCCAGCCAGATTTCTTGATATTGGTGTCTCAGCCTGAAGTTTCGGTGCCCGTGTGTCAGCCTGAAGTTTCGGTGCCTGTATGTCAGCCTGAAGTTTTGGTGCCCGTGTGTCAGCCTGGAGTTTCGGTACCCGTGTGTCAGCCTGAAATTTCGGTGCCCGTGTCTCAGCCTGAAGTTTCAGTGCCCGTTACCCAGTCCGCTGAGCCGGTGCCCGTTACCCAGTCCACTGAGATATTGCCCGTTACCCAGTCTGCTAAGCCGATGCCCGTTACCCAGTCTATTAAACTGGTGCCCTTTACTCAGTCTACTAAATCAGAGTCCGTCACTTGGCCTGTTAAGCCAGTACCCGTTATTCGGCTTGCTGGGCCAGTGCCCGGTGTCCAGCTTGCTGGGCCGGGGCCCATTACCCAGCCTGAGCCGGTGCCTGTGATCCAGCCTGCCCTTACGGTGCTCGCTGTTCAGCCTAATGTTCCAGAGCCTGCTACCCAGCTTGACGACCCGGAGCCTGCTGCCCAGCTCGATGACCCGGAGCCCGCTGTCTGCTCTGATGTGCCCACTGTCTGCTCTGATGTGCCTGCTGTCTGCTCTGATGTGCCCGCTGTCTGCTCTGATGTATCTGCTGCCCAGTCTAAAGTGTCTGATGCCCAGCCTGAAGTACCCGATGCCCAGCCTGATGTGCCCTCATCTGTTGTTCAGTTTGAGGCCATAAACTTTGGACAATTTCATCTAGTTGGAGCGTCCGGAGGCCGCTCCTTTGAGGGGGGTACTGTCATGAAAAGGTTTACCCGTTGATGGCGCTATCGGTCTCTTGGATCGCAGTACCAGTGTCCACCAGTGGGTGTCTTCCAACACCTAGGACCTGTAATAAGAGGACTCACCTGCTGGTGGCACTGTTGCATCCTTGGGCCGTAGTACCGGTGTCCACCAGCGGGTGTACTCCGGCAGTGTGGAGCAGACTGCACCCTCTGCGCTCAGGTGTAATGTGAGGTCAATTACTGTAGTCTTATAAATACCCGGCAAGCCCTCACATGCTTGCCTTGGTATCTTTCTTCCTTGCACCCTGACCTGCGACCTGCAACCTGTATCTGAACCTGAGCCTGCACCTGAGCCTGTACCCTATCCCATCCTGATCCTTTCCCTCCTGTGTTCCTATTCCCTTGTAGCCTGATTCCATTCCATTATCTCCCTCTCCTACCCTGCCCTTGTTCAGTTGCTGATTCCCTGTGTATGACCCTGGCCTGGCTAACGTGTTTGATTTTGGTACTTCCCTTTGGCTGTATATATTATCTGTTGTCTGTGGGTTTCTGTTGGTTGGTTGAGCACTATTTGTATTTGGGGTGTTTACTTATTTATATCACTTATCTTAAATAAACATTATTCTTATTCACTTTACATGCGTTTTGGTTTCCTCTTTGCAGTCCACACAATCTGGTCACACCCGTTCATGACACCTTTACTTTTAAAAGATAAACCTGATAAAAAGAATAAACGCAAAATAACTACTTCTCCAAGCAATACCCCAGTCTTCTCTACGCCATATAGCTCAGAGTTCAACAAAATAAAAGGCATAGTCACTAAGTATCTCCCAATTTTATATAATGAACCCGCTTATAGCAACATTCTCTCTGGAGGAATTAAGGTGGTCTCTCGTAGACCACCTACTCTGGGTGGCTCCCTCTCACCTAGTCTATTTTTGACTGGCCAGTCAAGGTCGAATTGGTTAAGTTTTAAAGGGAACTTCAAATGTGGTAAAAGAGGTTGTAATTATTGTTGCCATATTAAAAAAGGCAAACATATCCAGTCTTGCACTAATGGCAGAATTTTTAACATCTCCTCTTTCATCAACTGTAATACTCAATTCCTGGTATATGTGATTACCTGTGATACCTGTCAGATCCAATACGTAGGTCGCACGACACGCCATCTTAGGGACCGGCTGTATGGGCATTTACATGACATTGAGAAGGACAGGTTAACTAATGTAGCCAAACATTGGATTTCTGTACACCATAAAGACGTATCAAGCCTCTTTATTCAGGCTATTGAAAGAATTGTGACTCCTGTCAGGGGAGGGGACAGGTTCCAGTTACTATGTAAACGTGAAGTATACTTGATATTTTCTTTGAACACTATAATTCCGTCAGGCCTGAATTTTGAATGGGATGTAATCCACTATTATGATTACCTGCACCTGACGTACTTCTCTGTTCTCTGTTCTTTGCTTTTTGTTCTTTGTCCTTTGGCAATCATGCACCTCCCTACTGTTACTTTGTTCATCTTCCTACCTGACTAAGTGTTTATACTGATTTGATTGGTCCCATGGACCATCTCCTCATTTTCCCTTCCTTGTTAGCACCAGGGTTTTTCCATGTCTCCATCAGCTTTAGTTTTAGTCTTAGTTGTGGTTTTAGTTTTAGTTTTACCAGTATAACCACTCATGTAGACATAACATCCTTCCGATCTATACATCGCTGTGTCTATGGACACAGCTATGTTTTCTTATTGCCTCCTTGCTCTTTTGTTCCTCTAAATGACTTCATGTTAGACTTTGCTTCTTAGGTTGTTTGCTAATTGGTACCGTCTACATTTATATATATTATATATCTATACATAGGCTAGTTGCGTAGCCTATAATAATTTAACACATTTTTGCGCGGTCTCCAGTTTTCTTTTCATTTTATTTTACATATAAAGCAATCTAGGAGAGTTCTATTTATGGGGCCCGGACAGGCATGATCAGTAAACATGCTTTCCGGACACCCATTATTTTTCTTCATTTTGGTTTAGGACAGTAATACCTCATATACTCCCAATTGTCGATCTTATGACAATACATTTGTATAAGTATTTTGATGTTTACAGTCTATAACTGCCCTAATAAGCATGGTTTTTATCCTTGTGCATAATGTTCTTATATGTCGACGTGTCCATTTCCATTTTTTCTTATTTCATTAATTAAATTTTTTTTTTTATATATCAAACCATGAATATCCTGCTTTGAATGCTTGCTTATTTTAATATATTTGTTTCTTCTTTAGATTATGGCCCATATTGCTACAGATTATTGGGATCCAGCGCTACATAATAACATTTTTTATGTATAGATGTTTATGTTTTACTTTCTTTTTGGCCATTGAGATCTCGGCATTTGTTGTTCAGTCTATCTTGCCCTCTTCTCTGAATACACATTAAATATGCTAACGAATAGCTATTTTTACTAAACCAAACATCTGGGTAGCCATATATTTTACATATCCATCATTATCATAGGATTTTCTTTTCTTCATTTTTATGGCCTTACATACATTGATCGATATCATCTCATTATTCTGCACATACTTTTAGGCTCAACTTTTATGTTCATGCACGCATTCATGCAGGCTGATCTTATATTATGGACACATCTTCCATGACATATATTCATTACTATTGTTATTACATTCTACGTTTTGTATTCGTCATATTTTATTCATCTTCGCCTCCCCCAACTTTTCTTTGGGGGTAGAGGTCACCCATTTAATTTTTCACATAATTTTTACATAAAGCTGCCAGCAGAGTTACTCAGTGCGCCGTGAAAGAAAGGTTACATCCCTGCCCATGCCTGCTGAACCCATGAGTCAGCAGTAATATGCACTTTACTGCTGTCTGCCCTGTCCAACAAGACCAAAACATTGCCTTCCACATGCCAGTAGAGAGCCGGAATGGCCTTCCATGAAAATAAATGGCGTTTTGGAACCTGCCACTGAGGTACATCATATTCCACAAATTCAAGAAAGGGGGCAGAGTCTACCAGCTGAAAAGGCAGCAGTTGCAGTGCTAGCAATTTGGCCAAGCTAACACTTAGACGTTTAGCATGTGGATGGCTGGGACCGAATTTCTTTTTACGGTTTAGCAACTGGGGTAGGGAAATTTGCCTGCTAAAATCAGATGGTGGTGTACTGCTAGCAGATTGGCTGCAAGTACTTGGGACACCTATTGCTATACCTTCATTCCTCTCAGTGCAGGTTTTTAAGAGAACTGGAGATATAGTGCGGTTGGAGATTCCAGAGGAGAAGTCCGCCTTTTTCTTTAATGTGGGTCTTTCAATTTGCTGTTGTTAACGGACTGCATGGCAGGTCGTCCTATGTCTGGTCAAGTATGTGGTACCCAAGTGGCTGCTGTTCTGGCCATGCTTGATCCGCTTCAGACATAGGTTGCAAACAGCAACAGTTTGATATGCTGCACACGTGTCGAAAAAGACCCACACCAAGGAACTTTTAAAAGTCAGCGGGGAGTCAGCAGCACCCTGCACCTGCGGAGCTCTGCGGTGTGATGCAATAGGGTGGCTGCCCTTAAGCTGCCCCTAAAGGACATCCTGCCTCGTTGGAGTTGTGCCTCCTCCTCCTCCTCTTTTCTCTCAGGCACCCAAGTACAGTCAGTGACCTCATCATCCCCTCCCTCCTCGCCACTGGAGCAAACTTGGTAGTATGCTGCAGCTGAGGGAACATGACTGCCAATTTCTTGTCCTTCTTGGGCACTCTCTAGGCTCACATTACTCCATGCACCAACCTGGGAACCAACATCGGAGCCTTCAAGTCACTGCGCATCCTCTAGTAGCATGTACCCGACACTGTGGTCGAATAGTTCTGGGGACTCCTCTGTGCATGATAGTGGGGTTATGGAAGGAGTGACTGTGGACAAGGAGCCAGTGGAATAGGCTGCTTTGACAGCTGCATTGGAAGGCAAACTACTCTGAGCCTGGGAGACAGAGGATGAGGAGGATGAGGACGGCTTTGTTATCCACTCAACCAACTCTTCTGCATGTTCTGGCTCAATAACACGGCCAGCAGCAGAAAAAAAGGACAGGTGTGCCCCACGGCCACCTGCAGAGGATGCACCATGTCCACGACCAGCACTGTTGACTGTAGACACAGAGGCTGCTTGCCCTCTTTTAGTGGCCTTTGAATGGCTGCACTGTATTGTGTACTGTGTACACTACCAGAAGTGTAGTAGAAACTGTACACACTGTATTAGATACTGTGTACACCACCTGCACTGTATTAGCAACTGTACTACGGATGCACTGTATTTTATACAGTGTACATAACCAGAAGTGTAGTAGACACTGTACACACTGTATTAGATACTGTGTACACCCCCAGAAAACTAGTAGAAACTGTACTACAACTGCAATGTATTGTGTACTGTGTACACCACCAGAAGTGTAGTAGAAACTGTACACACTGTATTAGATATTGTATACACCACCTGCACTGTATTAGCAACAGTACACCATGGAATGCACTGTAGATACACTGGATGCAGAGTATTGTAATGGAAATTTGTAAGTTCTGTATATAATTGTATTGTATTTTGTATGTATTGCACACTGCCCTCACTGTGCAACAGCACTACTAATGTTTTCAGTAAATGTTTACATTCTTTCGAGTCCTGATTAGAATAAGCCTGCCTATGTAACGCCCCTTGTTACGATAAACCTACAATTGTAATATTAATGTGATACCTACGTAATCATAAATGCATAAAAACCTTCAATTGCGTCATAATAAAGCAGAACAGTTATTTGGAAAGATGCTGAGCGTATCTTTTGTGTCTGTTCCCTACTGCAGTAGTTATTATTAATTTGGAACCACTAATCAATATGAGGATAGGAGTTGCCTATCATCAATTTAACCGAGTCAGCATGGCGAGCTTTGCCTTAGGAGGGGATTCCAGGTAAACCTGAGTATCCGAAACGAGGAGCTTGAGACGATCCGGGAATTTCTGATAATCAGCCGGCTGAGGTAAGCCTTTTGCTTACTTTTGAGTTATCAGACTTCCTTGATCGGTAAGGCATTTTCGGGACAAAGGGTACCTATTTTACTCCCCTTAATCGAACTGTATTGATTGGTGGTTATATGTTATGTTGTCCCTGTCTATTGTCCATTGGAGTGTTATAGATAAGAAAGGGAAGAATAGTGCTGTTCACAGGTATATGTAGTACATCTGCTAGATAAAGTAGTTTAGAGGCAAGAGGGTATAGGCACAAGTAGAGAAGAGAGAAGACTGGCCAGTCATTATGGGCATTGAATTAAGTAAGGGAATGAAGGGTAAGAGACCCTCAAAAATGCCCAGCGCAAGAGGAGCGCTACATATGAACCAAAGGTGCGGTTCCGCCTATACTGAGCCCCTAGATTAATGGTTAGAGTGGACAGTGATCCACAAGGGGTAACTGGGTTACCAAAGGCCATAGGGACTAAGAATCATGCAGAGTAAACAGGTAGAGAAACAGCTATCTATGTGAGCAGGATGGATCAAGGGTGACATTAACACTAGACAGAAAGGGACATTTTCATGTTAAGTTGTGGGATGAATTTGGGGTCAGGCACTACAACTATTAGAGTCAGAAACAGAGAAATGAGAGGTAAAACAGAATACTTTATATGTTGTCAGAGAGGGAAGATGGGATGAACACTCTGGCTGCTCGTCTGATCATAGAAGCTAGATATAAAAGATATCTGAACAAAATAAAGAAAGTAGAATTTAGACAGGAAAATATTAATGAGAGTTAAAAGAAAGTGAGAGAATGATATGCACATGTTGTGTACAAATGGGAAAAATGTAAGCGATTTTAGAGAGATATTGGTGTGTGTGCGAATGCTGGGACCTTTAGTTCTATTGCTTGTGTGTGTCATGTACGCAGATGTGACCCCCTCCTTTGTGCTCTCCTGAAAGAAATGTGGCTGAGATGAGAGGTCAGTGATAAGCTGGAAGGACACCATGCCAATTCCAGTTTTTTAGACAAAACATGTGCCAGGTTAACGAATCTAATGAAATTTTAAGGTTTTTGATGATAACTTGATGTGCGGTCCATGATGTGAGAGTTATAATAAATAAAATTTAAATATAACAGACCCATCACATCAAGTCCACACACCCTGTTAGGATAGATGCCACCTGCATCCAGTTGTTTTATAGTTTTTGATGCTTTCTGGTCCATCATACAGATTGTTGATCCTTTTGTTTTATTTATTTTTATTTTTGAAATCCAAAGCAGAATGTGTGGATTGTGAAATGATGTGCCCCTTTTTCTTGTAAGTACAGTGGTATAAGCAGAAGAATATTTTGGATTTATGGGCATCTCTGCATGACCGCAGGGTATTGTTATCATTTATTATAATATTGCCAGGAAGAAGTTGTCTTTTGAAACATGAAACTGGAGTTCTTACACAAACAGCATGATAGAAAACAAGCCATTGTAATATATTTATGCAAGCTGGACCCAGTAATGAAGGGTTCACCCCGATATATCAGAGCTGTAGCTTTTATGCAAAGGTGCTATTAGACAAAGTTAGATATTGTTTTGGTCAAACATTTCATTTTTAATGGTCCGACATTCTGTGCAGCAAATATACAGATAACTAAATGTTTGTCTAATGAAAGGTTTAAAATATGAGTTTGTTTGTGTACAAATCTAACAATAAAAAATGTGTACATTTGAATCCAGCCACCTTATTGCCTCTATTGGAGGAGGCTGGAGACAAAGGAAGACACATGTGTTAAATTGATGTGGGAATCAGCTGCTGTGAGCCCAGTGCAGGACACACTCCCTGAAGACCCAGATATTACATTTTTTGTAGATTTGAGTATGCAGTTTATCACCCAGAAGGATACTCTGTATTCAAAGTCATTGGATCCTTTTTCCCCAGCTCAAGAAGCAGAGCTCCATGTTTTAGCAAAGCCTGTGAGCTATAAAAAGAGTGTATATTTATATAGATAGATATAGAGAGCTTTTGGTTCCATTTAAAGGGCCAGATGTTTGTTTTTACTTCGGCAGGTAAACCAACCAAGCATGCCAAGTTAATTTGATTGGCTGTTTTCAGCTTTCCAGGTTCTTGCTGAGGTAGCCATATTAACTTTCACACATGGAAGCAGACCAGGATGCACTAAGGATGCTGCATTTACAGCCCCGGACACTTGATGGGTCTGTGCAACTCACAGATTCCACCCTAGTTCTGGCCCAGTATAGCTGGGATTAATAATTCAACTTTAAGGACCCCAGAACGAGAAGAACAAGTGGTCCACAGGGGGCAACTTCTTATGAAATAGGACTTTGGAAAAGGTGATCATTTATGTCTGCCAGCCACTCTTTTCCCTCCATCCTGACACATGGACCGTGTCATCAGTCACAAGAAGTTATGGCTGCCTTAGTAAATGAGCGTGGGATAGAGCCAGGGTTCTCCACAGTTGTTTTTATAACATACCACTTCTTGTTTTACCTGTTACCAAAGGTGTTACCAAAAGCTGAACATCCCTCCCAGAGATTACAAAAAAGATATATCCAGATGCCCAAGTTAGGATCTTACGAGTATGCATTTTGTCTGTATGGACATGTTTTTTGGATGTCCAGTGGCAAATGCTACTGCAAAGGCCACAGTAAAAAGTGTTATCAGAAGTAGTTTTTAAGTACAGAGTGCCAGAAAGTACAGAGAGTAACAGAGGAAATCATTTTTTATAGGAGAGTGCTTAATAGAAGTTTTGAGGTTTTATTTTTACACCCCTTACTGTCTACAATGTAGCGGACAAAGTAGAGTAAGAAACTAGAAAACTTTTGCCTGAATGTTTTCTTATATTTTATCAAGCCCCTAAGGGGGATGTTGGACTCTCTCCCTATGGGATTTGGTTTGGGAGTGTGTTTCTCACGTGCTTATATTTTGTCTCAGCAGCTGAAGTCCTCCATTCGGATCTCACAGAGAATGTTGCTGATCTTTTAAGGTTTTTTTGACAAACTCATTTATGTGTTTTCTCCCCAATTCCAGATCCTAAAAGTTTGGAAGGATCTAAAACTAAAGCCAGGTGACTTGTGGATTGTTAAGAGACATTTATATATAAGGAAATGTTTGGAGACTCAATACAGCATCTATTTCATGTACAGTTTTTGCAAAACGTGAAGAAAAAGTCACCTGGATCCACACCAGACACTGCAAAAATGACTAAATTAAAGAAATCCCTGAGTTTGATTTGTTTCCCTCTTGTGATCACAGTCTAGGGTACTTTTTGATTAAATTACTTTAATTGTAAGGGATATATATATTTGAAAAGTAGTTCAGCCTTGTTGAAGTTATATTTGTCTTTTGTACGTCTTCCATTTTATGTAGAATTGTCTGTGTTCACATATGCTGATAAGTCAGCATGCCAACAATTCAGCTAGAAGGCCATTCTGGCCACAGGAGTGTACAGCCAGTACTCTGTAAATATGTCTTATCAATCATTTGTTTTTCACAATGAAAAGTCATTTTGTAATGAAAAAGTTGCTCAGCTATTATTTTCTCCACAATGGAGTTTTTTTTTTTTTGCCTCTTTGGCCAGGACTACCTCTACCTAAGCGTGTGGAGGTTCCAGGTTAAAGGTGATAGCAGGTATGGTTAGTGATCAAAATATTGATCAAAAGAGGGGAGACTGTAATGGAAATTTGTAAGTTCTGTATATAATTGTATTGTATTTTGTATGTATTGAACACTGCCCTCACTGTGCAACAGCACTACTAATGTTTTCAGTAAATGTTTACATTCTTTCGAGTCCTGATTAGAATAAGCCTGCCTATGTAACGCCCCTTGTTACGATAAACCTACAATTGTAATATTAATGTGATACCTACGTAACCATGTGCATAAAAACCTTCAATTGCGTCATAATAAAGCAGAACAGTTATTTGGAAAGATGCTGAGCGTATCTTTTGTGTCTGTTCCCTACTGCAGTAGTTATTATTAATTTGAAACCACTAATCAATATGAGGATAGGAGTTGCCTATCAACAATTTAACCGAGTCAGTATATATATAGATATATATCTATATATATCTATATAGATATATAGATATACATATTTCTAACAGGGATGAGCTTCGTGTTCGAGTCAAACCCATGCTCGACTCGAACATCGTCTGTTTGCCCATTCGCCGAATTGCGAACTATATGGGCCATTCGGGCCAAATTTGTGTGGTGCATCACGGCCCATAATTCACTGCAGCATCACAGTGCATTGCTGGCTGATGGCTGTATATATATATACACTGTATTCAGTTTAACTAGATCCGTTCCTGTTATTATCTTCCTACTGACAGGCAGGCTTGTGTTGTTATAGTATTTACAGCTACCTGAAGAAAATTGCTGGTGTTCTTCTGATCCTATTAGTACCACAGTCAGGCAGCTAGACTATTTACAGTTAGTGTAGTGCGTCCTTCTCACAGTGTTCAGCTAAAGCTACAAGTTAGTTTACTGTGACCTCTGCACAGTGTTCAGCTAAAGCTACAAGTTAGTGTAGTGCGACCTCTGCACAGTGTTCAGCTAAAGCTACAAGTTAGTGTAGTGCTTCCTCTGAACAGTGTTCTGCTAAAGCTACAAGTTAGTGTAATGCACAGTGTTCAGCTAAAGCTACAAGTTAGTGTAGTGCGTCCTCCTCACAGTGTTCAGCTAAAGCTACAAGTTAGTGTAGTGCACAGTGTTCAGCTAAAGCTACAAGTTAGTGTAGTGCGTCCTCCTCACAGTGTTCAGCTAAAGCTACAAGTTAGTGTAGTGCGTCCTCCTCACAGTGTTCAGCTAAAGCTTTAGGTTAGTGTAGTGCGACCTCTGCACAGTGTTCAGCTAAAGCTACAAGTTAGTGTAGTGCGTCCTCTGAACAGTGTTCAGCTAAAGCTACAAGTTAGTGTAGTGCACAGTGTTCAGCTAAAGCTACAAGTTAGTGTAGTGCAACCTCTGCACAGTGTTCAGCTAAAGCTACAAGTTAGTGTAGTGGGACCTCTGCACAGTGTTCAGCTAAAGCTACAAGTTAGTGTAGTGCATCCTCTGAACAGTGTTCAGCTAAAGCTACAAGTTAGTGTAGTGTGACCTCTGCCCAGTGTTCAGCTAAAGCTACAAGTTAGTGTAGTGCGTCCTCTGAACAGTGTTCAGCTAAAGCTACAAGTTAGTGTAGTGCGTCCTCTGAACAGTGTTCAGCTAAAGCTACAAGTTAGTGTAGTGCGACCTCTGCACAGTGTTCAGCTAAAGCTACACGTTAGTGTAGTGCGTCCTCCTCACAGTGTTCAGCTAAAGCTACAAGTTAGTGTAGTGCACAGTGTTCAGCTAAAGCTACAAGTTAGTGTAGTGCGTCCTCCTCACAGTGTTCAGCTAAAGCTACAAGTTAGTGTAGTGCGTCCTCCTCACAGTGTTCAGCTATAGCTTTAGGTTAGTGTAGTGCGACCTCTGCACAGTGTTCAGCTAAAGCTACAAGTTAGTGTAGTGCGTCCTCTGAACAGTGTTCAGCTAAAGCTACAAGTTAGTGTAGTGCACAGTGTTCAGCTAAAGCTACAAGTTAGTGTAGTGCAACCTCTGCACAGTGTTCAGCTAAAGCTACAAGTTAGTGTAGTGGGACCTCTGCACAGTGTTCAGCTAAAGCTACAAGTTAGTGTAGTGCATCCTCTGAACAGTGTTCAGCTAAAGCTACAAGTTAGTGTAGTGTGACCTCTGCCCAGTGTTCAGCTAAAGCTACAAGTTAGTGTAGTGCGTCCTCTGAACAGTGTTCAGCTAAAGCTACAAGTTAGTGTAGTGCGTCCTCTGAACAGTGTTCAGCTAAAGCTACAAGTTAGTGTAGTGCGACCTCTGCACAGTGTTCAGCTAAAGCTACAAGTTAGTGCAGTGCGTCCTCTGAACAGTGTTCAGCTAAAGCTACAAGTTAGTGTAGTGCGACCTCTGCACAGTGTTCAACTAAAGCTACAAGTTAGTGTAGTGCATCCTCTGAACAGTGTTTAGCTAAAGCTACAAGTTAGTGTAGTGCACAGTGTTCAGCTAAAGCTACAAGTTAGTGTAGTGCATCCTCTGAAGAGTGTTCAGCTAAAGCTACAAGTTAGTGTAGTGCGACCTCTGCACATTGTTCAGCTAAAGCTACAAGTTAGTGTAGTGCGACCTCTGCACAGTGTTCAGCTAAAGCTACAAGTTACTGTAGTGCGTCCTCTGAACAGTGTTCAGCTAAATCTACAAGTTAGTGTAGTGCGACCTCTGCACAGTGTTCAGCTAAAGCTACAAGTTAGTGTAGTGCGTCCTCTGAACAGTGTTTAGCTAAAGCTACAAGTTAATGTAGTGCACAGTGCTCAGCTAAAGCTACAAGTTAGTGTAGTGCATCCTCTGAAGAGTGTTCAGCTAAAGCTACAAGTTAGTGTAGTGCGACCTCTGCACAGTGTTCAGCTAAAGCTACAAGTTAGTGTAGTGCGTCCTCTGAACAGTGTTCAGCTAAAGCTACAAGTTAGTGTAGAGCGTCCTCCTCACAGTGTTCAGCTAAGGCTACAAGTTAGTGTAGTGCGACCTCTGCACAGTGTTCAGCTAAAGCTACAAGTTACTGTAGTGCGTCCTCTGAACAGTGTTCAGCTAAAGCTACAAGTTAGTGTAGTGCACAGTGTTCAGCTAAAGCTACAAGTTAGTGCAGTGCGTCCTCTGAAGAGTGTACAGCTAAAGCTACAAGTTAGTGTAGTGTGTCCTCCTCACAGTGTTCAGCTAAAGCTACAAGTTAGTGTAGTGTGACCTCTGCACAGTGTTCAGCTAAAGCTACAAGTTAGTGTAGTGCGTCCTCTGAACAGTTTTCAGCTAAAGCTACAAGTTAGTGTAGTGCGCAGTGTTCAGCTAAAGCTACAAGTTAGTGTAGTGCGTCCTCCTCACAGTGTTCAGCTAAAGCTACAAGTTAGTGTAGTGCGTCCTCTGAACAGTATTCAGCTAAAGCTACAAGTTAGTGTAGTGCGTCCTCCTCACAGTGTTCAGCTAAAGCTACAAGTTAGTGTAGTGCATCCTCTGAACAGTGTTCAGCTAAAGCTACAAGTTAGTGTAGTGTGACCTCTGCCCAGTGTTCAGCTAAAGCTACAAGTTAGTGTAGTGCGTCCTCTGAACAGTGTTCAGCTAAAGCTACAAGTTAGTGTAGTGCGTCCTCTGAACAGTGTTCAGCTAAAGCTACAAGTTAGTGTAGTGCGACCTCTGCACAGTGTTCAGCTAAAGCTACAAGTTAGTGCAGTGCGTCCTCTGAACAGTGTTCAGCTAAAGCTACAAGTTAGTGTAGTGCGACCTCTGCACAGTGTTCAACTAAAGCTACAAGTTAGTGTAGTGCATCCTCTGAACAGTGTTTAGCTAAAGCTACAAGTTAGTGTAGTGCACAGTGTTCGGCTAAAGCTACAAGTTAGTGTAGTGCATCCTCTGAAGAGTGTTCAGCTAAAGCTACAAGTTAGTGTAGTGCGACCTCTGCACATTGTTCAGCTAAAGCTACAAGTTAGTGTAGTGCGACCTCTGCACAGTGTTCAGCTAAAGCTACAAGTTACTGTAGTGCATCCTCTGAACAGTGTTCAGCTAAAGCTACAAGTTAGTGTAGTGCGACCTCTGCACAGTGTTCAGCTAAAGCTACAAGTTAGTGTAGTGCGTCCTCTGAACAGTGTTTAGCTAAAGCTACAAGTTAATGTAGTGCACAGTGTTCAGCTAAAGCTACAAGTTAGTGTAGTGCATCCTCTGAAGAGTGTTCAGTTAAAGCTACAAGTTAGTGTAGTGCGACCTCTGCACAGTGTTCAGCTAAAGCTACAAGTTAGTGTAGTGCGTCCTCTCAACAGTGTTCAGCTAAAGCTACAAGTTAGTGTAGAGCGTCCTCCTCACAGTGTTCAGCTAAGGCTACAAGTTAGTGTAGTGCGACCTCTGCACAGTGTTCAGCTAAAGCTACAAGTTACTGTAGTGCGTCCTCTGAACAGTGTTCAGCTAAAGCTACAAGTTAGTGTAGTGCACAGTGTTCAGCTAAAGCTACAAGTTAGTGCAGTGCGTCCTCTGAAGAGTGTACAGCTAAAGCTACAAGTTAGTGTAGTGTGTCCTCCTCACAGTGTTCAGCTAAAGCTACAAGTTAGTGTAGTGTGACCTCTGCACAGTGTTCAGCTAAAGCTACAAGTTAGTGTAGTGCGTCCTCTGAACAGTTTTCAGCTAAAGCTACAAGTTAGTGTAGTGCGCAGTGTTCAGCTAAAGCTACAAGTTAGTGTAGTGCGTCCTCCTCACAGTGTTCAGCTAAAGCTACAAGTTAGTGTAGTGCGTCCTCTGAACAGTATTCAGCTAAAGCTACAAGTTAGTGTAGTGCGTCCTCCTCACAGTGTTCAGCTAAAGCTACAAGTTAGTGTAGTGCTTCCTGAACAGTATTCAGCTAAAGCTACAAGTTAGTGTAGTGCGTCCTCCTCACAGTGTTCAGCTAAAGCTAAAAGTTAGTGTAGTGCGTTCTCTGAACAGTGTTCAGCTAAATCTACAAGTTAGTGTAGTGCGTCCTCTGAACAGTGTTCAGCTAAAGCTACAAGTTAGTGTTGTGCACAGTGTTCAGCTAAAGCTACAAGTTAGTGTAGTGCATCCTCTGAAGAGTGTTCAGCTAAAGCTACGAGTAAGTGTAGTGCGACCTCTGCACAGTGTTCAGCTAAAGCTACAAGTTAGTGTAGTGCGACCTCTGCACAGTGTTCAGCTAAAGCTACAAGTTAGTGTAGTGCGTCCTCTGAATAGTGTTCAGCTAAAGCTACAAGTTAGTGTAGTGCGTCCTCCTCACTGTGTTCAGCTAAAGCTACAAGTTAGTGTAGTGCGTCCTCCTCACAGTGTTCAGCTAAGGCTACAAGTTAGTGTAGTGCGACCTCTGCACAATGTTCAGCTAAAGCTACAAGTTAGTGTAGTGGGTCCTCTGAACAGTGTTCAGCTAAAGCTACAAGTTAGTGTAGTGCACAGTGTTCAGCTAAAGCTACAAGTTAGTGCAGTGCGTCCTCTGAAGAGTGTACAGCTAAAACTACAAGTTAGTGTAGTGTGTCCTCCTCACAGTGTTCAGCTAAAGCTAGAAGTTAGTGTAGTGTGACCTCTGCACAGTGTTCAGCTAAAGCTACAAGTTAGTGTAGTGCGTTCTCTGAACAGTTTTCAGCTAAAGCTACAAGTTAGTGTAGTGCGCAGTGTTCAGCTAAAGCTACAAGTTAGTGTAGTGCGTCCTCCTCACAGTGTTCAGCTAAAGCTACAAGTTAGTATAGTGCGTCCTCTGAACAGTATTCAGCTAAAGCTACAAGTTAGTGTAGTGCGTCCTCCTCACAGTGTTCAGCTAAAGCTACAAGTTAGTGTAGTGCTTCCTGAACAGTGTTCAGCTAAAGCTACAAGTTAGTGTAGTGCGTCCTCTGAACAGTTTTCAGCTAAAGCTACAAGTTAGTGTAGTGCGCAGTGTTCAGCTAAAGCTACAAGTTAGTGTAGTGCGTCCTCCTCACAGTGTTCAGCTAAAGCTACAAGTTAGTGTAGTGCGTCCTCTGAACAGTATTCAGCTAAAGCTACAAGTTAGTGTAGTGCGTCCTCCTCACAGTGTTCAGCTAAAGCTACAAGTTAGTGTAGTGCTTCCTGAACAGTGTTCAGCTAAAGCTACAAGTTAGTGTAGTGCGTCCTCCTCACAGTGTTCAGCTAAAGCTACAAGTTAGTGTAGTGCGTTCTCTGAACAGTGTTCAGCTAAATCTACAAGTTAGTGTAGTGCGTCCTCTGAACAGTGTTCAGCTAAAGCTACAAGTTAGTGTTGTGCACAGTGTTCAGCTAAAGCTACAAGTTAGTGTAGTGCATCCTCTGAAGAGTGTTCAGCTAAAGCTACGAGTAAGTGTAGTGCGACCTCTGCACAGTGTTCAGCTAAAGCTACAAGTTAGTGTAGTGCGACCTCTGCACAGTGTTCAGCTAAAGCTACAAGTTAGTGTAGTGCGTCCTCTGAATAGTGTTCAGCTAAAGCTACAAGTTAGTGTAGTGCGTCCTCCTCACGGTGTTCAGCTAAAGCTACAAGTTAGTGTAGTGCGTCCTCCTCACAGTGTTCAGCTAAGGCTACAAGTTAGTGTAGTGCGACCTCTGCACAATGTTCAGCTAAAGCTACAAGTTAGTGTAGTGCGTCCTCTGAACAGTGTTCAGCTAAAGCTACAAGTTAGTGTAGTGCACAGTGTTCAGCTAAAGCTACAAGTTAGTGCAATGCGTCCTCTGAAGAGTGTACAGCTAAAGCTACAAGTTAGTGTAGTGTGTCCTCCTCACAGTGTTCAGCTAAAGCTACAAGTTAGTGTAGTGTGACCTCTGCACAGTGTTCAGCTAAAGCTACAAGTTAGTGTAGTGCGTCCTCTGAACAGTTTTCAGCTAAAGCTACAAGTTAGTGTAGTGCGCAGTGTTCAGCTAAAGCTACAAGTTAGTGTAGTGCGTCCTCCTCACAGTGTTCAGCTAAAGCTACAAGTTAGTGTAGTGCGTCCTCTGAACAGTATTCAGCTAAAGCTACAAGTTAGTGTAGTGCGTCCTCCTCACAGTGTTCAGCTAAAGCTACAAGTTAGTGTAGTGCGTTCTCTGAACAGTGTTCAGCTAAATCTACAAGTTAGTGTAGTGCGTCCTCTGAACAGTGTTCAGCTAAAGCTACAAGTTAGTGTTGTGCACAGTGTTCAGCTAAAGCTACAAGTTAGTGTAGTGCATCCTCTGAAGAGTGTTCAGCTAAAGCTACGAGTAAGTGTAGTGCGACCTCTGCACAGTGTTCAGCTAAAGCTACAAGTTAGTGTAGTGCGACCTCTGCACAGTGTTCAGCTAAAGCTACAAGTTAGTGTAGTGCGTCCTCTGAATAGTGTTCAGCTAAAGCTACAAGTTAGTGTAGTGCGTCCTCCTCATGGTGTTCAGCTAAAGCTACAAGTTAGTGTAGTGCGTCCTCCTCACAGTGTTCAGCTAAGGCTACAAGTTAGTGTAGTGCGACCTCTGCACAATGTTCAGCTAAAGCTACAAGTTAGTGTAGTGCGTCCTCTGAACAGTGTTCAGCTAAAGCTACAAGTTAGTGTAGTGCACAGTGTTCAGCTAAAGCTACAAGTTAGTGCAGTGCGTCCTCTGAAGAGTGTACAGCTAAAGCTACAAGTTAGTGTAGTGCGTCCTCCTCACAGTGTTCAGCTAAAGCTACAAGTTAGTGTAGTGCGTCCTCTGAACAGTTTTCAGCTAAAGCTACAAGTTAGTGTAGTGCACAGTGTTCAGCTAAAGCTACGAGTTAGTGTAGTGCCTCCTCCTCACAGTGTTTAGCTAAAGCTGCAAGTTAGTGTAGTGCGTCCTCCTCACAGTGTTCAGCTAAAGCTACAAGTTAGTGTAGTGCGTCCTCCTCACAGTGTTCAGCTAAAGCTACAAGTTAGTGTAGTGCGTCCTCTGAGCAGTGTTCAGCTAAAGCTACAAGTTAGTGTAGTGCACAGTGTTCAGCTAAAGCTACAAGTTAGTGTAGTGCGTTCTCCTCACAGTGTTCAGCTAAAACTACAAGTTAGTGTAGTGTGATCTCTGCACAGTGTTCAGCTAAAGTTACAAGTTAGTGTAGTACGTCCTCCTCATAGTGTTCAGCTAAGGCTACAAGTTAGTGTAGTGCGACCTCAGCACAGTGTTCAGCTAAAGCTACAAGTTAGTGTAGTGCGTCCTCTGAACAGTGTTCAGCTAAAGCTACAAGTAAGTGTAGTTCACAGTGTTCAGCTAAAGCTACAAGTTAGTGCAGTGCGTCCTCTGAAGAGTGTACAGCTAAAGCTACAAGTTAGTGTAGTGCGTCCTCCGAACAGTTTTCAGCTAAAGCTACAAGTTAGTGTAGTGCACAGTGTTCAGCTAAAGCTACGAGTTAGTGTAGTGCGTCCTCCTCACAGTGTTCAGCTAAAGCTGCAAGTTAGTGTAGTGCGTCCTCCTCACAGTGTTCAGCTAAAGCTACAAGTTAGTGTAGTGCGTCCTCCTCACAGTGTTCAGCTAAAGCTACAAGTTAGTGTAGTGCATCCTCTGAAGAGTGTTCAGCTAAAGCTACGAGTAAGTGTAGTGCGACCTCTGCACAGTGTTCAGCTAAAGCTACAAGTTAGTGTAGTGCGACCTCTGCACAGTGTTCAGCTAAAGCTACAAGTTAGTGTAGTGCGTCCTCTGAATAGTGTTCAGCTAAAGCTACAAGTTAGTGTAGTGCGTCCTCCTCACGGTGTTCAGCTAAAGCTACAAGTTAGTGTAGTGCGTCCTCCTCACAGTGTTCAGCTAAGGCTACAAGTTAGTGTAGTGCGACCTCTGCACAATGTTCAGCTAAAGCTACAAGTTAGTGTAGTGCGTCCTCTGAACAGTGTTCAGCTAAAGCTACAAGTTAGTGTAGTGCACAGTGTTCAGCTAAAGCTACAAGTTAGTGCAGTGCGTCCTCTGAAGAGTGTACAGCTAAAGTTACAAGTTAGTGTAGTGCGTCCTCTGAACAGTGTTCAGCTAAAGCTACAAGTTAGTGTAGTGCGTCCTCTGAACAGTTTTCAGCTAAAGCTACAAGTTAGTGTAGTGCACAGTGTTCAGCTAAAGCTACGAGTTAGTGTTGTGCGTCCTCCTCACAGTGTTTAGCTAAAGCTGCAAGTTAGTGTAGTGCGTCCTCCTCACAGTGTTCAGCTAAAGCTACAAGTTAGTGTAGTGCGTCCTCCTCACAGTGTTCAGCTAAAGCTACAAGTTAGTGTAGTGCGTCCTCTGAGCAGTGTTCAGCTAAAGCTACAAGTTAGTGTAGTGCACAGTGTTCAGCTAAAGCTACAAGTTAGTGTAGTGCGTTCTCCTCACAGTGTTCAGCTAAAACTACAAGTTAGTGTAGTGCGACCTCTGCACAATGTTCAGCTAAAGCTACAAGTTAGTGTAGTGCGTCCTCTGAACAGTGTTCAGCTAAAGCTACAAGTTAGTGTAGTGCACAGTGTTCAGCTAAAGCTACAAGTTAGTGCAGTGCGTCCTCTGAAGAGTGTACAGCTAAAGCTACAAGTTAGTGTAGTGCGTCCTCCTCACAGTGTTCAGCTAAAGCTACAAGTTAGTGTAGTGCGTCCTCTGAACAGTTTTCAGCTAAAGCTACAAGTTAGTGTAGTGTGTCCTCCTCACAGTGTTCAGCTAAAGCTACAAGTTAGTGTAGTGTGACCTCTGCACAGTGTTCAGCTAAAGCTACAAGTTAGTGTAGTGCGTCCTCTGAACAGTTTTCAGCTAAAGCTACAAGTTAGTGTAGTGCGCAGTGTTCAGCTAAAGCTACAAGTTAGTGTAGTGCGTCCTCCTCACAGTGTTCAGCTAAAGCTACAAGTTAGTGTAGTGCGTCCTCTGAACAGTATTCAGCTAAAGCTACAAGTTAGTGTAGTGCGTCCTCCTCACAGTGTTCAGCTAAAGCTACAAGTTAGTGTAGTGCGTTCTCTGAACAGTGTTCAGCTAAATCTACAAGTTAGTGTAGTGCGTCCTCTGAACAGTGTTCAGCTAAAGCTACAAGTTAGTGTTGTGCACAGTGTTCAGCTAAAGCTACAAGTTAGTGTAGTGCATCCTCTGAAGAGTGTTCAGCTAAAGCTACGAGTAAGTGTAGTGCGACCTCTGCACAGTGTTCAGCTAAAGCTACAAGTTAGTGTAGTGCGACCTCTGCACAGTGTTCAGCTAAAGCTACAAGTTAGTGTAGTGCGTCCTCTGAATAGTGTTCAGCTAAAGCTACAAGTTAGTGTAGTGCGTCCTCCTCATGGTGTTCAACTAAAGCTACAAGTTAGTGTAGTGCGTCCTCCTCACAGTGTTCAGCTAAGGCTACAAGTTAGTGTAGTGCGACCTCTGCACAATGTTCAGCTAAAGCTACAAGTTAGTGTAGTGCGTCCTCTGAACAGTGTTCAGCTAAAGCTACAAGTTAGTGTAGTGCACAGTGTTCAGCTAAAGCTACAAGTTAGTGCAGTGCGTCCTCTGAAGAGTGTACAGCTAAAGCTACAAGTTAGTGTAGTGCGTCCTCCTCACAGTGTTCAGCTAAAGCTACAAGTTAGTGTAGTGCGTCCTCTGAACAGTTTTCAGCTAAAGCTACAAGTTAGTGTAGTGCACAGTGTTCAGCTAAAGCTACGAGTTAGTGTAGTGCCTCCTCCTCACAGTGTTTAGCTAAAGCTGCAAGTTAGTGTAGTGCGTCCTCCTCACAGTGTTCAGCTAAAGCTACAAGTTAGTGTAGTGCGTCCTCCTCACAGTGTTCAGCTAAAGCTACAAGTTAGTGTAGTGCGTCCTCTGAGCAGTGTTCAGCTAAAGCTACAAGTTAGTGTAGTGCACAGTGTTCAGCTAAAGCTACAAGTTAGTGTAGTGCGTTCTCCTCACAGTGTTCAGCTAAAACTACAAGTTAGTGTAGTGTGATCTCTGCACAGTGTTCAGCTAAAGTTACAAGTTAGTGTAGTACGTCCTCCTCATAGTGTTCAGCTAAGGCTACAAGTTAGTGTAGTGCGACCTCAGCACAGTGTTCAGCTAAAGCTACAAGTTAGTGTAGTGCGTCCTCTGAACAGTGTTCAGCTAAAGCTACAAGTAAGTGTAGTTCACAGTGTTCAGCTAAAGCTACAAGTTAGTGCAGTGCGTCCTCTGAAGAGTGTACAGCTAAAGCTACAAGTTAGTGTAGTGCGTCCTCCGAACAGTTTTCAGCTAAAGCTACAAGTTAGTGTAGTGCACAGTGTTCAGCTAAAGCTACGAGTTAGTGTAGTGCGTCCTCCTCACAGTGTTCAGCTAAAGCTGCAAGTTAGTGTAGTGCGTCCTCCTCACAGTGTTCAGCTAAAGCTACAAGTTAGTGTAGTGCGTCCTCCTCACAGTGTTCAGCTAAAGCTACAAGTTAGTGTAGTGCATCCTCTGAAGAGTGTTCAGCTAAAGCTACGAGTAAGTGTAGTGCGACCTCTGCACAGTGTTCAGCTAAAGCTACAAGTTAGTGTAGTGCGACCTCTGCACAGTGTTCAGCTAAAGCTACAAGTTAGTGTAGTGCGTCCTCTGAATAGTGTTCAGCTAAAGCTACAAGTTAGTGTAGTGCGTCCTCCTCACGGTGTTCAGCTAAAGCTACAAGTTAGTGTAGTGCGTCCTCCTCACAGTGTTCAGCTAAGGCTACAAGTTAGTGTAGTGCGACCTCTGCACAATGTTCAGCTAAAGCTACAAGTTAGTGTAGTGCGTCCTCTGAACAGTGTTCAGCTAAAGCTACAAGTTAGTGTAGTGCACAGTGTTCAGCTAAAGCTACAAGTTAGTGCAGTGCGTCCTCTGAAGAGTGTACAGCTAAAGTTACAAGTTAGTGTAGTGCGTCCTCTGAACAGTGTTCAGCTAAAGCTACAAGTTAGTGTAGTGCGTCCTCTGAACAGTTTTCAGCTAAAGCTACAAGTTAGTGTAGTGCACAGTGTTCAGCTAAAGCTACGAGTTAGTGTTGTGCGTCCTCCTCACAGTGTTTAGCTAAAGCTGCAAGTTAGTGTAGTGCGTCCTCCTCACAGTGTTCAGCTAAAGCTACAAGTTAGTGTAGTGCGTCCTCCTCACAGTGTTCAGCTAAAGCTACAAGTTAGTGTAGTGCGTCCTCTGAGCAGTGTTCAGCTAAAGCTACAAGTTAGTGTAGTGCACAGTGTTCAGCTAAAGCTACAAGTTAGTGTAGTGCGTTCTCCTCACAGTGTTCAGCTAAAACTACAAGTTAGTGTAGTGCGACCTCTGCACAATGTTCAGCTAAAGCTACAAGTTAGTGTAGTGCGTCCTCTGAACAGTGTTCAGCTAAAGCTACAAGTTAGTGTAGTGCACAGTGTTCAGCTAAAGCTACAAGTTAGTGCAGTGCGTCCTCTGAAGAGTGTACAGCTAAAGCTACAAGTTAGTGTAGTGCGTCCTCCTCACAGTGTTCAGCTAAAGCTACAAGTTAGTGTAGTGCGTCCTCTGAACAGTTTTCAGCTAAAGCTACAAGTTAGTGTAGTGCACAGTGTTCAGCTAAAGCTACGAGTTAGTGTAGTGCGTCCTCCTCACAGTGTTTAGCTAAAGCTGCAAGTTAGTGTAGTGCGTCCTCCTCACAGTGTTCAGCTAAAGCTACAAGTTAGTGTAGTGCGTCCTCCTCACAGTGTTCAGCTAAAGCTACAAGTTAGTGTAGTGCGTCCTCTGAGCAGTGTTCAGCTAAAGCTGCAAGTTAGTGTAGTGCGTTCTCCTCACAGTGTTCAGCTAAAACTACAAGTTAGTGTAGTGTGATCTCTGCACAGTGTTCAGCTAAAGTTACAAGTTAGTGTAGTACGTCCTCCTCATAGTGTTCAGCTAAGGCTACAAGTTAGTGTAGTGCGACCTCTGCACAGTGTTCAGCTAAAGCTACAAGTTAGTGTAGTGCGTCCTCTGAACAGTGTTCAGCTAAAGCTACAAGTTAGTGTAGTTCACAGTGTTCAGCTAAAGCTACAAGTTAGTGCAGTGCGTCCTCTGAAGAGTGTACAGCTAAAGCTACAAGTTAGTGTAGTGCGTCCTCCTCACAGTGTTCAGCTAAAGCTACAAGTTAGTGTAGTGCGTCCTCCGAACAGTTTTCAGCTAAAGCTACAAGTTAGTGTAGTGCACAGTGTTCAGCTAAAGCTACGAGTTAGTGTAGTGCGTCCTCCTCACAGTGTTCAGCTAAAGCTGCAAGTTAGTGTAGTGCGTCCTCCTCACAGTGTTCAGCTAAAGCTAAAAGTTAGTGTAGTGCGTCCTCCTCACAGTGTTCAGCTAAAGCTACAAGTTAGTGCAGTGCGTCCTCTGAAGAGTGTACAGCTAAAGCTACAAGTTAGTGTAGTGCGTCCTCTGAACAGTGTTCAGCTAAAGCTACAAGTTAGTGTAGTGCGTCCTCTGAACAGTTTTCAGCTAAAGCTACAAGTTAGTGTAGTGCACAGTGTTCAGCTAAAGCTACGAGTTAGTGTTGTGCGTCCTCCTCACAGTGTTTAGCTAAAGCTGCAAGTTAGTGTAGTGCGTCCTCCTCACAGTGTTCAGCTAAAGCTACAAGTTAGTGTAGTGCGTCCTCCTCACAGTGTTCAGCTAAAGCTACAAGTTAGTGTAGTGCGTCCTCTGAGCAGTGTTCAGCTAAAGCTACAAGTTAGTGTAGTGCACAGTGTTCAGCTAAAGCTACAAGTTAGTGTAGTGCGTTCTCCTCACAGTGTTCATCTAAAACTACAAGTTAGTGTAGTGCGACCTCTGCACAATGTTCAGCTAAAGCTACAAGTTAGTGTAGTGCGTCCTCTGAACAGTGTTCAGCTAAAGCTACAAGTTAGTGTAGTGCACAGTGTTCAGCTAAAGCTACAAGTTAGTGCAGTGCGTCCTCTGAATAGTGTACAGCTAAAGCTACAAGTTAGTGTAGTGCGTCCTCCTCACAGTGTGCAGCTAAAGCTACAAGTTAGTGTAGTGCGTCCTCTGAACAGTTTTCAGCTAAAGCTACAAGTTAGTGTAGTGCACAGTGTTCAGCTAAAGCTACGAGTTAGTGTAGTGCGTCCTCCTCACAGTGTTTAGCTAAAGCTGCAAGTTAGTGTAGTGCGTCCTCCTCACAGTGTTCAGCTAAAGCTACAAGTTAGTGTAGTGCGTCCTCCTCACAGTGTTCAGCTAAAGCTACAAGTTAGTGTAGTGCGTCCTCTGAGCAGTGTTCAGCTAAAGCTGCAAGTTAGTGTAGTGCGTTCTCCTCACAGTGTTCAGCTAAAACTACAAGTTAGTGTAGTGTGATCTCTGCACAGTGTTCAGCTAAAGTTACAAGTTAGTGTAGTACGTCCTCCTCATAGTGTTCAGCTAAGGCTACAAGTTAGTGTAGTGCGACCTCTGCACAGTGTTCAGCTAAAGCTACAAGTTAGTGTAGTGCGTCCTCTGAACAGTGTTCAGCTAAAGCTACAAGTTAGTGTAGTTCACAGTGTTCAGCTAAAGCTACAAGTTAGTGCAGTGCGTCCTCTGAAGAGTGTACAGCTAAAGCTACAAGTTAGTGTAGTGCGTCCTCCTCACAGTGTTCAGCTAAAGCTACAAGTTAGTGTAGTGCGTCCTCCGAACAGTTTTCAGCTAAAGCTACAAGTTAGTGTAGTGCACAGTGTTCAGCTAAAGCTACGAGTTAGTGTAGTGCGTCCTCCTCACAGTGTTCAGCTAAAGCTGCAAGTTAGTGTAGTGCGTCCTCCTCACAGTGTTCAGCTAAAGCTACAAGTTAGTGTATTGCGTCCTCCTCACAGTGTTCAGCTAAAGCTACAAGTTAGTGTAGGGCGTCCTCTGAACAGTGTTCAGCTAAAGCTACAAGTTAGTGTAGTGCACAGTGTTCAGCTAAAGCTACAAGTTAGTGTAGTGCGTCCTCCTCACAGTGTTCAGCTAAAGCTACAAGTTAGTGTAGTGTGATCTCTGCACAGTGTTCAGCTAAAGTTACAAGTTAGTGTAGTACGTCCTCTGAACAGTGTTCAGCTAAAGCTACAAGCTAGTGTAGTGCGACATCTGTACAGTGTTCAGCTAAAGCTACCTGTAGAAGGTTGGTGGTGTTTTCCTGATCCTATCACTACCGCAGGCAGCTACATTATTTACACGTTAGTGTAGTGCGACCTCTGCACAGTGTTCAGCTAAAACCTACCTGTAGAAGGTTGGTGGTGTTTTCCTGATCCTATCACTACCGCAGGCAGCTACATTATTTACATGTTAGTGTAGTGCGACCTCTGCACAATGTTTCGCTAAAGCTACCTGTAGAAGGTTGGTGGTGTTTTCCTGATCCTATCACTACCACAGGCAGCTCCATTATTTACACATTAGTCTAGTGCGACCTTTGCACAGTGTTCAGCTAAAACTACAAGTTAATGTAGTGCGTCCTCCTCACAGTGTTCAGCTAAAGCTACAAGTTAGTGTAGTGCGTCCCCTGAACAGTGTTCAGCTAAAGCTACAAGTTAGTGTAGTGCGTCCTCCTCACAGTGTTCAGCTAAAGCTACAAGTTAGTGTAGTGCTTCCTGAACAGTGTTCAGCTAAAGCTACAAGTTAGCGTAGTGCACAGTGTTCAGCTAAAGTTACAAGTTAGTGTAGTGCGTTCTCCTCACAGTGTTCAGCTAAAGCTACAAGTTAGTGTAGTGCATCCTCCTCAAAGTGTTCAGCTAAAGCTACAAGTTAGTGTAGTGTGTCCACCTCACAGTGTTCAGCTAAAGCTACAAGTTAGTGTAGTGTGACCTCTGCACAGTGTTCAGCTAAAGCTACAAGTTAGTGCAGTGCGTCCTCTGAACAGTGTTCAGCTAAAGCTACAAGTTAGTGTAGTGCACAGTGTTCAGCTAAAACTACAAGTTAGTGTAGTGCGTCCTCTGAAGAGTGTTCAGCTAAAGCTACAATTTAGTGTAGTGCGTCCTCCTCACAGTGTTTAGCTAAAGCTACAAGTTAGTGTAGTGCGACCTCTGCACAGTGTTCAGCTAAAGCTACAAGTTAGTGTAGTGCGTCCTCTGAACATTGTTCAGCTAAAGCTACAAGTTAGTGTAGTGCACAGTGTTCAGCTAAAGCTACAAGTTAGTGTAGTGCGTCCACCTCACAGTGTTCAGCTAAAGCTACAAGTTAGTGTAGTGCGTCCTCCTCACAGTGTTCAGCTAAAGCTACAAGTTAGTGTAGTGCATCCTCTGAACAGTGTTCAGCTAAAGCTACAAGCTAGTGTAGTGCGACCTCTGCACATCTTCGGGAGGCCTTGCAGAAAGGTCTGTGCAACACTTTCCCAGAGACTGGGAGGTTACAAACTCTTGTTTCTGGACAACGTGTTGCTGAGGCTTCGGTCAGTCAAAGAAGGAGCGGTGGAGAAGGTGGCCATCTGACCGATGCGTTCAGACAATTTTTTAGTCCGCAGCCCCAAGGTATGATCAGTTTCAGCAGCCATCACCAGCGTCTGTTTTACATGGTGCAGGAATACCTAGGGGCAAGATCTGACTTGGACACCTTTCCCACTGAAAATCCTCTGGGTTACTGGGTCTTGAGGATGGATCACTGGCCAGAGCTTGCACAGTATGCAATTGAGCTACTGGCCTGTCCTGCATCCAGCGTTCTTTTGGAACGCACATTCAGTGCTGCTGGAGGCTTTGTAACTGATCACAGGGTGCGTCTGTCCACCAACTCGGTCGATCGACTGACCTTCATAAAAATGAATCAGTCTTGGATCACCACCAGCTACCAAGCAGCTAAAGCTGATGTAACCGAATACATTTTTTTGAAATGTCAGATCCTTTCAAAGACTGCCTATGCTGATGCTGAGTGACTATCCTGTTATACTGAGTAATTATCCTCTTCCTCCTCAATGATCATGATGATAGCTTGTAAGAACATTTTTGGTTCTGGGCGCCACCAGTCCCGCCACCAGTGCCTAAGGCCTACTTTTTCAGCCCCTGTTTAACAGGGGCCTGTAATTACAATTTTTCATGCAATTCTTCGCAGCAGGGCTAGTTCCTGTGCTCCAACTAGAGTATCTGTGAGGGGTTTCAGTGTTGTGGCACCAGCACCAGTGCCTAAGGCCCAATTTTTCAGCCCCTGTTTAACCGGGGCGTGTAATTACAATTTTTGATGCAATTCTTTGCAGCAGGGCTAGTTCCTGCGCTCCAACTAGAGTATCTGTGAGGGGTTCCAGTGTTGTGGCACCAGCACCAGTGCCTAAGGCCCAATTTTTCAGCCCCTGTTCAACAGGGACATGATTGAATATTTCACAGCAGGGCCCATTTCTGCACCCATTTCTGCACCCACCAAGAGTATCTGTGAGGACTTACAGTGTTGTGGCACCAGCACCACCACCACCACCAAAGGCCCAACTTTTCTGCCCCTGTTCAACAGGGGCATGTAATTACAATTCTTGATTTAATATTTCACAGCAGGGCCCTGTGAGGGCTTACAGTGTTGTGGCCACAACACCTAAGGCCCAAATTTCTGCAGAGTATATAGGCAGGCCCCTACTTTCAAACATCCAACTTACAAACGACTCCTACTTGCAAACGGAAGGAGACAACAGGAAGTGAGATGAAATCTACCCCTAGGAAGGGAAATTCTCTCCTATAAGAGTTAATATGGGGAAAAAAATTCTCCTTTCCACTGATGCTTTATCACCAATCCTTGTTTCACAAAAAAAAAAAAAAATTTTTCAAAAAACATTTGTCATTGGGACAAAAAGTGAGGTGAAATCTTCTGAAGAGGAGCACAGACAGCAAAACAAATGTCACAGGGGTGATAACCCTTTCCTATGTTTTCCAAAAAGCTTAAAATAGATTTTTTGGCTGGAGCTAAACACGTTAAAAATGTACCAGTTCAAAATTACAAGCAGATTCTACTTAACAACAAACCTACAGTCCCTGTCTTGTTTGCAACCACCCCTATATACTGCTGTTCAGAGTACAACCCCTGGCAAAAATTATGGAATCACTAGTCCCTGAGGATGTTCCTTCAGTTGTTTATTGTTGTAGAAAAAAATCAGATCACAGACATGGCCAAAAACTAAAGGCATTTCAAATGGCAACTTTCTGGCTTTAAGAAACACTAAAAGAAATCAAGAAAAAGAATTGTGGTGGCCAGTAACCGTTAGATTTATAGAATCACTCAATTCTGAGGAAACAATTATGGAATCACCCTGTAAATTTCCATTGCACACACTAACACCTGCATCAGATTAAAACTGCTTGTTAGTATGTAGTTAAAGAGGGTAAATCATCACACAGTGTTGCACAAGATGTTGGTTGTTCACAGTCGGCAGTGTCTAAAACATGGACCAAATACAAACAACATGAGAAGGTGGTTAAAGGCAAGCATACTGGTAGACCAAGGAAGACATCAAAGCGTCAAGACAGAAAACCTAAAGCATTATGCCTTAAAAACAGAAAATGTACAACAAAACAAATGAGGAACAAATGGGAGGAAACTGGAGTCAACATCTGTGACCGAACTGTAAGAAACCGCCTAAAGGATATGGGATTTACATACAGAAAAGCTACAGGTAAAAGAAAGCCATCTCTAACACCTAAACACAAAAAAACAAGGTTACAATGGGCTAAGGAAAGGCAATCGTGGACTGTGGATGATTGGATGAAAGTCATATTCAGTGATGAATCTCAAATCTGCATTGGGCAAGGTGATGATGCTGGAACTTTTGTTTGGTGCCGTTCCAATGAGATTTATGCAGATGACTGTCTGAAGAAAACAATTTTCCACAGTCAATTATGATATGGGGCTGCATGTCAGGTAAAGGCACTGGGGAGATGGCTGTCATTAAATCTTCAATAAATGCACAGGTTTACATTGAAATGTTGGACACTTTTCTTATCCCATCTATTGAAAGGATTTTTGGGGATGATGAAATCATTTATCAAGATGATAATGCATCTTGCCATAGAGCAAAAACTGTGAAAAAAATCCTTGAAGAAAGACACATAAGCTCAATGTCATGGCCTGCAAACAGTCCAGGATCTCAATTCAATTGAAAATCTGTGGTGGAAGTTAAAGAAAATGGTCCATGACAAGGCTCCAACCAGCAAAGATGATTTGGCAACAGCAACCAGAGAAGGCTGGAGCCAGATTGATGAAGAGTACTGTTTATCACTCATTAAGTCAATGCCTCAGAGACTGTAAGCAGTTATAAAAGCCAGAGGTGGTGCAACAAAGTACTAGTGATGTGTTGGAGTTTTATTTTGTTTGTTTGTTTTTCATGATTCCATAATTTTTTCCTCAGAGTTGAGTGATTCCATAATTTATTCCCTGTGCTTGTTCTATAAATCTAACTGTTACTGGCCACCACAATATTTTTCTTGATTTCTTTTAGTGTTTCTTAAAGCCAGAAAGTTGCCATTTGAAATGCCTTTAGTTTTTAGCCATGTCTGTGATCTGCTTTTTTTCTACAACAATAAACAACTGAAGGAACATTCTCAGGGACTGGTGATTCCATAATTTTTGCCAGGGGTTGTATATAGGGCCTGGGGGCCTCACACCTTTCCTTTTTTAATTTGGGTGTGGGGTTCCCCTTAATATCCATACAAAACCCAAAGGGCCTGGTAATGGACTGGGGGGTACCCATGCCGTTTGTCTCACTGATTTTCATCTATATTGCCAGGACCTGACATTACATTAAAACCGCAAGCAGTTTTCAATGACTTTTTTTCCTTTAAAAATGGCATTTTGTGCAGGGACTGTTCTAAGCACAGGAAACATGCGCCACTTTACAGGCATACTATAGACACCCCCAGGTACGATATTTAAAGGAATATTTCACTTTTTTTTTTTTACTTTAAGCATCATTAAAATCACTGCTCCCGAAAAAACAGACGTTTTTAAAAGTTTTTTTGCATTGATACATGTCCCCTGGGGCAGGACCCGGGTCCCCAAACCCCTTCTAGGACAATACCATGCAAATTAGCCTTTAAAATGAGCCCTTTTGATTCAAGTACCATAGACGTCAATGGGGTTCTAACGTTCGTGCGAACTTTCGGTCCGTTCGCAGGTTCTGGTGCGAACTGAACCGGGGGGGGGGGGTTTTTGGCTCATCCCTAATTTCTAATATCAAGTTGCGCTATAGTTCCATAAAGTGATTCCGTGCAATGAATTAAAATAATTCAACCTTTCTAAAGTGAATAACATAAATGAGATTGATCAAACTGAACACTGTAAACAGTCCATTCTATTGATAGTAGATCTCCACTGTGAAATCAGCACACAATACACCCGGGAATAGTGATGAGAGAAAGATCTGCTTTCCACCTCCACACACACTGCTGCTTACCGACTCCTATTGATCTCTTATTATAGGAGATCTCATGCGCTTTAGGTCAGGTGCATGCTTTGGCCAATCAGCATACAGCAATGCACTGCTCAAATTTTCCGCGAACGCCCCGTAATGTTCGCTCTTCAGCGAACGGGCGAACAGCCGATGTTTGACCCGAACATCAAGCTCATCCCTACTGGAAAGTAGTATGTTAAAGCTATATTGGGGATAGGGGTTAGAAGGGGGGAATGTGGTGAATACAGTGAGCTATGTGGAGGTACTGGTAGTGAGATGAGTTGGGCAGATTTAGGTCTGTTTGTAGTTGCGTGAATGGTTTAATATGATTGCATATCATGATGTCATTGAGTAAGCCTGGAGTGTCTTTAGGCCAGCACGTGAGAGTTAAGTTGGGGATCATAAGCTGGATGATAGATAAGGGGAGTTGCATAGGGGTTCTAGGTGTATTGTGCCAAGCCATGGAGGTGAATTTTCTCCAGGTCTTGACTGAAGCTATGACTGTAGGAGGGAGGTGTTTGGAAAGCGGAGATTTCAGAGGGAGTCTGTATAGCCAAAATTTTAAGTTCTTATTAGGGATGGATTGGCATTCTAGTTTGCACCAAAGGGATTGGGCTGCTGGGATAAACCATACTTTGAGTTGGGCGAAGATGGTAGAGTAACAGTAATCTGAGATGTCTACTAGACCTGACCCACCCACTGATCTGTGTTTAATTAGCCAAGCCCGGGCGACTCTGGATCTTTTGCCTTGCCAGATAAATTTGTCTAATAGAGATTGTAGAGAATTTAGTTAGGAGCAGGGGATAAAGATGGGAAGAGAGCGGAACATGTATATGAGTTGAGGGAGAGTAGTCATGTTATACGCCACTAACCTGCCTGCCCAAGAGAATTTGTGCTTAGCGATTTGTGCAAGGGAGTCAGTGTACTTCTGTTTAAAGGGTATGAAGTTAGCTTTAAATAGATTGTCTGGGTTTTTAGTCAGGGTGATGCCCAAGTATTGTTAGGCCTGACTCTGACCACTGGAAAGGAAATTGAAGGGCTAAAAGGTTTTTTGTGACACTATCCATATCTAGGTTAAGTATATGGGATTTTGAGGAGTTTACTTTATAATAGGACACTTCACTAAATTTATTTAGGAGAGTTTGAACTGAAGCTAGGGAGGATTGGGGATTTGTAAACATAAGGATAACATCATCGGCGAAGAGGATAATTTTGTGTATCTTGTCGCCCACGTGAAATCCCTTGATCTGAATGGAGGTTCTGATATGTTCTGCCAGGGTTTCCATGGCTAAGTCGAAGATAAGTGGGGAAAGAGGGTAGCCTTATCATGTACCGTTTGTTATCCTGAATGGAGGGTAGCATTTCTGCTACATAGAGATTTGCTGAGGGGACCGAGTAGAGGGCCATGATAGCTGATAGGATTCCAAACTTTTTGGATGGCCCATAAAGCATTCTCCTTGGATGCAGAGAAGGCGTTCGACAGAGTTTATTGGGGATATCTCCAGCCTGTTCTCACCAAACTTGGTGAGAACAGGCTGGAGATATCCCCAATGAACTCTGTCGAACGCCTTCTCTGCATCCAAGGAGAAGAGCAAAGAAGCCGTTCCAGAAGTTTTGGCTAAATGTGTTATATTAATTAATTGCCTGGTGGCGTCAGAAGATTGGCGTCCCTTGATGAACCCCGTCTGTTCTTGGTCTATGACAGAAGGAATGATGGACATTAATCTGGTTGCTAGAATTTTGGTGTATAGTTTTAGGTCTGCATTAAGCAGAGAAATCAGTCTAAAGTTCTGTGGCATTGTTGGTTGTTTTTCAGGTTTGGGGAGGGCTACTATTAGAGCCTTCAACATTTCCTGGGGGGATAAAGAAGAGGAGGCAGCTTCATTGAAGAGGTCACAAAGAAAGGGGAGCTAGGGTATCTCTGAATTGTTTATAGCAGTGGTCATCAACCCTGTCCTCAGGGCCCACTAACAGGCCAGGTTTTATGTATTACCTTGGGGAGATGCAGACTAGAATACTGCAATCACTGAGCAGCAAATGATATCACCTGTGATGTATTTCAGTCATCTTGCAAACCTGGCCTGTTAGTGGGCCCCGAGGACAGGGTTGATGACCACTGGTTTGAAGTATTCCCCAGGGAGGTCATCAGGGCCTGGTGATTTGTTATTTGGGAGGAAGTTAATGTGTTGGGATATTTCTTGTACTTTGAAGGGGGAGATTAGTTCAGCTAGTTGGTTAATGGAGAGGGTTGGGAGAGTAATCTGGGAAAGGAAGTCTTGGATATTAGAGGGAGATGTATGTATAGTTGTGGTGTCATTTTTGAGGTTGTATAAAGACTCGTAATAAGTGCTAAACGCATTGGCTATCTTTTGGGGGTCAAGGATCTTGACCTTAGAGGTGGGGTGGAGAATGTATGGTATCTTGGTTTTGGTGCGGAGACCGCATAGGCGTAGAGCCATGCGTTTGCCTGCTTTGTTGCTGGTAGAATAGGATATGGCTTTTAGTCTACATTGTGTTTTTTCAAATGTTTCGAGTAGAACCTCATCGATCCGCTGCATCCTCCTCTTTTTAGCATGAGACCCCCTATTAATCAGGACTCCCCTAATGAATGCTTTATGGGCCATCCAAAAAGTTGCTACTTTATCCACGGAGCCAATGTTGTTCGTAAAGTATTTGTCTATCTGGGATTGGAGATCTTTTGCATAGGGGAAGGATTTCATGATGAATAAATTAGCCCTGCACAGTTTGGTGCAAGAGGGAGGTGCTGTAGAGTCAATCAGTAAGCAAACTGGAGCATGGTCTGACCACGTTATTTGTTCTATAGTTGAATTTGATATTCGTTGGAGAGTCCACTTTTCTGTCAAAAAGTAGTCGATCCGTGAGTATGAGTTGTGTACCATGGAGTGGAATGAGAAGTCCTCCTCTGTTGTATGGTGACATCTTCACACGTCGTAAAGGTTGTTCCATTGTATAAAGCTTAACATTGGTGAAGTGTGTCTTAAGCTTCCGTTAGATGTGTCAAGGTGATAATTAGGAGCTATGTTAAAGTCCCCGCAGAGGATTAGAGAGCTCTTCTGGACTTTCTGGACTTTCCTCAGTAGTTTATTTAGGAATGAGATTTGCCTGGTGTTTCGGGCATAGAGAAAAACCAGGGTGAACAAGACAGAGTTAAGCGTACATGTCAAGAGCAGGGTCAGTAGTAAGATCCAGGAGTTTAAAGTCTACAGAGTTTTTGACCACAATCAGTACTCCACATTTCTTTTCTGAGCTACGGGCCATAAAAATGTGAGGAAAAAGTTTGTGTTGGAAGGAGGGGGTTGTGGAATTTTTGAAATGTGTCTCTTGAGCGCAGATTATGTTGCATCCTAGTTTCAGGGCAGTTTGCCAGAGAGAGGCTCTCTTGGCAGTATGGTTGAGGCCTTTGGTATTTATGGATGCTATCTTAATACCCATTGTTTGGTTTTTGTATGCTGTGTGGTAGACATACTCACATTTAGTAGGCGATCATTGAGATCAGAAGGACGGAGCGTTGAAGGTTTGCAAGCTGGATCATTCGTCGACTGGGAGAAGAGGTTGCATAGAGGCTTTGTGGTGAAGTGCAGACTAGGAAGAGAGGAGGCAGGGGAACAAAATGCAAAACAAATAAACAGGAAAAAAACTGAGCAGCTGAGGTTATGTGAATAGAGCTGCATGTCACCATATGGGGGGTAGAGTTCAAGCAGGTTTAGCACTGCAGCAGCAGAGCATCAAGAGGGGGAGGGGTGTTGCTACTCTTAGAAAAGGTGAGAGAGCCTTAAAATTTGGGTTGAAAGTTGTGGTTTGCTTTGTGCCAGAGTGGAGTGACTGGGCCCTGGATCATCCGGGAGCTTGAGGGAGGCTGGGGGTCAGGAATTATTCCCCATTCTTTGAGTAGGGCAAGGCCGGATTCGAGTGAGGTGATAGTGACCGATCTTCCGTTTTTGTCGACAGACAGTTTGGTTGGGTGGCCCCATTTGTATCCAATGTTATGATTCTGTAGGGCCTTGGTTATGGTGTTGAGTTGGTGCCTAAGGTCCACAGTGAAGTTGGATAGGTCTGTAAAAATGAGTACGGATTCGTAGGGGTCTGGTAATTTCCCCAATGATCTGGACTGCCTTAGAATTTGGTCTTTAGTCGAGTAAAAGTGCACTCTCATGAGTACATCCTTAGGGACCGTGTCTGGAAAGAACGGAGGTTTTGGGATACGGTGGATGTGGTCAATGGGTAGGTCAATAGGTTGGAGGTCAAGAAGGAGGGCACAAATTTGTGGCATATTGTGTTAGTTCTGAGAGTTGCACTGTGTCAGGGATCCATCTTAACTTTAGGTTATTGCATCTGGAGCGATCCTCCAAATCAGCTATTTTTGCCTGCAGCCATTGCATTTCCTCAATGCTATCTTCATTAGCATAAACTAGATCATTAACTGTAGTAGTGATATCAGTAACCACATTTTCCACTGAGTTTACTCGCTCTCCTAGTGAAGAGATCTCTGTGAAGAATTTTTGGGTGAGATTAGTAAAGTCAACATGTAAAGATTGCTGCAGGGACACTAGCATGTCCTTGAGAAGTGTGTCCATGACAGATTGATGGTTGGTGGGAAAGGAGGCTATGGAGGCGCACAAAGCATTGTTTGGAATGGAGGGGGTTTCCCCCTGACTCACCAGGCTGCTGGTTGAAGCACAGTCCAGCCTCATTCTTGCTTTTGCAGGGCTGGCACAAGGAGGGCTTTCCGGAAGGGGAGGTCTGGTGGGGTCTGGTCTGGAGTCACCTCAGCAACTTCCGTAAAAACTTCCCTCACAGATCTACAACTCCCAGTAATCGCATCAAAGGTGGGACTTTCCAATAAGTGGTCATTATATACCCAGGAAGAGAAATGAAGGACCCATAGTGAAGCCCATAATAATAATAAAACAATTTTATTGTAGTGACTTACAGTTATAAGTACAAGTTTGCATGCATCAAAAAAGGGACAATCGGCTGCAGCGTTCAGCGTGCTAGGGTGTCAACCTGCCTGACATGTTTCTTCCTAACGGATGTCTTCAGGAAGAAACATGTCAGGCAGGTTGACACCAGCACGCTGAACGTATATGATGACCACTTATTGGAAAGTCCCACCTTTGATGCGATTACTGGGAGTTGAAGATCTGTGAGGGAAGTTTTTACGGAAGTTGCTGTCTGTGATGACGAGGGGTTCCAGGGAGCTGGATTTGCTGGATGCTATTGAGGAATATCCATACATGCTATATTTGTACAGCCTTCTGGTAAGCAGACTACATTATCACGTGGTGACGAGTGCCCCTTCACATCTGCACTATACCTGGGGATTGGACTTCTCCCATTCTTCAGATCTTTCTGGACTGTTTTTTTAGCGCCGCAATTTATTTATTATTGGATTTTATGTTTGATGTCAATGAACTTTGCTGGCCGCTTGTTTACACTTTTTGATTAGCGCAAATTTTTCCTTTACGATTTAACCTGGAGTCATCTCAGCTGGTCTCCGTTCATCCGGGAGGTCAGTGTAATGACCGGAGATTCTGTTTGTGGTGGTGGTTGCTGTGGAGCTGGCACCATCTTTGCCGCCGCCATGTGAGGGCTGGAGAAAGAACTCCGTAAGTTTTTGCGGTCGCCATTCCTCCTTGCACTTCCATGTCATTCTCGGGAGGTAGGGTGGTGTGTGTCCCGCAATCTGTAGCTGTTTGGCCGTTTAATTCGGGTCTTTGATGCTTTGTTCCCCCTCACTGCTCTGGAGCTCCTGTATCAGGTGACCATTCACAGTGCACGCAAACCACGCCCCTCCCACAATACACATACTTTAAATAATATTTTTGGAGGATGCCTTAAAGTTGCATGTTAAAATGCTTGTAAAGGCTAAAGGTTTTTACCTTAATGCATCCTCTGCATTACGGTACAAACCTTCCTTGTTCAGCTTCCCACAAGTGCCCCCTAAATATTTACCAGAGTCCTCTCTCTATCCAGCGCTGTGCTCGAAACCAGCAGCGCTGCTCTTTTAATCTTTCTCCTAACAGGACTCAGAGGCAGCAGCAGGAGCCATTGGCTCATTCCAACCCCACGAAAAAAAAAGGAAAAATACAAACCGTGGCAAAATCCTTTGTTTGGAAAAAATAGCCCCTTGATGTAAAACCAGTATCAATCAAATCATCCAGCAATGTAGGTGCTCAAAATTTACAACCACCCAACGATGTTTTCCCACTGCCAGATGTTGTTTCCATGCTGCTGACCCACTGAATTTCCACTGCAAAAAGATAGATCCCAGCTGGATTCAGCTTGTAAACAAACCATCTAGCTATCCTGGGTGATGTCATGACCCTATTTGGTCAACAATGTCAGCCAGGATCCGTGGCTGGTTTTTTAAAAAATAGCAGTTGACCTGGGATGTGTAATTTACAGATGGTTTAACTACTGCCACAAAACGACCCCCGCTGGGGGTCTGTTTTTTAACTGAGGAAGCAGTATGGTAGTGCTAGTGGTAACATGGTGGCATTGCATTCTCTGCTAAAGGACAAAACCCAACTAGTTTTTTAGAAACAGCAGCCATTCAGAGTTCTGTCCTTTCGCTCTGGTAGTGCTATCACAACTATATGACAGATCCCAGGCTGGCTGTTGCTGGTAAGCAAACCAGCCGTCATGACCCAATTTGGCCACCTCAAGAGCCCTGGGTAGTTTGTTTACATACAATAATGGTGATTTGTAATTGTAGTGCGATGGGTAGACATAGCCAAGCAGTGGATCATCGTGGGGGCATGAAAACATTGAGGCAGGTTGTCAAGCTATGCCCACTACCTTGCAAGCTACCCTCCCAATGTTGAGGGCATATGGCCTGGTATAGTTCTAGAAAAGGGACCTACATGCCCACGGACCCCCTTCCCTAGTCACCAAAGCTGTATGTCCCTTCAAAAAATACACTGTTTTTTGAAGGGACAGTAAATGGCATGGGGCCCCCTAAAACTCAAACCAGACACTTTCTGAGGCATGCAGCATTGTTAGCTAGGACAAGGAGGACAAATAATGTTTATCCCTCACTTTTTGAACCATACCAAGCCAACATGGAGAAGGGGCAATTGGAAGGCACCTTATCAGAATTTAGATGCCCCCTTTATAATAAGCAGGCCCTCAGATATCTGTGCCCCCAGTGGTTATAGGTCACTTTGGGAGCATGGCCTGGTTGCCCCAGCGGGGTGGGTGTAGGTTAAATTTACATTCAACCTGAACCCGAAGCTCATCCCTATTGACTAACATTCCAAAATCTTGGTGGTGGGCTGATAAGAGATGGTAATACACCCTGAGTGTATCAAAAACTACTAAGTGTCAGTTTATTTGTATGGACTTTTTACATACCTTAGAATTACACCAAAGTATCAAAAAATAAAAATTTTATTTATTATTATTATAATTATACAGGATTTATATAGCGCCGACAGTTTATGCACCACTTTAAAACATTAGGGCAGACAGTACAATTACAATACAATTCAATACAGGAGAAATCAGAGAGATCCCTGCTCGTTAGAGCTTACAATCTAGGAAGGAGGGTCAAGTTATACAAAAGGGTAATAGCTGTGGGGGATGAGCTAATGGAGAAAATAGTGCAGTTGTTAGATAGAGGCAGGATAGGCTTCTCTGAAGAGGAAGGTTTTCAGAGATCGCCTAAAAGTGGATAAATTTGGAGACAGTCTGACAGATTGGGGTAGGGAATTCCAAAGGATGGGCAAGGCTTGGGAGAAGTCCTGTAGGCGGATATATGGGAGGAGGTGATGAGGGAGCTAGAGAGCAGGAGGTCTTGGGAGGAATGAAGAGGGCGATTAGGTTGATGTTTTTAGACTAGGCTAGTGATGTAGCTGGGGGCAGAGTTGTGGATGGCTTTGTAACTTATTGTTAGTATTTTGAATTTAATTTGTTGGGTGAGTGGCATCCAATGGAGGGATTGGCAGAGAGGGGTAGCAGACACTGAGCGGTTTGTAAGGTGGATGAGTCTGGCAGCAGCATTCATGATGGACTGAAGGGGGGATAGTCTATTTAAAGGTAAGCCAATGAGGAGGGCATTGCAGTAGTCAAGGCGAGAGATAACCAGGGAGTGAATCAGGAGCTTTATGGTTTCATTAGTTAGAAAGGGACGTAGTTTAGAGATGTTGCAGAGGTTGAGGCGGCAAGCTTTGGAAAGTGATTGGATGTGGTGCCGAAAGGAGAGTTCAGAGTCCAGGATAACACCTAGCACGCTGACATGTGAGGATGGGTGGATGGTTGTGCCATTGCTCTTGACAGATAAGTCAGGGGAACAGGCACGTGAAGGAGGAAATATTATAAGCTCGGTTTTGGACAAGTTGAGTTTGAGGAAGTGGTGTGACATCCATACAGATATGTCTGTTAGTAAGTTAGTGATGCGTGAGGAGACTGATGGAGTGAGTTGAGGGGTGGAGAGATAGATTTGTGTGTCGTCAGCGTAGAAATGATATTGAAAGCCGTGAGAGGCTATCAGCTGACCCAGGGAAGAGGTGTAGATTGAAAATAAAAGAGGTCCAAGAACAGAACCTTGGGGGACCCCGACAGAGAAGGGAAGAGGAGCAGAGGAAGTAGAATTGTAAGTGACACTGAAGGTGCGTTGAGATAGGTAGGATGAGAGCCACTGAAGAGCACAGTCCCGGAGACCGAGTGAGGAAAGTTTTTTGAGGAGGAGGGGGTGGTCAACCGTGTCAAAGGCAGCTGAAAGGTCCATAAGTAGGAGTACAGAATAGTGTCCGTTGGTTTTTGCAGTTAGTAGGTCATTTGTGAGTTTTAGAAGAGCAGGTTCTGTGGAGTGTTGAGGGTGAAATCCAGATTGAGTGTTGAGGGCGAAATCCATATTTACATAAATATCACATCTCATTGGAACTGTGATAGGGAGCCTAGTTCCCTCTACATGTTTCGTGGGCAGCAGTTTCATGAGAAGGATGGAAGAACAACAATCTGTACAGACATGCTGTATAATAAAAAAGACATGGTCGGAAATACTCACTGAGAACAGGAAAGTAGGAAATACTCACTGAGAAGCTAAAATCACTCAGATGGGCTGGGTTAGCAATGTGGATTTCCCTAGGGGTGAGCGCAGGGTACTGTACATAAAGGGGACAACTGGAGAGGAAATAGGTATGCTTCAGTAAGTGAGGACAATTCCAAGTATATGTCATCCTCTACCTATAGTATAATCATGCAGTGTTCATTCGGACCTCAAGGGGTCAGGAAATAGGGAATATAAAAAAAATTTGAATATTTCTACTCACCTGTAATCAACTAAAAATATATTATCCTAACAGGGCCTTCCTTTAATAGAAACCTATCATTTTAGGTCTAAGTTTGAGACCTAAATCCAATTGAGAATCTGTGGCAAGATCTCTAGATGTGCAAAGCTGATAGAGACATCCCCAAAAAGACTTGCAGCTGTAATCAGAGTGAAAGGTGGCTCCACAAAGTACTACAAAGGGGGGCTAAATACAAATGCATACTATTCACATATTTATTTGTAAGAAATTTTGAAAACCATTTATCATTTTTCTTTCACTTCACAATTATGTGCCACTTTGTGTTGGCCTGTCATATAAAATCTCAATAAAATGCATGTAATTTTTTGATTGTATCATAACAAAATGTGGAAAATTTCAAGGGGTATGAATACTTTTTCAAGGCACTGTATTTGGAGAAGGAAGGATAAAGAGGAAATTGGATTTGGTTCCAAAAAAGAGAAATGAAAATTGAATCCGTGCAATGGATGTGGGTGCAGATAGAATATAGAACTGCTGCCTCTACAAGTACAATTCCATCTAAGTGGAATGTACTGAAATAAGAGTGAAACAGATGTAGGTGTGGCGCTGTTCTGGTAGAGTGGATAATTGATGATAAAACCACTTTAATAAAAAACTAATTGACAGTGAATTGTGAATATGTCTGGATGGTGTTACAACCTCTGGTGGCTATTTAGCAATGTGGTTTCAGTAAACAAAGGAACTAATTCATTGTGTTCATGGTATTCCATATGTGAATTGTCCCTGTGAATATCAACCGGACATTTGATTTATGCTAATATTCAATTTTGTAATGGGGTTACATATAAAACTAGAAAAGGTACAATTTCTGGGGAAATTGTGAAAGTGTTCTTGCCTCTACAACTGGAGTGGGCGGAGTAACTGGGTGGAGTGGCTGGAGTAACTGTGAAAAGTGTTAAAAAGCTTAATATTTTAAAAAGTATAAATAGTAGTAAAAAAGTTCCATCATTCGCTGAAAGAGCTGAACATTTTTTTCAAAAGTAATTTTTTTTTTCAAAAATGAATTTTTTTTAATCAAAAATGATTTTTTTTTCTTCAAAAATGATTTTTTTTTTCAAAAGTAATTTTTTTTTTCAAAGGTAATTTTTTTTTTCAAAAATGAATTTTTTTATTTCAAAAATTTTTTTTTTCGAAATTATTATTTTTTTTAAAGTAATTTTTTTTTTCAAAAATAATTTTTTTTTTCAAAAATATTTTTTTTTTTCAAATATATTTTTTTTTCAAAAATAATTTTTTTTTTTAAAAGAAATTTTTTTTACAAAAATATTTTTTTTTTCAAAAATAATTTTTTTTTTTCAAAAATATTTTTTTTTTCAAAAATATTTTTTTTTTTTTCAAAAATGATTTTTTTTTTTTTAAATTATTTTTTTACTTTTTTCAAAAATTTTTTTTTTTTTTCAAAAATATTTTTTTTTTTTACATGGGGCGGTCATAATGTTTTGGCTGATCATGGGGTGGTCATAATGTTTTGGCTGATCATGGGGTTGTCAGCTTTTGTCACTTCCCACTCTAGTTTTGAACATTTCGCCATTCATTCCTATGGGACCAATTTCGCCGCAAAAACGTCATTTCGTGGACCATTCGGCAAAACATTCCACAAAGTAATAACACACCAATCGGGAACAATCCGCTCGTTTCGGTATATTATTTGTCTCTGTAGTGTGAAAACTGTGGGAGGAGTCTACAAGCATTATCAAGTCTAGCAGATGAAGTCACATGCATTTGGAGTGTCTCAGCATCTTGTGTTTACAACCACTGTTTCCTAGCAACGCTCATGCCCTGTTTATGCTTCCCAAATACTGCTTCATCAAAACTGCCCCATCAGAATTACCCCATCAAAACTGCCCCATCATATTCCTCTATTATAAATCAGTACATGGTGTGTCTGTCCCCTCCCCCGGGCTCTGTAATCAGCTGAGATGCTCCAGCCACCTTCCCCCCTGTGTATAACAGAAGCTTTGGTAACCATGGCAACAAAACAAACACTAACAGTACACTCTGATTAATGGCTAAAATTTCCTGAAATGACCTCTAAACAAATGGCCGTATTTTAAAAACTATACATCCTACAGCGAAGATCTTTATATTGTGAGAATCACAAGACCCAGACCTAGATTTTGATGTATAGTATGTCTCTGAAATATTAAAAATGAAGGCACAGTCGCAGTTTAGAAATTGCCCTTCAAATTTGGAGGGGGCTAGAGTGTAGTTTCAATGAATGTCAATGGACGGCGTGAGTTGCAAACAAATGGTCATATTGTGAAAACTATCAGGACTATGGCTTAGCTGTGGACATGTTTAGTGGCAGCAGGGATAGCTGAACGTTTTGATATAAGATTTGTGTAGGTGGGCTTGAAAATGAGGGAGTGGCGGCAGTTTAGAAATCATGTTCTGATTTTCCAGCTTTTGTCATCTCCCACTCTAGTTTCCCCATTCATTCCTATGGGACCAATTTCGCCGCAAAAACGACGATATTTCGTGAACCATTCGGCGAAACGTTCCACAAAGTAATAGCACACCATTCGGGAACAATCCGCACGTTTCGGTATATTACTTGTCTATGTAGTGTAAAAACTGTGGGAGGAGTTAGGGTGGTAAATTTGGCTATAATAATAAGAATAATATATATGTGAGATAACAGTAAGTGGTCTTGCTATGCAAGAACACTTAAATATGACCAATATAACATACAATACATAAGTGAATCTGGTAAAAGTGCATATGCAAGAAAGTGCTTAGTGAAAGAAAATGTGTGCTAATTAGCAAATTGGGACAATTCACATATGGAATACTATGAACACAATGAATTAGTTCCTTTGTTTACTGAAATCACATTGCTAAATAGCCACCAGAGGTTGTAACACCAAAGTGGTTTTATCATCAATTATCCACTCTACCAGAACAGTGCCACACCTACATCTGTTTCACTCTTGGTTCCAAAAAAGTTACAGTCCCTCCAAACGAGGGACAGTCTGGGGCTATGTATGCATGAAAAGCTCTATTGTCAAAGTTTCCTCTAATGGTTTTCATGACTGTTCACACACCTATCCAGCACAGTAAAAGCCCAAGATTGTATTTGTTCTGGTCCCTTGCTAGCTTTCTGGGCAGCACCGGAATGTGAAATGACGCTTGCAACCCATGTTAGTCATTAGTAGAAAACGTACAGCTGGGAAGAGTAAATAAATGACAAATACAAAAGATCTGATTTCTGAGGGATTAAGCCACTATGTGGTCACTCCCTGCTGTCTGTTTGTGGTGCAATGTTAAATGTTCCGAGAAAAGCCAAGAAAGTAGCAGGGCAATTCCCACACTTCATGTGCACAGTGGATGATAACACATTCATTGATTTGAGTGAAGGGAATGACAGTTGTATCTGGTACATGCTACACGCATTTTCACCATATAAACAGTCATAAAAAAGGATATGTTATACCTTTCAGAGCTATAAACAAATGATCTTTTCTGTAGTGTATTAACCCTGAAACATGTCTTCCCTTCACTTTGTCTGGATGTAATTTGATGTGATGATCGTGTACCTTCTGTAGTAAATTAGAAGTAAGGGTGATCAAATTTGAAAACCCATCTCCTAATTCATTGAACATTCAAACTTTCACTATATACATCCCATGTGCATTGAAAAAAAGGTGTTCCCTGCGTTCATTGCTACATGGCACCACATTCTGCTCGTTTGAACATCTAAACCAAAACTATGCCAAACCCAACTCGGATCTCTATAAATACCTACAGATACGCCACTTCTTCCAAAAGGCTATCTCCCAAATTAGGGGGGATGCTAGAACACCTTTTGAAAACTTGTGCCATGAGGGGTCCAGGGATAGAGGGACGATCTCCACATTATATATGCACCTGAAGGATCACCACACAGAAGCTAAATCTAAGGCAATGGTGGGATGGCAGGCGGAAGTGGGCCTGGAGTTTTCAGCAGAGGAGTGGTGTGAGATGGTCACTAATATGCATAAATGTACCCGCTCAGTAGCTATTAAGGAAACTGTAATGAAATGTTCCCTACCATTCCAGATAGATGTTTCAGAGACTGTGGAGAGAGGGGTACTCTACTCCATACTTTCTGCAGCTGTAGGGAGTTGGGCTCCCTCTGGCAGCAGACAGCTACAAAAGTATCACAAATAACGGGTTTGAACATCACCCTGACATATTAATGTGTATTTTGTTTGCAGACCTCCCAGAGTTCATACCCCCAGAACAAAAGTTGGTCCACACGCTGTTTAGTGCTATACAATGGGCAATAGCCCTAAACTGGAGTAAACCCTCAGTCCCATGGTCCCAGGTGCTTCATCGCATGGAGTCAGTAAAACTCATGGAACATATCCACCACACACTTATGGATTCTATGCGAATCTTCAATAGAAAGTGGGACTCCTGGCCAGCCTCTTAGCGGGCTTGGGGGACGGTTTTGCCCCATGGGCATCAGAAAGCACCTATAAGGTTGGTAGAAGGAAAGGTGGTGGACCTGCTTTTTATTAACAATTAACACCAATTGTGCCTTGACTAAAAGTGAACTCATGCAGATAATTTAGACATGATAAATGTGAAGTGAGCCTATTATAAAACCTGTTGCACTAGTAGCAGTATCTTATTTTTATTTTATTGTTTTTAGTTCCTAGTTTTGTAAAAAATTTAATGAAGAGCATTACAGGAGCTCATACATTGTGAGTGCTACCTACACAACATTTATAGCACTCTATTCTGCTGACTGGATATAAATACTCGAATTCTAGATCTGTATAACACTCTCAATGCTGATCAATGTATTTGTTAGATCTTTTCCGTGTAACTGTCTGACTTTTATCAATAAAAAACATTTGTAAACAAGAAAAAAAAGATGTGCCAAGTCTTATGCCCCGTACACACTGTCAGATTTTCCGACGAAAAATGTTCGATGAGAGCTTTGTGTTGTGTGTAGGCTCCATTGGACATTTTCCATCGGAATTTCCGTCACACAAAATTTGAGATCTGGTTCTAAAGTTTTCCAACAACAAAATCCGTTTTCGTAAATTCCGATTGCGTGTTCACAATTCGACGCACAAAGTTCCACGGATGCTAGAAATCAAGCAGAAGAGCCGCACTGGCTATTGAACTTCATTCTTCTCGCCTCGTCGTACGTCACAGCGTTCTTGATGTTTGGAATTTTCGACAAGATTTGTGTGACCATGTGTATGCAAGACAAGTTTGAGCCAACATCCGTAGGAAAAAATCCATGAATTTTGTTGTAGGAATGTCCGATCATGTGTATGGGGTATTAGGCTGGTTTCACACGGGCAATCCAATCAGGTCTGCCTGTCAGTTTTTCAGGTGGACCTGTTCGGACCAGCCATTGTTCTCTATGGAGCGGTGACATCCAATCCTGTCGGCCAAAAACAGACGAATGAGGGATCCATTCCCCATCCATCGATCGGATCGGATGACAGTTGGATGGAAATGGAGAGAGGCAGTCCATTCCCTTCCAACCGCCCCATAGAGAATTAATCAAATTTGAAAATTCAATTCCTAATTCATTGAACTTTCAAACTTTCACTAAATACATCCCATGTGCATTGAAAAAAGGCGTGCCAAGACTTAGGCTGGTTTCACATGGGCAATCTGATCAGGTCTGCCTGTCAGATTTTCAGGCAGACCTTATCGGACCAGCCATTGTTCTCTATGGAGTGATGGCATCAAAAAACAGACAGATGGGGAATTCATTCCCCATCCGTCGATCGGATGACAGTTGGATGGAAACGGACAGGCAGTCCGTTTCCTTCTGATCGCCCCAGGCTGTGACTGCGGGGCTGTGTCTGTGTTAGCTCTGCATGGCGGAGCAGACACAGACCTGTCAGTGGGAATCAGTGGAGAGATGCCCTGCTGAGCAGGCAGATGCGCTTTACAGAGTCTGCTCCATGTGAAAAGGGACTTATAGCTGGTTGACTTTAACCACTTCATGACCAACCGCTGCTGTTGTACTGCAGCAAGTTGGCTCTCCTGGGCGAATCGCCATCATTGTAGGTCATGGGGTGCGTACACGGCGATCTGTGGGCATGCCATTCTCTAGCGGGGAGCCAATCAGCGGGTCCTGTGAACTCGATGTCCGCTGGCCACACACGATCGTTCCACAGAGAGGCAGAACGGGGTTCTGCCAGTGTAAACAAACAGATCTCCATTCTGTCAGGGGAGTAGAGATTGTCTGTTTCTAGTGGTTAGGAAAAGCGATCTCTCTCTATGGGCTTTGCTAAATGGAGAGCTCTAACGCTGTGTAGAGACTTCCATTTCCACACAGATAGAAAGGGTTCTTAAGGACAAGGGCAGGCTATTCTACTCAAGATGTGGTTGATATATGAGTAATACAAACCCTAAGATTGCATATCTTTTTAGTTGATACACTTGGAATGCATTTAACTGAGTTTGGCCCCTTTCACACGGCACCGTCAGTTTAGCCATGTTGAAAACGTATCAGTTCTTATCCGTTGCTTCATCCGTCTTCTGTTCCATTAACATCCATTAATTTACCCGTTTACATCTGTTTTGCATTCGTTTTTGTCAATTTTGTCTTTATCTGGAGAAAGGAGAACAAGAAAAAGCAGATTGTGGCTAGGAGACTTCGTCGATTTTGGACCCATCCCATGCTACTGAAGCGATCTGAGGTTGAGTTTACATATAAACAAAAAAACGTTTAATTTATTCCAAAATTATCTTAACTGATCGAAAGTTGTTGGACATTGTCCGTTAATGTCAGTTAATATCTGTTTTCACAGACCTCAACGTACCCTTGTACGTTAAAAAAACCCGGATAAGATCGGAATTGGAGGTGAACGGATGCTAACAGATGGTCATCCGTTTGCCCATAGGAATTCATTGTTGTTCGTTGACAGATTGATGAAAGATGAATAGACGTTTTGATCGCGTGAAAGGGGCCTTAAACTAAACATTTTTTTAATAAGGCTTTAAAATACAACTCCAGCCAAATTGCTTCTTTTCCTTTTGGACAAAAATTATAACCTCTGTCGAATTTTTTCTTATACTGGTTTTGCAGCCATTTGGGAGATTTTTCCTCACTTCATGGATAATCATCAAGACAGAAAGTGAGCAAAATTTCTCTGGCAGTGGTACCTACAGTTATAAAATGATAAAAAAAAAAATAGAGTGGGAAAAAAAGAGAAAATCTGTCAGGTTTTGATTGCTGTCTGTCTTCCTGTTTGGTAGGTCCCCTGACTTCCTGTGTGGTCAGAGGACAGGAAGTTAGGTTAGGTGACATCTCTGCAACTGAGACCTAGATGACAGAAAAACCTGACAAAGGTATAACCCTTCCCTACTATAACCAAATTCATAAAAATATGTTTTACCGGGAGTTGGATGCACTTGCATGCATACCTCTCTGATCTATAAAGAATTCGGCAATACAGGAGTACCTGGGATCATGATTGAAGAAAAATCAAGTGCACCCTGTATTAAATTTTTATTTACAAATCAAAGGAAAAATGTAAAACTTGGAAACCTTCCCTAAGGCTCCATTCACACCTGATCGTGGGTGGAATTGGCGCAAAACACGTGATGTGTTTGGAATGGCATTACTTCTTAATAGCACTCTAATTGTGCCGCAATTTTGTCGCTATTGTCGTGCAGTAAATCACGCTGCAATCACAACACGAAAAGGAACACAAGCTTCTTTTGGACGACAGCGTTGCAATTGGGGTGCCATTAGAAGTTATGGCATCGCAAAGGCGTCCCACATTGTGCAGCGATTTGAAATTGCGGGTGGAATTGTGGTGATTCCGCCCGCGATCAGGTGTGAATGGAGCCTAAATAGAAGCTTTCTATATGGGGATGCTTTCAGTGACAGCACAATAAATGTTTTTGTCAGGAATCAGCAACTGGGATAACCAGATAAATGTAGCTACACAAGGAAACTGGGACCAGACCATGTATGTGTATCATGTATGTACAGTATATCTTTAAAATGAACTTTATTTTCAGTGAATGAAAGAAAATCACACACCAGAAAACAATAAATAAAGAACGCATGAAAAGCAAAGCTAGATAACAAATGCCTAACCAGCAATCCTGACCACACTCAACTATATACAGTATCTCACAAAAGTAAGTGCACCCCTCACATTTTTGAAATATTTTATTTTATCTTTTCATATGAAAACACTGAAGAAATGACATACCGTATATACTCGTGTATAAGTCGAATTTTTCAGCCCCTTTTTTGGGGCTGAAAGTGCCCCCCTCGACTTATACACGAGTCACCGCCGTCTGCCTACATGATGAGCATGTCATGCAGGCAGACAGCGGCCAGCGTGTGCTGCATACCACTCGGCAGCGGCTCTCGGCTCTCACAGTTCAAAAGCCGCGCCTCCTCGTCTGTGATAGGCAGTCAGTGTACAGCCTATCACGGACATTCTCTCATCCTTGTCCGTGGTATGAGGATGAGAGAATGTCCGTGATAGGCTGACCGCTGACTGCTGAGTTTTCTGCCTATCATGGACGACGAAGAGGCGCTGCTTTTGAACAGTGAATGGCCGCCGAATAGGAATAGCACACGCTGATCGGTGCAGAGCGGTACACGGAGTCATGCACACAGACACATGCACACAGACACATACACAGGACCATATACACATGACACATACACACATACACAGGACACAGGTACATATACACATGACACATGCACATATACACATGACACAGGTACAGGACACATGCACATATACACAGGACACAGGTACAGGACACATGACACATGCACATATACACAGGACACAGGTACATGACACATGCACATATACACATGACACAGGTACAGGACACATGCACATATACACAGGACACAGGTACAGGACACATGACACATGCACATATACACAGGACACAGGTACATGACACATGCACATAGTCACATGACACAGGTACAGGACACATGCACATATACACAGGACACAGGTATAGGACACATGACACATGCACATATACACAGGACACAGGTACATGACACATGCACATATACACAGGACACAGGTACATATAAACATGACACAGGTACAGGACACATGCACATATACACAGGACACAGGTACAGGACACATACACATATACACAGGACACAGGTACATGACACATGCACATATACACAAGACACATGACACATGCACATATACACAGGACACAGGTACATGACACATGCACATATACACAGGACACATGACACATGCACAGGACACAGGGAGGTATACATCTGTAGATGGGCATTGTTGACCCTCTTTTTCCACTTACAGTAGCTGCTGTATTTGTCACCCTCGTCTTATACTCGGGTCAATCATTTTTTCCCATTTTTTTGGTGGTAAATTAGGGCCTCGACTTATACCCGGATCGACTTATACTCGAGTATATACAGTATGCTACAAGTGGTGAGTGTATAGCTTGTATAACAGTGTAAATTTGCTGTCCCCTCAAAATAACTCAACACACAGTCATTAATGTCTAAACTGCTGGCAACAAAAGTGAGTACACTCCTAAGTGAAAATGTCCAAATTGGACCCAATTGGCTCTTCGGTACCCTCCACTGATTGGCGGAGGCGATCGGGTCCTCTCCCTGGCTTGGTATGGAGACGAGTGAGGGGAAGATGGCCCGAACCCATCTCCATAACATTGCAGGGCAGAACCGATGTCAACACATCATTTCTGCCAATAGCTCTTAAAGAGACTTTTTTTTTTTTTAAATGACATTTAATTTTTTTTTTTTATTATTGCATTTTTGTGTAAATATGAGATCTGAGGTCTTTTTGACCCCAGGTCTCATATTTAAGAGGTCCTGTCATGCTTTTTTTCTATTACAAGGAATGTTTAAAAGATTGTTCTTTTTTAAAGAACAGTGTAAAAATAAAAAATAAAAAGTAAAATAAATAAGAAAAAAAAAGAAAAATTTTGTAAACGCACCCCGTCCCGCCGAGCTCGCGTGCAGAAGCGAATGCATACATGAGCAGCGCCTGCATATGAAAACGGCATTCAAACCACACATGTGAAGTATTGCTGTGATCGGTAGAGTGAGAGCAATAATTCTAGTCCTAGACCTCCTCTGTAATAGGGCGTACACACGGTCGGACTTTGTTCGGACATTCCGACAACAAAATCCTAGGATTTTTTCCGACGGATGTTGGCTCAAACTTGTCTTGCATACACACGGTCACACAAAGTTGTCGGAAAATCCGATCGTTCTGAACGCGGTGACGTAAAACACGTACATCGGGACTATAAACGGGGCAGTGGCCAATAGCTTTCATCTCTTTATTTATTCTGAGCATGCGTGGCACTTTGTCCGTCGGATTTGTGTACACACGATCGGAATTTCCGACAACGGATTTTGTTGTCAGAAAATTTTATCTCCTGCTCTCCAACTTTGTGTGTCGGAAAATCCGATGGAAAATGTCCGATGGAGCCTACACACGGTCGGAATTTCTGACAACACGCTCCGATCGGACATTTTCCATCGGAAAATCCGACCGTGTGTACGGGGCATAACTCAAAACATGCAACCTGTAATTTTTTTTAAACGTCACCTATGGGATTTTTAAGGGTAAAAGTGTGTCGCCATTCCACGAGCGGGTGCAATTTTGAAACATGACATGTTGGGTATCATTTTACTCGGCGTAACATTATCTTTCACAGTATAAAAAATTGGGCTAACTTTACAGTTGTCTTATTTTTAAATCAAAAAAGTGTATTTTTTCCAAAAAAAGTGCGCTTGTAAGACCGCTGCGCAACTATGGTGTGACAGAAAGTATTGCAACGACCACAATTTTATTCTCTAGGATGTTAGAAAAAAATATATATAATGTTTGGGGGCTCTACGTAATTTTCTAGCAAAAAAACAGTTTTTAACTTGTAAACAAAAAATCTCAGAAAGAGGTTCGGTCCTTAAAGGGGTTGTAAACCTTCACCATTTTACACCTTACTGCATAATGCAGCAGCGCCCCTGAGCCCCCCTTATACTTAATTGAGCCCCGAAATTTGCGCGACGGGAACAAGCACACCAGTTCTGGCCGGTGTCTCCTGTCCTGATTGGATAGATTGATAGCAGCGCAGCTGTCAATCAAATCCAATGACGTGGGCGCCGGGGGGTGGAGCCAATTCATACATTCAGTGGGTATGGACGCCGTATGATGGATTCGGGAGCGCCCCCGCAAGGTAACCCCCTGGGAGAGCGCTTCTCCTAGGGGGTTATCTGATATGGAGAGGAGCTCGAGAGCCATCGGGGGACCCCAGAAGATGAGGTTCGTGCCACTCTGTGCAAAACGAGCTGCACAATGGAGGTAAGTATGATATGTTTGTTATTTAAAAGAAAAAACAAACCCTTACAATTACTTTAAGTGGTTAAATTTGGTGTTATCGCTCTCACTTTCTCATACTGGTCACTGGAAGTTCGCCATGGCACCTCATGGCGATGAACTCTCTGAGGATCTGAAAAAAAGAATTGTCGCTCTACATAAATATGGGCTAGGCGATAAGAAGATTGCCAAGACCCTGAAACTTAGCTGCAGGACAGGTTCCACTCAGAACAGGCCTTGCCACGGTCGACCAAAGAAGTTGAGTGCACATGCTCAGCGTCATATCCAGAGGTTGTCTTTGGAAACTAGACATACAATATGAGTGCTGCCTGCATTGCTGCAGAGGTTGAAGGGGTGGGGGGAGTAAGCCTGTCAGTGCTCAGACCATACGCCGCACACTGCATCAAATTGGTCTGCATGGCTGTCACCCAGAAGGAAGCCTCTTGTAAAGATGATGCACAAGGAAGCCCGCAAACAGTTTGCTGAAGACAAGCAGACTAAGGACATGAATTACTGGAACCATGTCCTGTGGTCTGATGAGACCAAAATAAACTTATTTGGTTCAGATGGTGTCAAACGAGTGTGGCGGCAACCAGGTGAGGAGTACAAAAGCAAGTGTGTCTCTACAGTCAAGCATGGTGGTGGGAGTGTCATGGTCTGGGGATGTATGAGTGCTGCCAGCACTGGGGAGATACAGTTCATTAAGGGAAACCATGAATGCCAACATGTACTGTGACATACTGAAGCAGAGCATGATCCCCTTCCTTTGGAGACTGGGCCACAGGGTAGTATACCCACATGATAATGACCTCAAACACACCTCCAAGACGACCACTGCCTTGCTAAAGAACCTGAGGGTAAAGGTGATGGACTGCCCAAGAATGTCTCCAGACCTAAACCCTACTGAGCATCTGTGGGGCATCCTCAAACGGAAGGTGGAAGAGCGCAAGGTCTCTAACATCCACCAGCTTCGTGATGTCATCATGGAAGAGTGGAAGAGGACTCCAGTAGCAACCTGTGAAGCTCTGGTGAACTCCATGCCCAAGAGGGTTAGTTATTAGAGGCAGTGTTTCTCAACTCCAGTCCTCAAGGCGCCCCAACAGGTCATGTTTTCAGGCTTTCCATTATTTTGCACAGGTGATTTGATCAGTTTCACTGCCTTAGTAATTAGCACAGCTATTTCATCTGAAGGAAATACTGAAAACATGAGCTGTTGGGGCACCTTGAGGACTGGAGTTGAGAAACACTGGGTTAAGGCATTGCTGGAAAATAATGGTGGCCACACAAAATATTGACACTTTGGTCTCAATTTGGACATTTTCACTTAGTGATGTACTCACTTTTGTTGCCTGTGGTTTAGAAATTATTGGCTGTGTGTTAAAAAAAAAAAAAAAAAATTAAATGTCATTTAAAAAAAAAAAAAAGTCTCTTTAAGAGCTATGGGCAGAAGTGATGTTTTGACATCGTTTCGCCCTGCAATGGTATGGAGATGGGTGGGGGCCATCTTCCCCTCACTCGTCTCCATACCAAGCCAGGGAGAGGACCGATCACCTCCGCCAATCAGTGGAGGGCACCGAAGAGCCAATTGGGTCCAATTTGGACATTTTCACTTAGGAGTGTACTCACTTTTGTTGCCAGCGGTTTAGACATTAATGGCTGTGTGTTGAGTCATTTTGAGGGGACAGCAAATTTACACTGTTATACAAGCTGTACACTCACTATTTTACATTGTAGTAAAGTGTCATTTCTTCATTGTTGTCACATGAAGATATAATAAAATATTTACAAAAATGGACGGCAGGACCCCAGAGGCAGGCTGAACTCCATCAGCAAGCATAGAGGCAGGCTGAACTCCATTGGCAACCATAGAGGTAGGCTGAGCCCCATTGGCAAGCATAGAGGCAGGCTGAACCCCATTGGCAAGCAAAGAGGCATGCTGAACCCAATCAGCAGGCAGCATGAATAGTGGCAGAGTTGTATAAGCAGGAGAAAAGTTCTGTTTCTTTTTTGAATAACAGAAGTACAGAAAGTGGTCTGAGAGGTTGCTATGGGTATAAGTACTGTGGGGGGAGCCTTCAATGGATTACATGCAGAGGAAGTGTGGTTATTTAGCAGGGAACTGATCTACAGGAGGCAAAAAACACTCAGTGGCAGCTGTGGTTGCTAAGGGTAACAAAGGAAGAGATTATTGATGTTTAGCGGCAGATCTGACTTTGTGTGAATCATCTAGCACTGGGGATAGGAACTCTCACCAGGCTTGTAGCAGAGGCTGAACTAAGGTCTTTCCCTTGCTCACATTATTGAATTAAAGTGTGCACAGAAGTAATACAATTTAACAGCACCTGTTGTGAATAGGATGCATACTGTAGGAAGAAAGAACCTGTACAATGTTTCAGCAGCATCCCAAAATTCTAGCCTGAAACATAGTAAAAGGAGGAGTGACAACATCATGGCCCTGAGAGGTCAACGTAAATAACAGCTCAGAACAGACCTGAACAAAAGGCTGTATTTCACTAAGGGAAAATCTGCCCTCGTCAAATAAAGCATGTTCTGTCAGAATACTTTCCAACAGTAAAGCCTCGTACACACGATCGGATTTTCCGACAGGAAATGTGTAATGACAGGCTGTTGGTGGAAAATCTGACCGTGTGTATGCTCCATTGGACAATTGTTGTCGGATTTTCCATGTACAAATGTTGGATAGCAGGTTTTAAAATTTTCCGCGGACAAATGTCGGATTTTCCAAGCGTGTGTACACAGTCCAAAGTACAAACACACATGCTCGGAAGCAAGGACGAGCCAGAAGCGGTCGGTCTTGTAAACTAGCGTTTGTAACGGATAATTAACATTCGTGACGTGGCAAATTATAAAATCTCGAAATGCAGCGCACATTCTCTTCTTCTTTAATGGGATAATAATGAAGCTGCTTTGCTGGTGATACTGATGGAGTTATTGCAAACTAATTTTCAAAGGCTTTTTTTTTCTAGTGATATCAAGAATAATATTATTATGCTTTTTTTTTTTTTTTTGGGCAAGTTACCACAACACCATTATCCCGTAGTTTTTAAAATCAAAGATACAACTATGTTGGTGTCCCTTGTCAATTTTACATTCTATTTATTTAAATGTAACTGCCTACTCCCAAACTGTCATTTTAAGTAAAACACATAGCCAAGTATTATTCTACACAATTTTGTTATTGTGCATTAAAAAAAGAAAACAAATAAAATTAGACATGCTATCTGCCAATAGAACTTAACCAAAGAGTGCATTCTATGCATCCAAAAATATAGAAAATATACCAAATCAAATCATTATTCAACCAAAAAAATAATGTCAAACAATAACACCAAGGCCAATAATAAATAACACGTTATCTCCTCCCATTCCGTAACATGTCTGGTTGACGAACGGCCGAGAAATGAAAAAGCATGAAATGAAAAGTATATATATATCAAAAAAGTTGCGCTAAAAATTAGAGGTAAAAAACTTCATAAAGATATGAACGTGAATAGTGATCATTAGGTAGATGAGTTTCATAAGAGTGCTGAGCAATGTAAATACACGCTTTAAAAATAAATGCTGTTGGTTAAATAGGACACAGAAATCATTGACTATGTCCGTATGAAAAGATCAATATTGCATGACCCAATCGGTGACAAGTGAATATCTCAAATAACTGTAGGGATAATAATGTGACAAATCTGTGACTAAAAAACTGAACCGTGATGAATGAAGAAAAAAAATAAAATATAAATGAAGAAAAAAAAAATAAATAAATAATAATAAAGGACGAGCGGTATCAGAGAGATATGAAGATACTTTATGGGTTGTCATCGTTGGTGCAGCGCAGCCTTACTAGACCACAAAGGCTGGTGGGAGAGAGTCCCTGGATCTGGATGCTGAGTGCCTGCCTTTAAGATCCCTGGCTGGGGTTGCAGCCATCCGCTCCCTGGGTCTCCTGTAATTAAGAGACCATTTTTGTCTGGTAAGAGGCAGCAATTTTTCCAAGAGGTGGAGGTCTGTCTACGCACTCTAATTTTTACCACAGCAAGATTTTGTTACATTATTTCACAGAGCACTGGGAGACAAGTTATTTTCTTTGCATATCAATCTAGCACGGATGGACTTCCATTATTATTGTTTTTGTTGAGTCACGGACTGATTTTGGGTTTATTGTATTTTTATTTTTTTTTTTTTTTATTCATTTATATTTTATTTTTTTTCTTCATTCATCACGGTTCAGTTTTTTAGTCACAGATTTGTCACATTATTATCCCTACAGTTATTTGAGATATTCACTTGTCACCGATTGGGTCATGCAATATTGATCTTTTCATACGGACATAGTCAATGATTTCTGTGTCCTATTTAACCAACAGCATTTATTTTTAAAGCGTGTATTTACATTGCTCAGCACTCTTATGAAACTCATCTACCTACTGATCACTATTCACCTTCATATCTTTATGAAGTTTTTTACCTCTAATTTTTAGCGCGACTTTTTTGATATATATATGATTTATGGTTTACTACTTTTTAGTCGCTGCTTATATATATTAGTGTAAGCGCAATTTTTGTTTTTACCTTTCTAGATTATGAAATGAAAAGTGCGAATCAACACTCACCAAAATTCTACTAACAGGAAATTAGCAGAAGGAGCCCAAAGGGTGGCACTAAAGAGCTGAAAAACCACGTAGTACAATGTGTTTGTTGGCTGACAATTCCTTGCCGTTTGTATGCAAGACAAGTTTGGGCCAACGCCCTTCGGACAAAAGTCCACGGTTTTGTTGGCCAACAATCTGATCGTGTGTACCAGGCTTTCCTCACCAGTAAGACCCTGCCTAAATGAGCGTCAAAAGTCTTAATTTCCTATCACAAATTGGACACAACAAATAACCTTCGCTCTAAGCATTTTGACAAAAAGGGAAGTAAACACTCTGGGCCGGTTCA